>NW_026518969.1:0-360000 GCF_947347685.1 Pleuronectes platessa
GTATTTTTCCCTAACACAAAGTGTGGAGCATTTCTAGGCATTTTCAGCACTCAGGGTGTGGGCTTGAGAGTGGGTCCCCAGGCTCAGCCATATCTGGAGGTTTTTTCTCCCATGTTTTGTATTTTTCCCCATGAAAACGTGTGGGACATTTCTAGGCATTTTGCTGTAATGTAAAGTGCCTACAAGTGTCCCATGTATTGTATTACCATAACACCAAAGGTGTGGGACATTTCCATTTATTTTGCCTCAATGATAAGTGCCTAGAAGCGTCCGGCTCATTCTGATTGGTTGGGATATTTCTAGGCATTTTTGCTATAATGTAAAGCGCCTACAAGTGTCCCAAGTATTGTATCTTTCCCTAACACAAAGAGTGAGACATTTCTAGGCATTTTCAGCACTCAGGACGGGGTCTAAGTGTGGGTCTCTCCATGGAGGCCCGGGTCAGCGAAATCTGACTAAGTGTGGAATGGAAGACCAAGGGTGCGAGGCTCTTTATCCCAGGCCCATGGGTTATAACATTCAGGACGGGGGCTTAAATGTGGGTCTCTGGGCACAGCCGGTGCTGGTGCTGGGTCTCTCCATGGAGGCCTGGGTCAGCGAAATCTGACTAAGTGTGGAATGGAGAACCAAGGGCACGAGGTTCTTTAACCAAGGCCCATGGGTGATAACACTCAGGACGGGGGCTTAAGTGTGGGTCCCCTGGCACTGCCGGTGCTGGTGCTTGGTCTCTCCTTGGAGGCCCGGGTCAGCGAAATCTGACTAAGTGTGGAATGGAGAACCAAGAGCGCGAGGCTCTTTAACACAAGCCCATGGGTGATCACAATAAGGAACGGGGGCTTAAGTGTGGGTCTCCGGGCACGGCCGGTGCTGGTGCTTGGTTTCTCCTTGGAGGCCCGGGTAAGCGAAATCTGACTAAGTTTGGATTGGAGAACCAAGAGCGCGAGGCTCTTTAACCCAGGCCCATGGGTGATAACACTCAGGACGGGGACTTAAGTGTGGGTCCCCGGGCACGGCCAGTGCTGGTGCTTGGTCTCTCCGTGGAGGCCCGGTTCAGTGAAATATGACTAAGAAAGAGATCTAAACACAGGAAACTGATAAACATATGTTTCATTTGATTCCTTTGGAGATAACCATAGGAAACATGGATAAGAACGGGATCCAAGGATCCTTTCGAGATAAGCATAGGAGTGTTTCCTTTGGAGAGGATAATAGGAACGTTTCCTTTAGAAATACTCAGACAGAGAGCCAAATATTGTACTTCCGTAACCCCTAGTGTTTGACATTTCTAGGCATTTTGCTGTAATGTCAAGTGCCTACATATGTCCCATGTATTGTATTTTTCCCTAACACAAAGTGTGGAGCATTTCTAGGCATTTTCAGCACTCAGGGTGTGGGCTTGAGAGTGGGTCCCCAGGCTCAGCCATATCTGGAGGTTTTTTCTCCCATGTTTTGTATTTTTCCCCATGAAAACGTGTGGGACATTTCTTGGCATTTTTGCTATAATGTAAAGTGCCTAGAAGTGTCACATGTATTGTATTACCCTAACACCAAAGGTGTGGGACATTTCCAAGCATTTTGCCTCAATGATAAGTGCCTAGAAGCGTCCGGCTCATTCTGATTGGTTGGGACATTTTTAGGCATTTTTGCTATAATGTAAAGCGCCTACAAATGTCCCATGTATTGTATTTTTCCCTGACACAAAGAGTGGAACATTTCTAGGCATTTTCATTACTCAGGACGGGGGGCCTAAGTGTGGGTCTCCGGGCACGGCCGGTGCTGGTGCTTGGTTTCTCCTTGGAGGCCCGGGTCAGCGAAAACTGACTAAGTTTGGATTGGAGAAACAAGAGCGCGAAGCTCTTTAACCCAGGCCCATGGGTGATAACACTCAGGACGGGGGCTTAAGTTTGGGTATCCGGGCACGGCCGGTGCTGGTGCTTGCTCTCTCCTTGGAGGCCCGGGTCAGCGAAATCTGACTAAGTTTGGATTGGAGAACCAAGAGCGCGAGGCTCTTTAACCCAGGCCCATTGGTGATAACACTCAGGACGGGGGCTTAAGTTTGGGTCTCCGGGCACGGCCGGTGCTGGTGCTTGGTCTCTCCTTGGAGGCCCGGGTCAGCGAAATCTGACTTAGTGTGGAATGGAGAACCAAGAGCGCGAGGCTCTTTAACCCAGGCCCATGGGTGATAACACTCAGGACGGGGGCTTAAGTGTGGGTCTCCGGGCACGGCCGGTGCTGGTGCTTGGTTTCTCCTTGGAGGCCCGGGTCAGCGAAATCGGACTAAGTTTGGAATGGAGAACCAAGAGCGCGAGGCTCTTTAACCCAGGCCCATGGGTGATAACACTCAGGAAGGGGGCTTAAGTGTGGGTCTCCGGGCACGGCCGATGCTGGTGCTTGGTCTCTCCTTGGAGGCCCGGGTCAGCGAAATCTGACTAAGTGTGGAATGGAGAACCAAGAGCGCGAGGCCCTTTAACCCAGGCCCATGGCTGATAACACTCAGGACGGGGGCTTAAGTGTGGGTCTCCGGGCACGCCCGGTGCTGGTGCTTGGTCTTTGCTTGGAGGCCCGGGTCAGCGAAATCTGACTAAGTGTGGAATGGAGAACCAAGAGCGCGAGGCTCTTTAACCCAGGCCCATGGGTGACAACACTCAGGAGGGGGACTTAAGTGTGGGTCCCCGGGCACGGCCGGTGCTGGTGCTTGGTCTCTCCGTGGAGGCCCGGTTCAATGAAATTTGACTAAGAAAGATATCTAAACACAGGAAACTGATATACATATGTTTCCTTTGATTCCTTTGGAGATAAACATAGGAAATATGGGTAAAAACGGGATCCAAGGATCCTTTGGAGATAAGCATAGGACTGATCCTTTAAAGAGGATCATAGGAATGTTTCCTTTTGAATTACTCAGAGAGACACCCAAATATTGTACTTCCGTAACCCCTATTGTGGGACATTTCTAGGCATTTTGCTGAAATGTAAAGTGCCTACAAATGTCCCATGTATTGTATTTTTCCCTAACACAAAGAATGGAACATTTCTAGGCATTTTCAGCCCTCAGGGTGTGGGCTTGAGAGTGGGTCCCCAGGCTCAGCCATATCTGGAGGTTTTTTCTCCCATGTTTTATATTTTTCCCCATGAAAACGTGTGGGACATTTATAATGTAAAGTGCCTAGAAGTGTCCCAAGTATTGTATCTTTCCCTAACACAAAGAGTGAGACATTTCTAGGCATTTTCAGCACTCAGGATGGGGGCTTAAGTGTGGGTCCCCGGGCACTGCCGGTGCTGGTGCTTGGTCTCTCCTTGGAGGCCCGGGTCAGCGAAATCTGACTAAGTGTGGAATGGAGAACCAAGAGCGCGAGGCTCTTTAACACAAGCCCATGGGTGATCACAATAAGGAACGGGGGCTTAAGTGTGGGTCCCCGGGCATGGCCGGTGCTGGTTCTTGGTCACTCCTTGGTGGCCAGGGTCAGTGAAATGTGACTAAGAAAGAGATCTAAACACAGGAAACTGATATACATATGTTTCCTTTGATTCCCTTGGAGATAACCATAGGCAACATGGGTAAGAACAGGAAACAAGTATCCTTTGGAGATAAGCATAGGAGTGTTTCCTTTAAAGAGGATCATAGGAATGTTTCCTTTTGAATTATTCAGAGAGAGACCCAAATATTGCACTTCCGTAACCCCTAGTGTGGGACATTTCTAGGCATTTTGCTGTAATGTAAAGTGCCTACAAGTGTCCCATGTATTGTATTACCCTAACACCAAAGGTGTGGGACATTTCCAGGCATTTTGCCTCAATGATAAGTGCCTAGAAGCGTCCGGCTCATTCTGATTGGTTGGGACATTTCTAGGCATTTTTGCTATGATATAAAGCGCCTACAAATGTCCCATGTAATCTATTTTTCCCTGACACAAAGAGTGGAACATTTCTAGGCATTTTCAGCACTCAGGACGGGGGCCTAAGTGTGGGTCCCCGGGCACAGCCGGTGCTGGTGCTGGGTCTCTCCATGGAGGCCTGGGTGAGCGAAATCGGACTAAGTGTGGAATGGAGAACCAAGGGCGCGAGGCTCTTTAACCAAGGCCCTTGGGTGATTACACTCAGGACGGGGTCTTAAGTGTGGGTCTCAGGGCACGGCCGGTGCTGGTGCTTGGTCTGTCCTTGGAGGCCCGGGTCAGCGAAATCTAACTAATTGTGGAATGGAGAACCAAGAGCGCGAGGCTCTTTAACCCAGGCCCATGGGTGATAACACTCAGGAGAGGGACTTAAGTGTGGGTCCCCGGGCACGGCCGGTGCTGGTGCTTGGTCTCTCTGTGGAGGCCCGGTTCAGTGAAATGTGACTAAGAAAGAGATCTAAACACAGGAAACTGATACACATGTGTTTCCTTTGATTCCTTTGGAGATAACCATAGGACATATGGGTAAGAACGGGAACCAAGGATCCTTTGGAGATAAGCATAGGAGTGTTTCCTTTAAAGAGGATCATAGGAATGTTTCCTTTTGAATTACTCAGAGAGAGACCCAAATATTGCACTTCCGTAACCCGTAGTGTGGGACATTTCTAGGCATTTTGCTGTAATGTAAAGTGCCTACAAGTGTCCCATGTATTGTATTACCCTAACACCAAAGGTGTCGGACATTTCCAGGCATTTTTGCTGTAATGTAAAGTGCCTAGAAGTGTCCCAAGTATT
The DNA here is from genome assembly GCF_947347685.1 of Pleuronectes platessa. NCBI lineage: Eukaryota > Metazoa > Chordata > Actinopteri > Pleuronectiformes > Pleuronectidae > Pleuronectes > Pleuronectes platessa. The sequence goes on from NW_026518969.1 coordinate 4,689, forward strand.
GTATCTTTCCCTAACACAAAGAGTGAGACATTTCTAGGCATTTTCAGCACTCAGGACGGGGGCCTAAGTGTGGGTCCCCGGGCACAGCCGGTGCTGGTGCTGGGTCTCTCCATGGAGGCCTGGGTCAGCGAAATCGGACTAAGTGTGGAATGGAGAACCAAAGGCTCCAGGCTCTTTAACCAAGGCCCATGGGTGATAACATTCAGAATGGGGGCTTAAGTGTGGGTCTCTGGGCACAGCCGGTGCTGGTGCTGGGTCTCTCCATGGAGGCCTGGGTCAGCGAAATCGGACTAAGTGTGGAATGGAGAACCAAGAGCACGAGGCTCTTAAACCAGGCCCATGGTTGATAACACTCAGGACGGGGGCTTAAGTGTGGGTCTCCGGGCATGGCCGGTGCTGGTGCTTGGTCTCTCCTTGGAGGCCCGGGTCAGCGAAATCTAACTAAGTGTGGAATGGAGAACCAAGAGCGCGAGGCTCTTTAACCCAGGCCCATGGGTGATAACACTAAGGAGAGGGACTTAAGTGTGGGTCCCCGGGCACGGCCGGTGCTGGTGCTTGGTCTCTCTGTGGAGGCCCGGTTCAGTGAAATGTGACTAAGAAAGAGATCTAAACACAGGAAACTGATATACATATGTTTCCTTTGATTCCTTTGGAGATAACCATAGGCAACATGGGTAAGAACAGGAAACAAGGATCCTTTGGAGATAAGCATAGGAGTGTTTCCTTTAAAGAGGATCATAGGAATGTTTCCTTTTGAATTATTCAGAGAGAGACCCAAATATTGCGCTTCCTTAACCCCTAGTGTGGGACATTTCTAGGCATTTTGCTGTAATGTAAAGTGCCTACAAGTGTCCCATGTATTGTATTACCCTAACACCAAAGGTGTGGGACATTTCCAGGCATTTTGCCTCAATGATAAGTGCCTAGAAGCGTCCGGCTCATTCTGATTGGTTGGGACATTTCTAGGCATTTTTGCTATAATATAAAGCGCCTACAAATGTCCCATGTATTGTATTTTTCCCTGACACAAAGAGTGGAACATTTCTAGGCATTTTCAGCACTCAGGGTGTTGGCTTTAGAGTGGGTCCCCGGGCTCAGCAATATTTGGAGGTTTTTTCTCCCATGTTTTGTATTTTTCCCCATGAAAAAGTGTGGGACATTTCTAGGCATTTTTGCTATAATGTAAAGCGCCTAGAAGTGTCCCAAGTATTGTATCTTTCCCTAACACAAAGAGTGAGACATTTCTAGGCATTTTCAGCACTCAGGACGGGGGCCTAAGTGTGGGTCCCCGGGAACGGCCGGTGCTGGTGCTGGGTCTCTCCATGGAGGCCTGGGTCAGCGAAATCGGACTAAGTGTGGAATGGAGAACCAAAGGCGCGAGGCTCTTTAACCAAGGCCCATGGGTGATAAAATTCAGAACGGGGGCTTAAGTGTGGGTCTCTGGGCACAGCCGGTGCTGGTGCTGGGTCTCTCCATGGAGGCCTGGGTCAGCGAAATCGGACTAAGTGTGGAGTGGAGAACCAAGGGCGCGAGGCTCTTTAACCAAGGCCCATGGGTGATAACACTCAGGACGGGGGCTTAAGTGTGGGTCTCAGGGCACGGCCGGTGCTGGTACTGGGTCTCTTAATGTATGCCCGGGTCAGCGAAAAGTGACTAAGTGTGGAATGGAAGACCAAGGGCGCGAGGCTCTATAACCCAGGCCCATGGGTGATAACATTCAGGACGGGGGCTTAAGTGTGGGTCTCCGGGCACAGCCAGTGCTGGTGCTGGGTCTCTCCATGGAGGCCTGGGTCAGCGAAATCGGACTAAGTGTGGAATGGAGAACCAAGGGCGCGAGGCTCTTTAACCAAGGCCCATGGGTGATAACACTCAGGACGGGGGCTTAAGTGTGGGTCTCAGGGCACGGCCGGTGCTGGTACTGGGTCTCTTAATGTATGCCCGGGTCAGCGAAAAGTGACTAAGTGTGGAATGGAAGACCAAGGGCGCGAGGCTCTATAACCCAGGCCCATGGGTGATAACATTCAGGACGGGGGCTTAAGTGTGGGTCTCCGGGCACAGCCAGTGCTGGTGCTGGGTCTCTCCATGGAGGCCTGGGTCAGCGAAATCGGACTAAGTGTGGAATGGAGAACCAAGGGCGCGAGGCTCTTTAACCAAGGCCCATGGGTGATAACACTCAGGACGGGGGCTTAAGTGTGGGTCCCCGGGCATGGCCGGTGCTGGTTCTTGGTCACTCCTTGGTGGCCAGGGTCAGTGAAATGTGACTAAGAAAGAGATCTAAACACAGGAAACTGATATACATATGTTTCCTTTGATTCCCTTGGAGATAACCATAGGCAACATGGGTAAGAACAGGAAACAAGTATCCTTTGGAGATAAGCATAGGAGTGTTTCCTTTAAAGAGGATCATAGGAATGTTTCCTTTTGAATTATTCAGAGAGAGACCCAAATATTGCACTTCCGTAACCCCTAGTGTGGGACATTTCTAGGCATTTTGCTGTAATGTAAAGTGCCTACAAGTGTCCCATGTATTGTATTACCCTAACACCAAAGGTGTGGGACATTTCCAGGCATTTTGCCTCAATGATAAGTGCCTAGAAGCGTCCGGCTCATTCTGATTGGTTGGGACATTTCTAGGCATTTTTGCTATGATATAAAGCGCCTGCAAATGTCCCATGTAATCTATTTTTCCCTGACACAAAGAGTGGAACATTTCTAGGCATTTTCAGCACTCAGGGTGTTGGCTTTAGAGTGGGTCCCCGGGCTCAGCAATATTTGGAGGTTTTTTCTCCCATGTTTTGTATTTTTCCCCATGAAAAAGTGTGGGACATTTCTAGGCATTTTTGCTATAATGTAAAGCGCCTAGAAGTGTCCCAAGTATTGTATCTTTCCCTAACACAAAGAGTGAGACATTTCTAGGCATTTTCAGCACTCAGGACGGGGGCCTAAGTGTGGGTCCCCGGGAACGGCCGGTGCTGGTGCTGGGTCTCTCCATGGAGGCCTGGGTCAGCGAAATCGGACTAAGTGTGGAATGGAGAACCAAGAGCACGAGGCTCTTAAACCAGGCCCATGGGTGATAACACTCAGGACGGGGGCTTAAGTGTGGGTCTCAGGGCACGGCCGGTGCTGGTGCTTGGTCTCTCCTTGGAGGCCCGGGTCAGCGAAATCGGACTAAGTGTGGAATGGAGAACCAAGAGCGCGAGGCTCTTTAACCCAGGCCCATGGGTGATAACACTCAGGAGAGGGACTTAAGTGTGGGTCCCCGGGCACGGCCGGTGCTGGTGCTTGGTCTCTCTGTGGAGGCCCGGTTCAGTGAAATGTGACTAAGAAAGAGATCTAAACACAGGAAACTGATACACATGTGTTTCCTTTGATTCCTTTGGAGATAACCATAGGACATATGGGTAAGAACGGGAACCAAGGATCCTTTGGAGATAAGCATAGGAGTGTTTCCTTTAAAGAGGATCATAGGAATGTTTCCTTTTGAATTACTCAGAGAGAGACCCAAATATTGAACTTCCGTAACCCCTAGTGTGGGACATTTCTAGGCATTTTGCTGTAATGTAAAGTGCCTACAAGTGTCCCATGTATTGTATTACCCTAACACCAAAGGTGTGGGACATTTCCAGGCATTTTGCCTCAATGATAAGTGCCTAGAAGCGTCCGGCTCATTCTGATTGGTTGGGACATTTCTAGGCATTTTTGCTATGATATAAAGCGCCTACAAATGTCCCATGTAATCTATTTTTCCCTGACACAAAGAGTGGAACATTTCTAGGCATTTTCAGCACTCAGGGTGTTGGCTTTAGAGTGGGTCCCCGGGCTCAGCAATATTTGGAGGTTTTTTCTCCCATGTTTTGTATTTTTCCCCATGAAAAAGTGTGGGACATTTCTAGGCATTTTTGCTATAATGTAAAGCGCCTAGAAGTGTCCCAAGTATTGTATATTTCCCTAACACAAAGAGTGAGACATTTCTAGGCATTTTCAGCACTCAGGACGGGGGCCTAAGTGTGGGTCCCCGGGAACGGCCGGTGCTGGTGCTGGGTCTCTCCATGGAGGCCTGGGTCAGCGAAATCGGACTAAGTGTGGAATGGAGAACCAAGGGCGCGAGGCTCTTTAACCAAGGCCCATGGGTGATAACACTCAGGACGGGGGCTTAAGTGTGGGTCTCAGGGCACGGCCGGTGCTGGTACTGGGTCTCTTAATGTATGCCCGGGTCAGCGAAAAGTGACTAAGTGTGGAATGGAAGACCAAGGGCGCGAGGCTCTATAACCCAGGCCCATGGGTGATAACATTCAGGACGGGGGCTTAAGTGTGGGTCTCCGGGCACAGCCAGTGCTGGTGCTGGGTCTCTCCATGGAGGCCTGGGTCAGCGAAATCGGACTAAGTGTGGAATGGAGAACCAAGGGCGCGAGGCTCTTTAACCAAGGCCCATGGGTGATAACACTCAGGACGGGGGCTTAAGTGTGGGTCCCCGGGCATGGCCGGTGCTGGTTCTTGGTCACTCCTTGGTGGCCAGGGTCAGTGAAATGTGACTAAGAAAGAGATCTAAACACAGGAAACTGATATACATATGTTTCCTTTGATTCCCTTGGAGATAACCATAGGCAACATGGGTAAGAACAGGAAACAAGTATCCTTTGGAGATAAGCATAGGAGTGTTTCCTTTAAAGAGGATCATAGGAATGTTTCCTTTTGAATTATTCAGAGAGAGACCCAAATATTGCACTTCCGTAACCCCTAGTGTGGGACATTTCTAGGCATTTTGCTGTAATGTAAAGTGCCTACAAGTGTCCCATGTATTGTATTACCCTAACACCAAAGGTGTGGGACATTTCCAGGCATTTTGCCTCAATGATAAGTGCCTAGAAGCGTCCGGCTCATTCTGATTGGTTGGGACATTTCTAGGCATTTTTGCTATGATATAAAGCGCCTACAAATGTCCCATGTAATCTATTTTTCCCTGACACAAAGAGTGGAACATTTCTAGGCATTTTCAGCACTCAGGGTGTTGGCTTTAGAGTGGGTCCCCGGGCTCAGCAATATTTGGAGGTTTTTTCTCCCATGTTTTGTATTTTTCCCCATGAAAAAGTGTGGGACATTTCTAGGCATTTTTGCTATAATGTAAAGCGCCTAGAAGTGTCCCAAGTATTGTATCTTTCCCTAACACAAAGAGTGAGACATTTCTAGGCATTTTCAGCACTCAGGACGGGGGCCTAAGTGTGGGTCCCCGGGAACGGCCGGTGCTGGTGCTGGGTCTCTCCATGGAGGCCTGGGTCAGCGAAATCGGACTAAGTGTGGAATGGAGAACCAAGAGCACGAGGCTCTTAAACCAGGCCCATGGGTGATAACACTCAGGACGGGGGCTTAAGTGTGGGTCTCAGGGCACGGCCGGTGCTGGTGCTTGGTCTCTCCTTGGAGGCCCGGGTCAGCGAAATCGGACTAAGTGTGGAATGGAGAACCAAGAGCGCGAGGCTCTTTAACCCAGGCCCATGGGTGATAACACTCAGGAGAGGGACTTAAGTGTGGGTCCCCGGGCACGGCCGGTGCTGGTGCTTGGTCTCTCTGTGGAGGCCCGGTTCAGTGAAATGTGACTAAGAAAGAGATCTAAACACAGGAAACTGATACACATGTGTTTCCTTTGATTCCTTTGGAGATAACCATAGGACATATGGGTAAGAACGGGAACCAAGGATCCTTTGGAGATAAGCATAGGAGTGTTTCCTTTAAAGAGGATCATAGGAATGTTTCCTTTTGAATTACTCAGAGAGAGACCCAAATATTGAACTTCCGTAACCCCTAGTGTGGGACATTTCTAGGCATTTTGCTGTAATGTAAAGTGCCTACAAGTGTCCCATGTATTGTATTACCCTAACACCAAAGGTGTGGGACATTTCCAGGCATTTTGCCTCAATGATAAGTGCCTAGAAGCGTCCGGCTCATTCTGATTGGTTGGGACATTTCTAGGCATTTTTGCTATGATATAAAGCGCCTACAAATGTCCCATGTAATCTATTTTTCCCTGACACAAAGAGTGGAACATTTCTAGGCATTTTCAGCACTCAGGGTGTTGGCTTTAGAGTGGGTCCCCGGGCTCAGCAATATTTGGAGGTTTTTTCTCCCATGTTTTGTATTTTTCCCCATGAAAAAGTGTGGGACATTTCTAGGCATTTTTGCTATAATGTAAAGCGCCTAGAAGTGTCCCAAGTATTGTATATTTCCCTAACACAAAGAGTGAGACATTTCTAGGCATTTTCAGCACTCAGGACGGGGGCCTAAGTGTGGGTCCCCGGGAACGGCCGGTGCTGGTGCTGGGTCTCTCCATGGAGGCCTGGGTCAGCGAAATCGGACTAAGTGTGGAATGGAGAACCAAGGGCGCGAGGCTCTTTAACCAAGGCCCATGGGTGATAACACTCAGGACGGGGGCTTAAGTGTGGGTCTCAGGGCACGGCCGGTGCTGGTACTGGGTCTCTTAATGTATGCCCGGGTCAGCGAAAAGTGACTAAGTGTGGAATGGAAGACCAAGGGCGCGAGGCTCTATAACCCAGGCCCATGGGTGATAACATTCAGGACGGGGGCTTAAGTGTGGGTCTCCGGGCACAGCCAGTGCTGGTGCTGGGTCTCTCCATGGAGGCCTGGGTCAGCGAAATCGGACTAAGTGTGGAATGGAGAACCAAGGGCGCGAGGCTCTTTAACCAAGGCCCATGGGTGATAACACTCAGGACGGGGGCTTAAGTGTGGGTCCCCGGGCATGGCCGGTGCTGGTTCTTGGTCACTCCTTGGTGGCCAGGGTCAGTGAAATGTGACTAAGAAAGAGATCTAAACACAGGAAACTGATATACATATGTTTCCTTTGATTCCCTTGGAGATAACCATAGGCAACATGGGTAAGAACAGGAAACAAGTATCCTTTGGAGATAAGCATAGGAGTGTTTCCTTTAAAGAGGATCATAGGAATGTTTCCTTTTGAATTATTCAGAGAGAGACCCAAATATTGCACTTCCGTAACCCCTAGTGTGGGACATTTCTAGGCATTTTGCTGTAATGTAAAGTGCCTACAAGTGTCCCATGTATTGTATTACCCTAACACCAAAGGTGTGGGACATTTCCAGGCATTTTGCCTCAATGATAAGTGCCTAGAAGCGTCCGGCTCATTCTGATTGGTTGGGACATTTCTAGGCATTTTTGCTATGATATAAAGCGCCTACAAATGTCCCATGTAATCTATTTTTCCCTGACACAAAGAGTGGAACATTTCTAGGCATTTTCAGCACTCAGGGTGTTGGCTTTAGAGTGGGTCCCCGGGCTCAGCAATATTTGGAGGTTTTTTCTCCCATGTTTTGTATTTTTCCCCATGAAAAAGTGTGGGACATTTCTAGGCATTTTTGCTATAATGTAAAGCGCCTAGAAGTGTCCCAAGTATTGTATCTTTCCCTAACACAAAGAGTGAGACATTTCTAGGCATTTTCAGCACTCAGGACGGGGGCCTAAGTGTGGGTCCCCGGGAACGGCCGGTGCTGGTGCTGGGTCTCTCCATGGAGGCCTGGGTCAGCGAAATCGGACTAAGTGTGGAATGGAGAACCAAGAGCACGAGGCTCTTAAACCAGGCCCATGGGTGATAACACTCAGGACGGGGGCTTAAGTGTGGGTCTCAGGGCACGGCCGGTGCTGGTGCTTGGTCTCTCCTTGGAGGCCCGGGTCAGCGAAATCGGACTAAGTGTGGAATGGAGAACCAAGAGCGCGAGGCTCTTTAACCCAGGCCCATGGGTGATAACACTCAGGAGAGGGACTTAAGTGTGGGTCCCCGGGCACGGCCGGTGCTGGTGCTTGGTCTCTCTGTGGAGGCCCGGTTCAGTGAAATGTGACTAAGAAAGAGATCTAAACACAGGAAACTGATACACATGTGTTTCCTTTGATTCCTTTGGAGATAACCATAGGACATATGGGTAAGAACGGGAACCAAGGATCCTTTGGAGATAAGCATAGGAGTGTTTCCTTTAAAGAGGATCATAGGAATGTTTCCTTTTGAATTACTCAGAGAGAGACCCAAATATTGAACTTCCGTAACCCCTAGTGTGGGACATTTCTAGGCATTTTGCTGTAATGTAAAGTGCCTACAAGTGTCCCATGTATTGTATTACCCTAACACCAAAGGTGTGGGACATTTCCAGGCATTTTGCCTCAATGATAAGTGCCTAGAAGCGTCCGGCTCATTCTGATTGGTTGGGACATTTCTAGGCATTTTTGCTATGATATAAAGCGCCTACAAATGTCCCATGTAATCTATTTTTCCCTGACACAAAGAGTGGAACATTTCTAGGCATTTTCAGCACTCAGGGTGTTGGCTTTAGAGTGGGTCCCCGGGCTCAGCAATATTTGGAGGTTTTTTCTCCCATGTTTTGTATTTTTCCCCATGAAAAAGTGTGGGACATTTCTAGGCATTTTTGCTATAATGTAAAGCGCCTAGAAGTGTCCCAAGTATTGTATATTTCCCTAACACAAAGAGTGAGACATTTCTAGGCATTTTCAGCACTCAGGACGGGGGCCTAAGTGTGGGTCCCCGGGAACGGCCGGTGCTGGTGCTGGGTCTCTCCATGGAGGCCTGGGTCAGCGAAATCGGACTAAGTGTGGAATGGAGAACCAAGAGCACGAGGCTCTTAAACCAGGCCCATGGGTGATAACACTCAGGACGGGGGCTTAAGTGTGGGTCTCAGGGCACGGCCGGTGCTGGTGCTTGGTCTCTCCTTGGAGGCCCGGGTCAGCGAAATCGGACTAAGTGTGGAATGGAGAACCAAGAGCGCGAGGCTCTTTAACCCAGGCCCATGGGTGATAACACTCAGGAGAGGGACTTAAGTGTGGGTCCCCGGGCACGGCCGGTGCTGGTGCTTGGTCTCTCTGTGGAGGCCCGGTTCAGTGAAATGTGACTAAGAAAGAGATCTAAACACAGGAAACTGATACACATGTGTTTCCTTTGATTCCTTTGGAGATAACCATAGGACATATGGGTAAGAACGGGAACCAAGGATCCTTTGGAGATAAGCATAGGAGTGTTTCCTTTAAAGAGGATCATAGGAATGTTTCCTTTTGAATTACTCAGAGAGAGACCCAAATATTGAACTTCCGTAACCCCTAGTGTGGGACATTTCTAGGCATTTTGCTGTAATGTAAAGTGCCTACAAGTGTCCCATGTATTGTATTACCCTAACACCAAAGGTGTGGGACATTTCCAGGCATTTTGCCTCAATGATAAGTGCCTAGAAGCGTCCGGCTCATTCTGATTGGTTGGGACATTTCTAGGCATTTTTGCTATGATATAAAGCGCCTACAAATGTCCCATGTAATCTATTTTTCCCTGACACAAAGAGTGGAACATTTCTAGGCATTTTCAGCACTCAGGGTGTTGGCTTTAGAGTGGGTCCCCGGGCTCAGCAATATTTGGAGGTTTTTTCTCCCATGTTTTGTATTTTTCCCCATGAAAAAGTGTGGGACATTTCTAGGCATTTTTGCTATAATGTAAAGCGCCTAGAAGTGTCCCAAGTATTGTATATTTCCCTAACACAAAGAGTGAGACATTTCTAGGCATTTTCAGCACTCAGGACGGGGGCCTAAGTGTGGGTCCCCGGGAACGGCCGGTGCTGGTGCTGGGTCTCTCCATGGAGGCCTGGGTCAGCGAAATCGGACTAAGTGTGGAATGGAGAACCAAGGGCGCGAGGCTCTTTAACCAAGGCCCATGGGTGATAACACTCAGGACGGGGGCTTAAGTGTGGGTCTCAGGGCACGGCCGGTGCTGGTACTGGGTCTCTTAATGTATGCCCGGGTCAGCGAAAAGTGACTAAGTGTGGAATGGAAGACCAAGGGCGCGAGGCTCTATAACCCAGGCCCATGGGTGATAACATTCAGGACGGGGGCTTAAGTGTGGGTCTCCGGGCACAGCCAGTGCTGGTGCTGGGTCTCTCCATGGAGGCCTGGGTCAGCGAAATCGGACTAAGTGTGGAATGGAGAACCAAGGGCGCGAGGCTCTTTAACCAAGGCCCATGGGTGATAACACTCAGGACGGGGGCTTAAGTGTGGGTCCCCGGGCATGGCCGGTGCTGGTTCTTGGTCACTCCTTGGTGGCCAGGGTCAGTGAAATGTGACTAAGAAAGAGATCTAAACACAGGAAACTGATACACATGTGTTTCCTTTGATTCCTTTGGAGATAACCATAGGACATATGGGTAAGAACGGGAACCAAGGATCCTTTGGAGATAAGCATAGGAGTGTTTCCTTTAAAGAGGATCATAGGAATGTTTCCTTTTGAATTACTCAGAGAGAGACCCAAATATTGAACTTCCGTAACCCCTAGTGTGGGACATTTCTAGGCATTTTGCTGTAATGTAAAGTGCCTACAAGTGTCCCATGTATTGTATTACCCTAACACCAAAGGTGTGGGACATTTCCAGGCATTTTGCCTCAATGATAAGTGCCTAGAAGCGTCCGGCTCATTCTGATTGGTTGGGACATTTCTAGGCATTTTTGCTATGATATAAAGCGCCTACAAATGTCCCATGTAATCTATTTTTCCCTGACACAAAGAGTGGAACATTTCTAGGCATTTTCAGCACTCAGGGTGTTGGCTTTAGAGTGGGTCCCCGGGCTCAGCAATATTTGGAGGTTTTTTCTCCCATGTTTTGTATTTTTCCCCATGAAAAAGTGTGGGACATTTCTAGGCATTTTTGCTATAATGTAAAGCGCCTAGAAGTGTCCCAAGTATTGTATATTTCCCTAACACAAAGAGTGAGACATTTCTAGGCATTTTCAGCACTCAGGACGGGGGCCTAAGTATGGGTCCCCGGGAACGGCCGGTGCTGGTGCTGGGTCTCTCCATGGAGGCCTGGGTCAGCGAAATCGGACTAAGTGTGGAATGGAGAACCAAGAGCACGAGGCTCTTAAACCAGGCCCATGGGTGATAACACTCAGGACGGGGGCTTAAGTGTGGGTCTCAGGGCACGGCCGGTGCTGGTGCTTGGTCTCTCCTTGGAGGCCCGGGTCAGCGAAATCGGACTAAGTGTGGAATGGAGAACCAAGAGCGCGAGGCTCTTTAACCCAGGCCCATGGGTGATAACACTCAGGAGAGGGACTTAAGTGTGGGTCCCCGGGCACGGCCGGTGCTGGTGCTTGGTCTCTCTGTGGAGGCCCGGTTCAGTGAAATGTGACTAAGAAAGAGATCTAAACACAGGAAACTGATACACATGTGTTTCCTTTGATTCCTTTGGAGATAACCATAGGACATATGGGTAAGAACGGGAACCAAGGATCCTTTGGAGATAAGCATAGGAGTGTTTCCTTTAAAGAGGATCATAGGAATGTTTCCTTTTGAATTACTCAGAGAGAGACCCAAATATTGCACTTCCGTAACCCCTAGTGTGGGACATTTCTAGGCATTTTGCTGTAATGTAAAGTGCCTACAAGTGTCCCATGTATTGTATTACCCTAACACCAAAGGTGTCGGACATTTCCAGGCATTTTTGTTGTAATATAAAGTGCCTAGAAGTGTCCCAAGTATTGTATCTTTCCCTAACACAAAGAGTGAGACATTTCTAGGCATTTTCAGCACTCAGGACGGGGGCCTAAGTGTGGGTCCCCGGGCACAGCCGGTGCTGGTGCTGGGTCTCTCCATGGAGGCCTGGGTCAGCGAAATCGGACTAAGTGTGGAATGGAGAACCAAGGGCGCGAGGCTCTTTAACCAAGGCCCATGGGTGATAACACTCAGGACGGGGGCTTAAGTGTGGGTCCCCGGGCATGGCCGGTGCTGGTGCTTGGTCACTCCTTGGTGGCCAGGGTCAGTGAAATGTGACTAAGAAAGAGATCTAAACACAGGAAACTGATATACATATGTTTCCTTTGATTCCCTTGGAGATAACCATAGGCAACATGGGTAAGAACAGGAAACAAGGATCCTTTGGAGATAAGCATAGGAGTGTTTCCTTTAAAGAGGATCATAGGAATGTTTCCTTTTGAATTACTCAGAGAGAGACCCAAATATTGCACTTCCGTAACCCCTAGTGTGGGACATTTCTAGGCATTTTGCTGTAATGTAAAGTGCCTACAAGTGTCCCATGTATTGTATTACCCTAACACCAAAGGTGTGGGACATTTCCAGGCATTTTGCCTCAATGATAAGTGCCTAGAAGCGTCCGGCTCATTCTGATTGGTTGGGACATTTCTAGGCATTTTTGCTTTAATATAAAGCGCCTACAAATGTCCCATGTAATGTATTTTTCCCTGACACAAAGAGTGGAACATTTCTAGGCATTTTCAGCACTCAGGGTGTTGGCTTTAGAGTGGGTCCCCGGGCTCAGCAATATTTGGAGGTTTTTTCTCCCATGTTTTGTATTTTTCCCCATGAAAAAGTTTGGGACATTTCTAGGCATTTTTGCTATAATGTAAAGCGCCTAGAAGTGTCCCAAGTATTGTATCTTTCCCTAACACAAAGAGTGAGACATTTCTAGGCATTTTCAGCACTCAGGACGGGGGCCTAAGTGTGGGTCCCCGGGAACGGCCGGTGCTGGTGCTGGGTCTCTCCATGGAGGCCCGGGTCAGCGAAATCTGACTAAGTGTGGAATGGAAGACCAAGGGCGGGAGGCTCTTTAACCCAGGCCCATGGGTGATAACATTCAGGACGGGGGCTTAAGTGTGGGTCTCTGGGCACAGCCGGTGGTGGTGCTGGGTCTCTCCATGGAGGCCTGGGTCAGCGAAATCGGACTAAGTGTGGAATGGAGAACCAAGGGCGCGAGGCTCTTTAACCAAGGCCCATGGGTGATAACACTCAGGACGGGGGCTTAAGTGTGGGTCTCAGGGCACGGCCGGTGCTGGTGCTTGGTCTCTCCTTGGAGGCCCGGGTCAGCGAAATGTGACTAAGAAAGAGATCTAAACACAGGAAACTGATATACATATGTTTCCTTTGATTCCCTTGGAGATAACCATAGGCAACATGGGTAAGAACAGGAAACAAGGATCCTTTGGAGATAAGCATAGGAGTGTTTCCTTTAAAGAGGATCATAGGAATGTTTCCTTTTGAATTACTCAGAGAGAGACCCAAATATTGCACTTCCGTAACCCCTAGTGTGGGACATTTCTAGGCATTTTGCTGTAATGTAAAGTGCCTACAAGTGTCCCATGTATTGTATTACCCTAACACCAAAGGTGTGGGACATTTCCAGGCATTTTGCCTCAATGATAAGTGCCTAGAAGCGTCCGGCTCATTCTGATTGGATGGGACATTTCTAGGCATTTTTGCTTTAATATAAAGCGCCTACAAATGTCCCATGTAATGTATTTTTCCCTGACACAAAGAGTGGAACATTTCTAGGCATTTTCAGCACTCAGGGTGTTGGCTTTAGAGTGGGTCCCCGGGCTCAGCAATATTTGGAGGTTTTTTCTCCCATGTTTTGTATTTTTCCCCATGAAAAAGTTTGGGACATTTCTAGGCATTTTTGCTATAATGTAAAGCGCCTAGAAGTGTCCCAAGTATTGTATCTTTCCCTAACACAAAGAGTGAGACATTTCTAGGCATTTTCAGCACTCAGGACGGGGGCCTAAGTGTGGGTCCCCGGGAACGGCCGGTGCTGGTGCTGGGTCTCTCCATGGAGGCCCGGGTCAGCGAAATCTGACTAAGTGTGGAATGGAAGACCAAGGGCGGGAGGCTCTTTAACCCAGGCCCATGGGTGATAACATTCAGGACGGGGGCTTAAGTGTGGGTCTCTGGGCACAGCCGGTGGTGGTGCTGGGTCTCTCCATGGAGGCCTGGGTCAGCGAAATCGGACTAAGTGTGGAATGGAGAACCAAGGGCGCGAGGCTCTTTAACCAAGGCCCATGGGTGATAACACTCAGGACGGGGGCTTAAGTGTGGGTCTCAGGGCACGGCCGGTGCTGGTGCTTGGTCTCTCCTTGGAGGCCCGGGTCAGCGAAATCTGAATAAGTGTGGAATGGAGAACCAAGAGCACGAGGCTCTTAAACCAGGCCCATGGTTGATAACACTCAGGACGGGGGCTTAAGTGTGGGTCTCCGGGCATGGCCGGTGCTGGTGCTTGGTCACTCCTTGGAGGCCCGGGTCAGCGAAATCTAACTAAGTGTGGAATGGAGAACCAAGAGCGCGAGGCTCTTTAACCCAGGCCCATGGGTGATAACACTCAGGAGAGGGACTTAAGTGTGGGTCCCCGGGCACGGCCGGTGCTGGTGCTTGGTCTCTCTGTGGAGGCCCGGTTCAGTGAAATGTGACTAAGAAAGAGATCTAAACACAGGAAACTGATACACATGTGTTTCCTTTGATTCCTTTGGAGATAACCATAGGACATATGGGTAAGAACGGGAAACAAGGATCCTTTGGAGATAAGCATAGGAGTGTTTCCTTTAAAGAGGATCATAGGAATGTTTCCTTTTGAATTACTCAGAGAGAGACCCAAATATTGCACTTCCGTAACCCCTAGTGTGGGACATTTCTAGGCATTTTGCTGTAATGTAAAGTGCCTACAAGTGTCCCATGTATTGTATTACCCTAACACCAAAGGTGTCGGACATTTCCAGGTATTTTTGCTGTAATGTAAAGCGCCTAGAAGTGTCCCAAGTATTTTATCTTTCCCTAACACAAAGAGTGAGACATTTCTAGGCATTTTCAGCACTCAGGACGGGGGCCTAAGTGTGGGTCCCCGGGAACGGCCGGTGCTGGTGCTGGGTCTCTCCATGGAGGCCTGGGTCAGCGAAATCGGACTAAGTGTGGAATGGAGAACCAAAGGCGCGAGGCTCTTTAACCAAGGCCCATGGGTGATAACATTCAGAACGGGGGCTTAAGTGTGGGTCTCTGGGCACAGCCGGTGCTGGTGCTGGGTCTCTCCATGGAGGCCTGGGTCAGCGAAATCGGACTAAGTGTGGAGTGGAGAACCAAGGGCGCGAGGCTCTTTAACCAAGGCCCATGGGTGATAACACTCAGGACGGGGGCTTAAGTGTGGGTCTCAGGGCACGGCCGGTGCTGGTACTGGGTCTCTTAATGTATGCCCGGGTCAGCGAAAAGTGACTAAGTGTGGAATGGAAGACCAAGGGCGCGAGGCTCTATAACCCAGGCCCATGGGTGATAACATTCAGGACGGGGGCTTAAGTGTGGGTCTCCGGGCACAGCCAGTGCTGGTGCTGGGTCTCTCCATGGAGGCCTGGGTCAGCGAAATCGGACTAAGTGTGGAATGGAGAACCAAGGGCGCGAGGCTCTTTAACCAAGGCCCATGGGTGATAACACTCAGGACGGGGGCTTAAGTGTGGGTCTCAGGGCACGGCCGGTGCTGGTACTGGGTCTCTTAATGTATGGCCGGGTCAGCGAAAAGTGACTAAGTGTGGAATGGAAGACCAAGGGCGCGAGGCTCTATAACCCAGGCCCATGGGTGATAACATTCAGGACGGGGGCTTAAGTGTGGGTCTCCGGGCACAGCCAGTGCTGGTGCTGGGTCTCTCCATGGAGGCCTGGGTCAGCGAAATCGGACTAAGTGTGGAATGGAGAACCAAGGGCGCGAGGCTCTTTAACCAAGGCCCATGGGTGATAACACTCAGGACGGGGGCTTAAGTGTGGGTCCCCGGGCATGGCCGGTGCTGGTTCTTGGTCACTCCTTGGTGGCCAGGGTCAGTGAAATGTGACTAAGAAAGAGATCTAAACACAGGAAACTGATATACATATGTTTCCTTTGATTCCCTTGGAGATAACCATAGGCAACATGGGTAAGAACAGGAAACAAGTATCCTTTGGAGATAAGCATAGGAGTGTTTCCTTTAAAGAGGATCATAGGAATGTTTCCTTTTCTAATTATTCAGAGAGAGACCCAAATATTGCACTTCCGTAACCCCTAGTGTGGGACATTTCTAGGCATTTTGCTGTAATGTAAAGTGCCTACAAGTGTCCCATGTATTGTATTACCCTAACACCAAAGGTGTGGGACATTTCCAGGCATTTTGCCTCAATGATAAGTGCCTAGAAGCGTCCGGCTCATTCTGATTGGTTGGGACATTTCTAGGCATTTTTGCTATGATATAAAGCGCCTACAAATGTCCCATGTAATCTATTTTTCCCTGACACAAAGAGTGGAACATTTCTAGGCATTTTCAGCACTCAGGGTGTTGGCTTTAGAGTGGGTCCCCGGGCTCAGCAATATTTGGAGGTTTTTTCTCCCATGTTTTGTATTTTTCCCCATGAAAAAGTGTGGGACATTTCTAGGCATTTTTGCTATAATGTAAAGCGCCTAGAAGTGTCCCAAGTATTGTATCTTTCCCTAACACAAAGAGTGAGACATTTCTAGGCATTTTCAGCACTCAGGACGGGGGCCTAAGTGTGGGTCCCCGGGAACGGCCGGTGCTGGTGCTGGGTCTCTCCATGGAGGCCTGGGTCAGCGAAATCGGACAAAGTGTGGAATGGAGAACCAAGAGCACGAGGCTCTTAAACCAGGCCCATGGGTGATAACACTCAGGACGGGGGCTTAAGTGTGGGTCTCAGGGATCGGCCGGTGCTGGTGCTTGGTCTCTCCTTGGAGGCCCGGGTCAGCGAAATCGGACTAAGTGTGGAATGGAGAACCAAGAGCGCGAGGCTCTTTAACCCAGGCCCATGGGTGATAACACTCAGGAGAGGGACTTAAGTGTGGGTCCCCGGGCACGGCCGGTGCTGGTGCTTGGTCTCTCTGTGGAGGCCCGGTTCAGTGAAATGTGACTAAGAAAGAGATCTAAACACAGGAAACTGATACACATGTGTTTCCTTTGATTCCTTTGGAGATAACCATAGGACATATGGGTAAGAACGGGAACCAAGGATCCTTTGGAGATAAGCATAGGAGTGTTTCCTTTAAAGAGGATCATAGGAATGTTTCCTTTTGAATTACTCAGAGAGAGACCCAAATATTGAACTTCCGTAACCCCTAGTGTGGGACATTTCTAGGCATTTTGCTGTAATGTAAAGTGCCTACAAGTGTCCCATGTATTGTATTACCCTAACACCAAAGGTGTGGGACATTTCCAGGCATTTTGCCTCAATGATAAGTGCCTAGAAGCGTCCGGCTCATTCTGATTGGTTGGGACATTTCTAGGCATTTTTGCTATGATATAAAGCGCCTACAAATGTCCCATGTAATCTATTTTTCCCTGACACAAAGAGTGGAACATTTCTAGGCATTTTCAGCACTCAGGGTGTTGGCTTTAGAGTGGGTCCCCGGGCTCAGCAATATTTGGAGGTTTTTTCTCCCATGTTTTGTATTTTTCCCCATGAAAAAGTGTGGGACATTTCTAGGCATTTTTGCTATAATGTAAAGCGCCTAGAAGTGTCCCAAGTATTGTATATTTCCCTAACACAAAGAGTGAGACATTTCTAGGCATTTTCAGCACTCAGGACGGGGGCCTAAGTGTGGGTCCCCGGGAACGGCCGGTGCTGGTGCTGGGTCTCTCCATGGAGGCCTGGGTCAGCGAAATCGGACTAAGTGTGGAATGGAGAACCAAGAGCACGAGGCTCTTAAACCAGGCCCATGGGTGATAACACTCAGGACGGGGGCTTAAGTGTGGGTCTCAGGGCACGGCCGGTGCTGGTGCTTGGTCTCTCCTTGGAGGCCCGGGTCAGCGAAATCGGACTAAGTGTGGAATGGAGAACCAAGAGCGCGAGGCTCTTTAACCCAGGCCCATGGGTGATAACAATCAGGAGAGGGACTTAAGTGTGGGTCCCCGGGCACGGCCGGTGCTGGTGCTTGGTCTCTCTGTGGAGGCCCGGTTCAGTGAAATGTGACTAAGAAAGAGATCTAAACACAGGAAACTGATACACATGTGTTTCCTTTGATTCCTTTGGAGATAACCATAGGACATATGGGTAAGAACGGGAACCAAGGATCCTTTGGAGATAAGCATAGGAGTGTTTCCTTTAAAGAGGATCATAGGAATGTTTCCTTTTGAATTACTCAGAGAGAGACCCAAATATTGCACTTCCGTAACCCCTAGTGTGGGACATTTCTAGGCATTTTGCTGTAATGTAAAGTGCCTACAAGTGTCCCATGTATTGTATTACCCTAACACCAAAGGTGTCGGACATTTCCAGGCATTTTTGTTGTAATATAAAGTGCCTAGAAGTGTCCCAAGTATTGTATCTTTCCCTAACACAAAGAGTGAGACATTTCTAGGCATTTTCAGCACTCAGGACGGGGGCCTAAGTGTGGGTCCCCGGGCACAGCCGGTGCTGGTGCTGGGTCTCTCCATGGAGGCCTGGGTCAGCGAAATCGGACTAAGTGTGGAATGGAGAACCAAGGGCGCGAGGCTCTTTAACCAAGGCCCATGGGTGATAACACTCAGGACGGGGGCTTAAGTGTGGGTCTCAGGGCACGGCCGGTGCTGGTGCTTGGTCTCTCCTTGGAGGCCCGGGTCAGCGAAATCTGAATAAGTATGGAATGGAGAAACAAGAGCGCGAGGCTCTTTAACCCAGGCCCATGGGTGATAACACTCAGGACGGGGGCTTAAGTGTGGGTCCCCGGGCATGGCCGGTGCTGGTGCTTGGTCACTCCTTGGTGGCCAGGGTCAGTGAAATGTGACTAAGAAAGAGATCTAAACACAGGAAACTGATATACATATGTTTCCTTTGATTCCCTTGGAGATAACCATAGGCAACATGGGTAAGAACAGGAAACAAGGATCCTTTGGAGATCAGCATAGGAGTGTTTCCTTTAAAGAGGATCATAGGAATGTTTCCTTTTGAATTACTCAGAGAGAGACCCAAATATTGCACTTCCGTAACCCCTAGTGTGGGACATTTCTAGGCATTTTGCTGTAATGTAAAGTGCCTACAAGTGTCCCATGTATTGTATTACCCTAACACCAAAGGTGTGGGACATTTCCAGGCATTTTGCCTCAATGATAAGTGCCTAGAAGCGTCCGGCTCATTCTGATTGGTTGGGACATTTCTAGGCATTTTTGCTTTAATATAAAGCGCCTACAAATGTCCCATGTAATGTATTTTTCCCTGACACAAAGAGTGGAACATTTCTAGGCATTTTCAGCACTCAGGGTGTTGGCTTTAGAGTGGGTCCCCGGGCTCAGCAATATTTGGAGGTTTTTTCTCCCATGTTTTGTATTTTTCCCCATGAAAAAGTTTGGGACATTTCTAGGCATTTTTGCTATAATGTAAAGCGCCTAGAAGTGTCCCAAGTATTGTATCTTTCCCTAACACAAAGAGTGAGACATTTCTAGGCATTTTCAGCACTCAGGACGGGGGCCTAAGTGTGGGTCCCCGGGAACGGCCGGTGCTGGTGCTGGGTCTCTCCATAGAGGCCCGGGTCAGCGAAATCTGACTAAGTGTGGAATGGAAGACCAAGGGCGGGAGGCTCTTTAACCCAGGCCCATGGGTGATAACATTCAGGACGGGGGCTTAAGTGTGGGTCTCTGGGCACAGCCGGTGGTGGTGCTGGGTCTCTCCATGGAGGCCTGGGTCAGCGAAATCGGACTAAGTGTGGAATGGAGAACCAAGGGCGCGAGGCTCTTTAACCAAGGCCCATGGGTGATAACACTCAGGACGGGGGCTTAAGTGTGGGTCTCAGGGCACGGCCGGTGCTGGTGCTTGGTCTCTCCTTGGAGGCCCGGGTCAGCGAAATCTGAATAAGTGTGGAATGGAGAACCAAGAGCACGAGGCTCTTAAACCAGGCCCATGGTTGATAACACTCAGGACGGGGGCTTAAGTGTGGGTCTCCGGGCATGGCCGGTGCTGGTGCTTGGTCACTCCTTGGAGGCCCGGGTCAGCGAAATCTAACTAAGTGTGGAATGGAGAACCAAGAGCGCGAGGCTCTTTAACCCAGGCCCATGGGTGATAACACTCAGGAGAGGGACTTAAGTGTGGGTCCCCGGGCACGGCCGGTGCTGGTGCTTGGTCTCTCTGTGGAGGCCCGGTTCAGTGAAATGTGACTAAGAAAGAGATCTAAACACAGGAAACTGATACACATGTGTTTCCTTTGATTCCTTTGGAGATAACCATAGGACATATGGGTAAGAACGGGAAACAAGGATCCTTTGGAGATAAGCATAGGAGTGTTTCCTTTAAAGAGGATCATAGGAATGTTTCCTTTTGAATTACTCAGAGAGAGACCCAAATATTGCACTTCCGTAACCCCTAGTGTGGGACATTTCTAGGCATTTTGCTGTAATGTAAAGTGCCTACAAGTGTCCCATGTATTGTATTACCCTAACACCAAAGGTGTCGGACATTTCCAGGTATTTTTGCTGTAATGTAAAGTGCCTAGAAGTGTCCCAAGTATTGTATCTTTCCCTAACACAAAGAGTGAGACATTTCTAGGCATTTTCAGCACTCAGGACGGGGGCCTAAGTGTGGGTCCCCGGGCACAGCCGGTGCTGGTGCTGGGTCTCTCCATGGAGGCCTGGGTCAGCGAAATCGGACTAAGTGTGGAATGGAGAACCAAGGGCGCGAGGCTCTTTAACCAAGGCCCTTGGGTGATAACACTCAGGACGGGGTCTTAAGTTTGGGTCTCAGGGCACGGCCGGTGCTGGTGCTTGGTCTCTCCTTGGAGGCCCGGGTCAGCGAAATCTGAATAAGTGTGGAATGGAGAACCAAGAGCACGAGGCTCTTAAACCAGGCCCATGGGTGATAACACTCAGGACGGGGGCTTAAGTTTGGGTCTCAGGGCACGGCCGGTGCTGGTGCTTGGTCTCTCCTTGGAGGCCCGGGTCAGCGAAATCGGACTAAGTGTGGAATGGAGAACCAAGGGCGCGAGGCTCTTTAACCAAGGCCCATGGGTGATAACACTCAGGACGGGGGCTTAAGTGTGGGTCTCAGGGCACTGCCGGTGCTGGTGCTTGGTCTCTCCTTGGAGGCCCGGGTCAGCTAAATCTGAATAAGTGAGGAATGGAGAAACAAGAGCGCGAGGCTCTTTAACCCAGGCCCATGGGTGATAACACTCAGGACGGGGGCTTAAGTGTGGGTCCCCGGGCACGGCCGGTGCTGGTGCTTGGTCACTCCTTGGTGGCCAGGGTCAGTGAAATGTCACTAAGAAAGAGATCTAAACACAGGAAACTGATATACATATGTTTCCTTTGATTCCTTTGGAGATAACCATAGGCAACATGGGTAAGAACAGGAAACAAGGATCCTTTGGAGATAAGCATAGGAGTGTTTCCTTTAAAGAGGATCATAGGAATGTTTCCTTTTGAATTACTCAGAGAGAGACCCAAATATTGCGCTTCCTTAACCCCTAGTGTGGGACATTTCTAGGCATTTTGCTGTAATGTAAAGTGCCTACAAGTGTCCCATGTATTGTATTACCCTAACACCAAAGGTGTGGGACATTTCCAGGCATTTTGCCTCAATGATAAGTGCCTAGAAGCGTCCGGCTCATTCTGATTGGTTGGGACATTTCTAGGCATTTTTGCTATAATATAAAGCGCCTACAAATGTCCCATGTATTGTATTTTTCCCTGACACAAAGAGTGGAACATTTCTAGGCATTTTCAGCACTCAGGGTGTTGGCTTTAGAGTGGGTCCCCGGGCTCAGCAATATTTGGAGGTTTTTTCTCCCATGTTTTGTATTTTTCCCCATGAAAAAGTGTGGGACATTTCTAGGCATTTTTGCTATAATGTAAAGCGCCTAGAAGTGTCCCAAGTATTGTATCTTTCCCTAACACAAAGAGTGAGACATTTCTAGGCATTTTCAGCACTCAGGACGGGGGCCTAAGTGTGGGTCCCCGGGAACGGCCGGTGCTGGTGCTGGGTCTCTCCATGGAGGCCTGGGTCAGCGAAATCGGACTAAGTGTGGAATGGAGAACCAAAGGCGCGAGGCTCTTTAACCAAGGCCCATGGGTGATAACATTCAGAACGGGGGCTTAAGTGTGGGTCTCTGGGCACAGCCGGTGCTGGTGCTGGGTCTCTCCATGGAGGCCTGGGTCAGCGAAATCGGACTAAGTGTGGAATGGAGAACCAAGGGCGCGAGGCTCTTTAACCAAGGCCCATGGGTGATAACACTCAGGACGGGGGCTTAAGTGTGGGTCTCAGGGCACGGCCGGTGCTGGTACTGGGTCTCTTAATGTATGCCCGGGTCAGCGAAAAGTGACTAAGTGTGGAATGGAAGACCAAGGGCGCGAGGCTCTTTAACCCAGGCCCATGGGTGATAACATTCAGGACGGGGGCTTAAGTGTGGGTCTCCGGGCACAGCCAGTGCTGGTGCTGGGTCTCTCCATGGAGGCCTGGGTCAGCGAAATCGGACTAAGTGTGGAATGGAGAACCAAGGGCGCGAGGCTCTTTAACCAAGGCCCATGGGTGATAACACTCAGGACGGGGGCTTAAGTGTGGGTCTCCGGGCATGGCCGGTGCTGGTGCTTGGTCTCTCCTTGGAGGCCCGGGTCAGCGAAATCTGACTAAGTGTGGAATGGAGAACCAAGAGAACGAGGCTCTTTAACCCAGGCCCATGGGTGATAACACTCAGGACGGGGGCTTAAGTGTGGGTCCCCGGGCATGGCCGGTGCTGGTGCTTGGTCACTCCTTGGTGGCCAGGGTCAGTGAAATGTGACTAAGAAAGAGATCTAAACACAGGAAACTGATATACATATGTTTCCTTTGATTCCCTTGGAGATAACCATAGGCAACATGGGTAAGAACAGGAAACAAGGATCCTTTGGAGATAAGCATAGGAGTGTTTCCTTTAAAGAGGATCATAGGAATGTTTCCTTTTGAATTACTCAGAGAGAGACCCAAATATTGCACTTCCGTAACCCCTAGTGTGGGACATTTCTAGGCATATTGCTGTAATGTAAAGTGCCTACAAGTGTCCCATGTATTGTATTACCCTAACACCAAAGGTGTGGGACATTTCCAGGCATTTTGCCTCAATGATAAGTGCCTAGAAGCGTCCGGCTCATTCTGATTGGTTGGGACATTTCTAGGCATTTTTGCTATGATATAAAGCGCCTACAAATGTCCCATGTAATCTATTTTTCCCTGACACAAAGAGTGGAACATTTCTAGGCATTTTCAGCACTCAGGGTGTTGGCTTTAGAGTGGGTCCCCGGGCTCAGCAATATTTGGAGGTTTTTTCTCCCATGTTTTGTATTTTTCCCCATGAAAAAGTGTGGGACATTTCTAGGCATTTTTGCTATAATGTAAAGCGCCTAGAAGTGTCCCAAGTATTGTATCTTTCCCTAACACAAAGAGTGAGACATTTCTAGGCATTTTCAGCACTCAGGACGGGGGCCTAAGTGTGGGTCCCCGGGAACGGCCGGTGCTGGTGCTGGGTCTCTCCATGGAGGCCTGGGTCAGCGAAATCGGACTAAGTGTGGAATGGAGAACGAAGGGCGCGAGTCTCTTTAACCAAGGCCCATGGGTGATAACACTCAGGACGGGGTCTTAAGTGTGGGTCTCAGGGCACGGCCGGTGCTGGTGCTTGGTCTCTCCTTGGAGGCCCGGGTCAGCGAAATCTGAATAAGTGTGGAATGGAGAACCAAGAGCACGAGGCTCTTAAACCAGGCCCATGGGTGATAACACTCAGGACGGGGGCTTAAGTGTGGGTCTCAGGGCACGGCCGGTGCTGGTGCTTGGTCTCTCCTTGGAGGCCCGCGTCAGCGAAATCGGACTAAGTGTGGAATGGAGAACCAAGGGCGCGAGGCTCTTTAACCAAGGCCCATGGGTGATAACACTCAGGACGGGGGCTTAAGTGTGGGTCTCAGGGCACGGCCGGTGCTGGTGCTTGGTCTCTCCTTGGAGGCCCGGGTCAGCGAAATCTGAATAAGTGTGGAATGGAGAACCAAGAGCACGAGGCTCTTAAACCAGGCCCATGGTTGATAACACTCAGGACGGGGGCTTAAGTGTGGGTCTCCGGGCATGGCCGGTGCTGGTGCTTGGTCTCTCCTTGGAGGCCCGGGTCAGCGAAATCTAACTAAGTGTGGAATGGAGAACCAAGAGCGCGAGGCTCTTTAACCCAGGCCCATGGGTGATAACACTCAGGAGAGGGACTTAAGTGTGGGTCCCCGGGCACGGCCGGTGCTGGTGCTTGGTCTCTCTGTGGAGGCCCGGTTCAGTGAAATGTTACTAAGAAAGAGATCTAAACACAGGAAACTGATACACATGTGTTTCCTTTGATTCCTTTGGAGATAACCATAGGACATATGGGTAAGAACGGGAACCAAGGATCCTTTGGAGATAAGCATAGGAGTGTTTCCTTTAAAGAGGATCATAGGAATGTTTCCTTTTGAATTACTCAGAGAGAGACCCAAATATTGCACTTCCGTAACCCCTAGTGTGGGAAATTTCTAGGCATTTTGCTGTAATGTAAAGTGCCTACAAGTGTCCCATGTATTGTATTACCCTAACACCAAAGGTGTCGGACATTTCCAGGCATTTTTGCTGTAATGTAAAGTGCCTAGAAGTGTCCCAAGTATTGTATCTTTCCCTAACCCAAAGAGTGAGACATTTCTAGGCATTTTCAGCACTCAGGATGGGGGCCTAAGTGTGGGTCCCCGGGCACAGCCGGTGCTGGTGCTGGGTCTCTCCATGGAGGCCTGGGTCAGCGAAATCGGACTAAGTGTGGAATGGAGAACCAAGGGCGCGAGGCTCTTTAACCAAGGCCCTTGGGTGATAACACTCAGGACGGGGTCTTAAGTGTGGGTCTCAGGGCACGGCCGGTGCTGGTGCTTGGTCTCTCCTTGGAGGCCAGGGTCAGCGAAATCTGAATAAGTGTGGAATGGAGAACCAAGAGCACGAGGCTCTTAAACCAGGCCCATGGGTGATAACACTCAGGACGGGGGCTTAAGTGTGGGTCTCAGGGCACGGCCGGTGCTGGTGCTTGGTCTCTCCTTGGAGGCCCGGGTCAGCGAAATCGGACTAAGTGTGGAATGGAGAACCAAGGGCGCGAGGCTCTTTAACCAAGGCCCATGGGTGATAACACTCAGGACGGGGGCTTAAGTGTGGGTCTCAGGGCACTGCCGGTGCTGGTGCTTGGTCTCTCCTTGGAGGCCCAGGTCAGCGAAATCTGAATAAGTGTGGAATGGAGAACCAAGAGCACGAGGCTCTTAAACCAGGCCCATGGTTGATAACACTCAGGACGGGGGCTTAAGTGTGGGTCTCCGGGCATGGCCGGTGCTGGTGCTTGGTCTCTCCTTGGAGGCCCGGGTCAGCGAAATCTAACTAATTGTGGAATGGAGAACCAAGAGCGCGAGGCTCTTTAACCCAGGCCCATGGGTGATAACAATCAGGAGAGGGACTTAAGTGTGGGTCCCCGGGCACGGCCGGTGCTGGTGCTTGGTCTCTCTGTGGAGGCCCGGTTCAGTGAAATGTGACTAAGAAAGAGATCTAAACACAGGAAACTGATACACATGTGTTTCCTTTGATTCCTTTGGAGATAACCATAGGACATATGGGTAAGAACGGGAACCAAGGATCCTTTGGAGATAAGCATAGGAGTGTTTCCTTTAAAGAGGATCATAGGAATGTTTCCTTTTGAATTACTCAGAGAGAGACCCAAATATTGCACTTCCGTAACCCCTAGTGTGGGACATTTCTAGGCATTTTGCTGTAATGTAAAGTGCCTACAAGTGTCCCATGTATTGTATTACCCTAACACCAAAGGTGTCGGACATTTCCAGGCATTTTTGTTGTAATGTAAAGTGCCTAGAAGTGTCCCAAGTATTGTATCTTTCCCTAACACAAAGAGTGAGACATTTCTAGGCATTTTCAGCACTCAGGACGGGGGCCTAAGTGTGGGTCCCCGGGCACAGCCGGTGCTGGTGCTGGGTCTCTCCATGGAGGCCTGGGTCAGCGAAATCGGACTAAGTGTGGAATGGAGAACCAAGGGCGCGAGGCTCTTTAACCAAGGCCCATGGGTGATAACACTCAGGACGGGGGCTTAAGTGTGGGTCTCAGGGCACGGCCGGTGCTGGTGCTTGGTCTCTCCTTGGAGGCCCGGGTCAGCGAAATCTGAATAAGTGTGGAATGGAGAACCAAGAGCACGAGGCTCTTAATCCAGGCCCATTGATAACACTCAGGACGGGGGCTTAAGTGTGGGTCTCCCGGCATGGCCGGTGCTGGTGCTTGGTCTCTCCTGGGAGGCCCGGGTCAGCGAAATCTGACTAAGTGTGGAATGGAGAAACAAGAGCGCGAGGCTCTTTAACCCAGGCCCATGGGTGATAACACTCAGGACGGGGGCTTAAGTGTGGGTCTCAGGGCACGGCCGGTGCTGGTGCTTGGTCTCTCCTTGGAGGCCCGGGTCAGCGAAATCTGAATAAGTGTGGAATGGAGAACCAAGAGCACGAGGCTCTTAAACCAGGCCCATGGGTGATAACACTCAGGACGGGGGCTTAAGTGTGGGTCTCAGGGCACGGCCGGTGCTGGTACTGGGTCTCTTAATGTATGCCCGGGTCAGCGAAAAGTGACTAAGTGTGGAATGGAAGACCAAGGGCGCGAGGCTCTTTAACCCAGGCCCATGGGTGATAACATTCAGGACGGGGGCTTAAGTGTGGGTCTCCGGGCACAGCCAGTGCTGGTGCTGGGTCTCTCCATGGAGGCCTGGGTCAGCGAAATCGGACTAAGTGTGGAATGGAGAACCAAGGGCGCGAGGCTCTTTAACCAAGGCCCATGGGTGATAACACTCAGGACGTGGGCTTAAGTGTGGGTCTCCGGGCATGGCCGGTGCTGGTGCTTGGTCTCTCCTTGGAGGCCCGGGTCAGCGAAATCTGACTAAGTGTGGAATGGAGAACCAAGAGAACGAGGCTCTTTAACCCAGGCCCATGGGTGATAACACTCAGGACGGGGGCTTAAGTGTGGGTCCCCGGGCATGGCCGGTGCTGGTGCTTGGTCACTCCTTGGTGGCCAGGGTCAGTGAAATGTGACTAAGAAAGAGATCTAAACACAGGAAACTGATATACATATGTTTCCTTTGATTCCCTTGGAGATAACCATAGGCAACATGGGTAAGAACAGGAAACAAGGATCCTTTGGAGATAAGCATAGGAGTGTTTCCTTTAAAGAGGATCATAGGAATGTTTCCTTTTGAATTACTCAGAGAGAGACCCAAATATTGCACTTCCGTAACCCCTAGTGTGGGACATTTCTAGGCATTTTGCTGTAATGTAAAGTGCCTACAAGTGTCCCATGTATTGTATTACCCTAACACCAAAGGTGTGGGACATTTCCAGGCATTTTGCCTCAATGATAAGTGCCTAGAAGCGTCCGGCTCATTCTGATTGGTTGGGACATTTCTAGGCATTTTTGCTATGATATAAAGCGCCAACAAATGTCCCATGTAATCTATTTTTCCCTGACACAAAGAGTGGAACATTTCTAGGCATTTTCAGCACTCAGGGTGTTGGCTTTAGAGTGGGTCCCCGGGCTCAGCAATATTTGGAGGTTTTTTCTCCCATGTTTTGTATTTTTCCCCATGAAAAAGTGTGGGACATTTCTAGGCATTTTTGCTAAAATGTAAAGCGCCTAGAAGTGTCCCAAGTATTGTATCTTTCCCTAACACAAAGAGTGAGACATTTCTAGGCATTTTCAGCACTCAGGACGGGGGCCTAAGTGTGGGTCCCCGGGAACGGCCGGTGCTGGTGCTGGGTCTCTCCATGGAGGCCTGGGTCAGCGAAATCGGACTAAGTGTGGAATGGAGAACCAAGGGCGCGAGGCTCTTTAACCAAGGCCCTTGGGTGATAACACTCAGGACGGGGTCTTAAGTGTGGGTCTCAGGGCACGGCCGGTGCTGGTGCTTGGTCTCTCCTTGGAGGCCCGGGTCAGCGAAATCTGAATAAGTGTGGAATGGAGAACCAAGAGCACGAGGCTCTTAAACCAGGCCCATGGGTGATAACACTCAGGACGGGGGCTTAAGTTTGGGTCTCAGGGCACGGCCGGTGCTGGTGCTTGGTCTCTCCTTGGAGGCCCGGGTCAGCGAAATCGGACTAAGTGTGGAATGGAGAACCAAGGGCGCGAGGCTCTTTAACCAAGGCCCATGGGTGATAACACTCAGGACGGGGGCTTAAGTGTGGGTCTCAGGGCACTGCCGGTGCTGGTGCTTGGTCTCTCCTTGGAGGCCCGGGTCAGCTAAATCTGAATAAGTGTGGAATGGAGAAACAAGAGCGCGAGGCTCTTTAACCCAGGCCCATGGGTGATAACACTCAGGACGGGGGCTTAAGTGTGGGTCCCCGGGCACGGCCGGTGCTGGTGCTTGGTCACTCCTTGGTGGCCAGGGTCAGTGAAATGTCACTAAGAAAGAGATCTAAACACAGGAAACTGATATACATATGTTTCCTTTGATTCCTTTGGAGATAACCATAGGCAACATGGGTAAGAACAGGAAACAAGGATCCTTTGGAGATAAGCATAGGAGTGTTTCCTTTAAAGAGGATCATAGGAATGTTTCCTTTTGAATTACTCAGAGAGAGACCCAAATATTGCGCTTCCTTAACCCCTAGTGTGGGACATTTCTAGGCATTTTGCTGTAATGTAAAGTGCCTACAAGTGTCCCATGTATTGTATTACCCTAACACCAAAGGTGTGGGACATTTCCAGGCATTTTGCCTCAATGATAAGTGCCTAGAAGCGTCCGGCTCATTCTGATTGGTTGGGACATTTCTAGGCATTTTTGCTATAATATAAAGCGCCTACAAATGTCCCATGTATTGTATTTTTCCCTGACACAAAGAGTGGAACATTTCTAGGCATTTTCAGCACTCAGGGTGTTGGCTTTAGAGTGGGTCCCCGGGCTCAGCAATATTTGGAGGTTTTTTCTCCCATGTTTTGTATTTTTCCCCATGAAAAAGTGTGGGACATTTCTAGGCATTTTTGCTATAATGTAAAGCGCCTAGAAGTGTCCCAAGTATTGTATCTTTCCCTAACACAAAGAGTGAGACATTTCTAGGCATTTTCAGCACTCAGGACGGGGGCCTAAGTGTGGGTCCCCGGGAATGGCCGGTGCTGGTGCTGGGTCTCTCCATGGAGGCCTGGGTCAGCGAAATCGGACTAAGTGTGGAATGGAGAACCAAGGGCGCGAGTCTCTTTAACCAAGGCCCATGGGTGATAACACTCAGGACGGAGTCTTAAGTGTGGGTCTCAGGGCACGGCCGGTGCTGGTGCTTGGTCTCTCCTTGGAGGCCCGGGTCAGCGAAATCTGAATAAGTGTGGAATGGAGAACCAAGAGCACGAGGCTCTTAAACCAGGCCCATGGGTGATAACACTCAGGACGGGGGCTTAAGTGTGGGTCTCAGGGCACGGCCGGTGCTGGTGCTTGGTCTCTCCTTGGAGGCCCGCGTCAGCGAAATCGGACTAAGTGTGGAATGGAGAACCAAGGGCGCGAGGCTCTTTAACCAAGGCCCATGGGTGATAACACTCAGGACGGGGGCTTAAGTGTGGGTCTCAGGGCACGGCCGGTGCTGGTGCTTGGTCTCTCCTTGGAGGCCCGGGTCAGCGAAATCTGAATAAGTGTGGAATGGAGAACCAAGAGCACGAGGCTCTTAAACCAGGCCCATGGTTGATAACACTCAGGACGGGGGCTTAAGTGTGGGTCTCCGGGCATGGCCGGTGCTGGTGCTTGGTCTCTCCTTGGAGGCCCGGGTCAGCGAAATCTAACTAAGTGTGGAATGGAGAACCAAGAGCGCGAGGCTCTTTAACCCAGGCCCATGGGTGATAACACTCAGGAGAGGGACTTAAGTGTGGGTCCCCGGGCACGGCCGGTGCTGGTGCTTGGTCTCTCTGTGGAGGCCCGGTTCAGTGAAATGTTACTAAGAAAGAGATCTAAACACAGGAAACTGATACACATGTGTTTCCTTTGATTCCTTTGGAGATAACCATAGGACATATGGGTAAGAACGGGAACCAAGGATCCTTTGGAGATAAGCATAGGAGTGTTTCCTTTAAAGAGGATCATAGGAATGTTTCCTTTTGAATTACTCAGAGAGAGACCCAAATATTGCACTTCCGTAACCCCTAGTGTGGGAAATTTCTAGGCATTTTGCTGTAATGTAAAGTGCCTACAAGTGTCCCATGTATTGTATTACCCTAACACCAAAGGTGTCGGACATTTCCAGGCATTTTTGCTGTAATGTAAAGTGCCTAGAAGTGTCCCAAGTATTGTATCTTTCCCTAACACAAAGAGTGAGACATTTCTAGGCATTTTCAGCACTCAGGATGGGGGCCTAAGTGTGGGTCCCCGGGCACAGCCGGTGCTGGTGCTGGGTCTCTCCTTGGAGGCCCGGGTCAGCGAAATCTAACTAATTGTGGAATGGAGAACCAAGAGCGCGAGGCTCTTTAACCCAGGCCCATGGGTGATAACAATCAGGAGAGGGACTTAAGTGTGGGTCCCCGGGCACGGCCGGTGCTGGTGCTTGGTCTCTCTGTGGAGGCCCGGTTCAGTGAAATGTGACTAAGAAAGAGATCTAAACACAGGAAACTGATACACATGTGTTTCCTTTGATTCCTTTGGAGATAACCATAGGACATATGGGTAAGAACGGGAACCAAGGATCCTTTGGAGATAAGCATAGGAGTGTTTCCTTTAAAGAGGATCATAGGAATGTTTCCTTTTGAATTACTCAGAGAGAGACCCAAATATTGCACTTCCGTAACCCCTAGTGTGGGACATTTCTAGGCATTTTGCTGTAATGTAAAGTGCCTACAAGTGTCCCATGTATTGTATTACCCTAACACCAAAGGTGTCGGACATTTCCAGGCATTTTTGTTGTAATGTAAAGTGCCTAGAAGTGTCCCAAGTATTGTATCTTTCCCTAACACAAAGAGTGAGACATTTCTAGGCATTTTCAGCACTCAGGACGGGGGCCTAAGTGTGGGTCCCCGGGCACAGCCGGTGCTGGTGCTGGGTCTCTCCATGGAGGCCTGGGTCAGCGAAATCGGACTAAGTGTGGAATGGAGAACCAAGGGCGCGAGGCTCTTTAACCAAGGCCCATGGGTGATAACACTCAGGACGGGGGCTTAAGTGTGGGTCTCAGGGCACGGCCGGTGCTGGTACTGGGTCTCTTAATGTATGCCCGGGTCAGCGAAAAGTGACTAAGTGTGGAATGGAAGACCAAGGGCGCGAGGCTCTTTAACCCAGGCCCATGGGTGATAACATTCAGGACGGGGGCTTAAGTGTGGGTCTCCGGGCACAGCCAGTGCTGGTGCTGGGTCTCTCCATGGAGGCCTGGGTCAGCGAAATCGGACTAAGTGTGGAATGGAGAACCAAGGGCGCGAGGCTCTTTAACCAAGGCCCATGGGTGATAACACTCAGGACGGGGGCTTAAGTGTGGGTCTCCGGGCATGGCCGGTGCTGGTGCTTGGTCTCTCCTTGGAGGCCCGGGTCAGCGAAATCTGACTAAGTGTGGAATGGAGAACCAAGAGAACGAGGCTCTTTAACCCAGGCCCATGGGTGATAACACTCAGGACGGGGGCTTAAGTGTGGGTCCCCGGGCATGGCCGGTGCTGGTGCTTGGTCACTCCTTGGTGGCCAGGGTCAGTGAAATGTGACTAAGAAAGAGATCTAAACACAGGAAACTGATATACATATGTTTCCTTTGATTCCCTTGGAGATAACCATAGGCAACATGGGTAAGAACAGGAAACAAGGATCCTTTGGAGATAAGCATAGGAGTGTTTCCTTTAAAGAGGATCATAGGAATGTTTCCTTTTGAATTACTCAGAGAGAGACCCAAATATTGCACTTCCGTAACCCCTAGTGTGGGACATTTCTAGGCATTTTGCTGTAATGTAAAGTGCCTACAAGTGTCCCATGTATTGTATTACCCTAACACCAAAGGTGTGGGACATTTCCAGGCATTTTGCCTCAATGATAAGTGCCTAGAAGCGTCCGGCTCATTCTGATTGGTTGGGACATTTCTAGGCATTTTTGCTATGATATAAAGCGCCAACAAATGTCCCATGTAATCTATTTTTCCCTGACACAAAGAGTGGAACATTTCTAGGCATTTTCAGCACTCAGGGTGTTGGCTTTAGAGTGGGTCCCCGGGCTCAGCAATATTTGGAGGTTTTTTCTCCCATGTTTTGTATTTTTCCCCTTGAAAAAGTGTGGGACATTTCTAGGCATTTTTGCTAAAATGTAAAGCGCCTAGAAGTGTCCCAAGTATTGTATCTTTCCCTAACACAAAGAGTGAGACATTTCTAGGCATTTTCAGCACTCAGGACGGGGGCCTAAGTGTGGGTCCCCGGGAACGGCCGGTGCTGGTGCTGGGTCTCTCCATGGAGGCCTGGGTCAGCGAAATCGGACTAAGTGTGGAATGGAGAACCAAGGGCGCGAGGCTCTTTAACCAAGGCCCATGGGTGATAACACTCAGGACGGGGTCTTAAGTGTGGGTCTCAGGGCACGGCCGGTGCTGGTGCTTGGTCTCTCCTTGGAGGCCCGGGTCAGCGAAATCTGAATAAGTGTGGAATGGAGAACCAAGAGCACGAGGCTCTTAAACCAGGCCCATGGGTGATAACACTCAGGACGGGGGCTTAAGTGTGGGTCTCAGGGCACGGCCGGTGCTGGTACTGGGTCTCTTAATGTATGCCCGGGTCAGCGAAAAGTGACTAAGTGTGGAATGGAAGACCAAGGGCGCGAGGCTCTTTAACCCAGGCCCATGGGTGATAACATTCAGGACGGGGGCTTAAGTGTGGGTCTCCGGGCACAGCCAGTGCTGGTGCTGGGTCTCTCCATGGAGGCCTGGGTCAGCGAAATCGGACTAAGTGTGGAATGGAGAACCAAGGGCGCGAGGCTCTTTAACCAAGGCCCATGGGTGATAACACTCAGGACGGGGGCTTAAGTGTGGGTCTCCGGGCATGGCCGGTGCTGGTGCTTGGTCTCTCCTTGGAGGCCCGGGTCAGCGAAATCTGACTAAGTGTGGAATGGAGAACCAAGAGAACGAGGCTCTTTAACCCAGGCCCATGGGTGATAACACTCAGGACGGGGGCTTAAGTGTGGGTCCCCGGGCATGGCCGGTGCTGGTGCTTGGTCACTCCTTGGTGGCCAGGGTCAGTGAAATGTGACTAAGAAAGAGATCTAAACACAGGAAACTGATATACATATGTTTCCTTTGATTCCCTTGGAGATAACCATAGGCAACATGGGTAAGAACAGGAAACAAGGATCCTTTGGAGATAAGCATAGGAGTGTTTCCTTTAAAGAGGATCATAGGAATGTTTCCTTTTGAATTACTCAGAGAGAGACCCAAATATTGCACTTCCGTAACCCCTAGTGTGGGACATTTCTAGGCATTTTGCTGTAATGTAAAGTGCCTACAAGTGTCCCATGTATTGTATTACCCTAACACCAAAGGTGTGGGACATTTCCAGGCATTTTGCCTCAATGATAAGTGCCTAGAAGCGTCCGGCTCATTCTGATTGGTTGGGACATTTCTAGGCATTTTTGCTATGATATAAAGCGCCAACAAATGTCCCATGTAATCTATTTTTCCCTGACACAAAGAGTGGAACATTTCTAGGCATTTTCAGCACTCAGGGTGTTGGCTTTAGAGTGGGTCCCCGGGCTCAGCAATATTTGGAGGTTTTTTCTCCCATGTTTTGTATTTTTCCCCTTGAAAAAGTGTGGGACATTTCTAGGCATTTTTGCTAAAATGTAAAGCGCCTAGAAGTGTCCCAAGTATTGTATCTTTCCCTAACACAAAGAGTGAGACATTTCTAGGCATTTTCAGCACTCAGGACGGGGGCCTAAGTGTGGGTCCCCGGGAACGGCCGGTGCTGGTGCTGGGTCTCTCCATGGAGGCCTGGGTCAGCGAAATCGGACTAAGTGTGGAATGGAGAACCAAGGGCGCGAGGCTCTTTAACCAAGGCCCATGGGTGATAACACTCAGGACGGGGTCTTAAGTGTGGGTCTCAGGGCACGGCCGGTGCTGGTGCTTGGTCTCTCCTTGGAGGCCCGGGTCAGCGAAATCTGAATAAGTGTGGAATGGAGAACCAAGAGCACGAGGCTCTTAAACCAGGCCCATGGGTGATAACACTCAGGACGGGGGCTTAAGTGTGGGTCTCAGGGCACGGCCGGTGCTGGTGCTTGGTCTCTCCTTGGAGGCCCGGGTCAGCGAAATCGGACTAAGTGTGGAATGGAGAACCAAGGGCGCGAGGCTCTTTAACCAAGGCCCATGGGTGATAACACTCAGGACGGGGGCTTAAGTGTGGGTCTCAGGGCACGGCCGGTGCTGGTGCTTGGTCTCTCCTTGGAGGCCCGGGTCAGCGAAATCTGAATAAGTGTGGAATGGAGAACCAAGAGCACGAGGCTCTTAAACCAGGCCCATGGTTGATAACACTCAGGACGGGGGCTTAAGTGTGGGTCTCCGGGCATGGCCGGTGCTGGTGCTTGGTCTCTCCTTGGAGGCCCGGGTCAGCGAAATCTAACTAATTGTGAAATGGAGAACCAAGAGCGCGAGGCTCTTTAACCCAGGCCCATGGGTGATAACAATCAGGAGAGGGACTTAAGTGTGGGTCCCCGGGCACGGCCGGTGCTGGTGCTTGGTCTCTCTGTGGAGGCCCGGGTCAGCGAAATCGGACTAAGTGTGGAATGGAGAACCAAGGGCGCGAGGCTCTTTAACCAAGGCCCATGGGTGATAACACTCAGGACGGGGGCTTAAGTGTGGGTCTCAGGGCACTGCCGGTGCTGGTGCTTGGTCTCTCCTTGGAGGCCCGGGTCAGCGAAATCGGACTAAGTGTGGAATGGAGAACCAAGGGCGCGAGGCTCTTTAACCAAGGCCCATGGGTGATAACACTCAGGACGGGGGCTTAAGTGTGGGTCTCAGGGCACTGCCGGTGCTGGTGCTTGGTCTCTCCTTGGAGGCCCGGGTCAGCGAAATCTGACTAAGTGTGGAATGGAGAAACAAGAGCGCGAGGCTCTTTAACCCAGGCCCATGGGTGATAACACTCAGGACGGGGGCTTAAGTGTGGGTCCCCGGGCACGGCCGGTGCTGGTGCTTGGTCACTCCTTGGTGGCCAGGGTCAGTGAAATGTGACTAAGAAAGAGATCTAAACACAGGAAACTGATATACATATGTTTCCTTTGATTCCTTTGGAGATAACCATAGGCAACATGGGTAAGAACAGGAAACAAGGATCCTTTGGAGATAAGCATAGGAGTGTTTCCTTTAAAGAGGATCATAGGAATGTTTCCTTTTGAATTACTCAGAGAGAGACCCAAATATTGGGCTTCCTTAACCCCTAGTGTGGGACATTTCTAGGCATTTTGCTGTAATGTAAAGTGCCTACAAGTGTCCCATGTATTGTATTACCCTAACACCAAAGGTGTGGCACATTTCCAGGCATTTTGCCTCAATGATAAGTGCCTAGAAGCGTCCGGCTCATTCTGATTGGTTGGGACATTTCAAGGCATTTTTGCTATAATATAAAGCGCCTACAAATGTCCCATGTATTGTATTTTTCCCTGACACAAAGAGTGGAACATTTCTAGGCATTTTCAGCACTCAGGGTGTTGGCTTTAGAGTGGGTCCCCGGGCTCAGCAATATTTGGAGGTTTTTTCTCCCATGTTTTGTATTTTTCCCCATGAAAAAGTGTGGGACATTTCTAGGCATTTTTGCTATAATGTAAAGCGCCTAGAAGTGTCCCAAGTATTGTATCTTTCCCTAACACAAAGAGTGAGACATTTCTAGGCATTTTCAGCACTCAGGACGGGGGCCTAAGTGTGGGTCCCCGGGAACGGCCGGTGCTGGTGCTGGGTCTCTCCATGGAGGCCTGGGTCAGCGAAATCGGACTAAGTGTGGAATGGAGAACCAAGGGCGCGAGGCTCTTTAACCAAGGCCCATGGGTGATAACACTCAGGACGGGGGCTTAAGTGTGGGTCTCAGGGCACGGCCGGTGCTGGTACTGGGTCTCTTAATGTATGCCCGGGTCAGCGAAAAGTGACTAAGTGTGGAATGGAAGACGAAGGGTGCGAGGCTCTTTAACCCAGGCCCATGGGTGATAACATTCAGGACGGGGGCTTAAGTGTGGGTCTCCGGGCACAGCCAGTGCTGGTGCTGGGTCTCTCCATGGAGGCCTGGGTCAGCGAAATCGGACTAAGTGTGGAATGGAGAACCAAGGGCGCGAGGCTCTTTAACCAAGGCCCATGGGTGATAACACTCAGGACGGGGGCTTAAGTGTGGGTCTCCGGGCACGGCCGGTGCTGGTACTGGGTCTCTTAATGTATGCCCGGGTCAGCGAAAAGTGACTAAGTGTGGAATGGAAGACCAAGGGCGCGAGGCTCTTTAACCCAGGCCCATGGGTGATAACATTCAGGACGGGGGCTTAAGTGTGGGTCTCCGGGCACAGCCAGTGCTGGTGCTGGGTCTCTCCATGGAGGCCTGGGTCAGCGAAATCGGACTAAGTGTGGAATGGAGAACCAAGGGCGCGAGGCTCTTTAACCAAGGCCCATGGGTGATAACACTCAGGACGGGGGCTTAAGTGTGGGTCTCCGGGCATGGCCGGTGCTGGTGCTTGGTCTCTCCTTGGAGGCCCGGGTCAGCGAAATCTGACTAAGTGTGGAATGGAGAACCAAGAGAACGAGGCTCTTTAACCCAGGCCCATGGGTGATAACACTCAGGACGGGGGCTTAAGTGTGGGTCCCCGGGCATGGCCGGTGCTGGTGCTTGGTCACTCCTTGGTGGCCAGGGTCAGTGAAATGTGACTAAGAAAGAGATCTAAACACAGGAAACTGATATACATATGTTTCCTTTGATTCCCTTGGAGATAACCATAGGCAACATGGGTAAGAACAGGAAACAAGGATCCTTTGGAGATAAGCATAGGAGTGTTTCCTTTAAAGAGGATCATAGGAATGTTTCCTTTTGAATTACTCAGAGAGAGACCCAAATATTGCACATCCGTAACCCCTAGTGTGGGACATTTCTAGGCATATTGCTGTAATGTAAAGTGCCTACAAGTGTCCCATGTATTGTATTACCCTAACACCAAAGGTGTGGGACATTTCCAGGCATTTTGCCTCAATGATAAGTGCCTAGAAGCGTCCGGCTCATTCTGATTGGTTGGGACATTTCTAGGCATTTTTGCTATGATATAAAGAGCCTACAAATGTCCCATGTAATCTATTTTTCCCTGACACAAAGAGTGGAACATTTCTAGGCATTTTCAGCACTCAGGGTGTTGGCTTTAGAGTGGGTCCCCGGGCTCAGCAATATTTGGAGGTTTTTTCTCCCATGTTTTGTATTTTTCCCCATGAAAAAGTGTGGGACATTTCTAGGCATTTTTGCTATAATGTAAAGCGCCTAGAAGTGTCCCAAGTATTGTATCTTTCCCTAACACAAAGAGTGAGACATTTCTAGGCATTTTCAGCACTCAGGACGGGGGCCTAAGTGTGGGTCCCCGGGAACGGCCGGTGCTGGTGCTGGGTCTCTCCATGGAGGCCTGGGTCAGCGAAATCGGACTAAGTGTGGAATGGAGAACCAAGGGCGCGAGGCTCTTTAACCAAGGCCCATGGGTGATAACACTCAGGACGGGGTCTTAAGTGTGGGTCTCAGGGCACGGCCGGTGCTGGTGCTTGGTCTCTCCTTGGAGGCCCGGGTCAGCGAAATCTGAATAAGTGTGGAATGGAGAACCAAGAGCACGAGGCTCTTAAACCAGGCCCATGGGTGATAACACTCAGGACGGGGGCTTAAGTGTGGGTCTCAGGGCACGGCCGGTGCTGGTGCTTGGTCTCTCCTTGGAGGCCCGCGTCAGCGAAATCGGACTAAGTGTGGAATGGAGAACCAAGGGCGCGAGGCTCTTTAACCAAGGCCCATGGGTGATAACACTCAGGACGGGGGCTTAAGTGTGGGTCTCAGGGCACGGCCGGTGCTGGTGCTTGGTCTCTCCTTGGAGGCCCGGGTCAGCGAAATCTGAATAAGTGTGGAATGGAGAACCAAGAGCACGAGGCTCTTAAACCAGGCCCATGGTTGATAACACTCAGGACGGGGGCTTAAGTGTGGGTCTCCGGGCATGGCCGGTGCTGGTGCTTGGTCTCTCCTTGGAGGCCCGGGTCAGTGAAATCTAACTAAGTGTGGAATGGAGAACCAAGAGCACGAGGCTCTTAATCCAGGCCCATGGGTGATAACACTCAGGACGGGGGCTTAAGTGTGGGTCTCCCGGCATGGCCGGTGCTGGTGCTTGGTCTCTCCTGGGAGGCCCGGGTCAGCGAAATCTGACTAAGTGTGGAATGGAGAAACAAGAGCGCGAGGCTCTTTAACCCAGGCCCATGGGTGATAACACTCAGGACGGGGGCTTAAGTGTGGGTCTCAGGGCACGGCCGGTGCTGGTGCTTGGTCTCTCCTTGGAGGCCCGGGTCAGCGAAATCTGAATAAGTGTGGAATGGAGAACCAAGAGCACGAGGCTCTTAAACCAGGCCCATGGGTGATAACACTCAGGACGGGGGCTTAAGTGTGGGTCTCAGGACACGGCCGGTGCTGGTACTGGGTCTCTTAATGTATGCCCGGGTCAGCGAAAAGTGACTAAGTGTGGAATGGAAGACCAAGGGCGCGAGGCTCTTTAACCCAGGCCCATGGGTGATAACACTCAGGAGAGGGACTTAAGTGTGGGTCCCCGCGCACGGCCGGTGCTGGTGCTTGGTCTCTCTGTGGAGGCCCGGTTCAGTGAAATGTTACTAAGAAAGAGATCTAAACACAGGAAACTGATACACATGTGTTTCCTTTGATTCCTTTGGAGATAACCATAGGACATATGGGTAAGAACGGGAACCAAGGATCCTTTGGAGATAAGCATAGGAGCGTTTCCTTTAAAGAGGATCATAGGAATGTTTCCTTTTGAATTACTCAGAGAGAGACCCAAATATTGCACTTCCGTAACCCCTAGTGTGGGAAATTTCTAGGCATTTTGCTGTAATGTAAAGTGCCTACAAGTGTCCCATGTATTGTATTACCCTAACACCAAAGGTGTCGGACATTTCCAGGCATTTTTGCTGTAATGTAAAGTGCCTAGAAGTGTCCCAAGTATTGTATCTTTCCCTAAAACAAAGAGTGAGACATTTCTAGGCATTTTCAGCACTCAGGATGGGGGCCTAAGTGTGGGTCCCCGGGCACAGCCGGTGCTGGTGCTGGGTCTCTCCATGGAGGCCTGGGTCAGCGAAATCGGACTAAGTGTGGAATGGAGAACCAAGGGCGCGAGGCTCTTTAACCAAGGCCCATGGGTGATAACACTCAGGACGGGGGCTTAAGTGTGGGTCTCAGGGCACTGCCGGTGCTGGTGCTTGGTCTCTCCTTGGAGGCCCGGGTCAGCGAAATCTGAATAAGTGTGGAATGGAGAACCAAGAGCACGAGGCTCTTAAACCAGGCCCATGGTTGATAACACTCAGGACGGGGGCTTAAGTGTGGGTCTCCGGGCATGGCCGGTGCTGGTGCTTGGTCTCTCCTTGGAGGCCCGGGTCAGCGAAATCTAACTAATTGTGGAATGGAGAACCAAGAGCGCGAGGCTCTTTAACCCAGGCCCATGGGTGATAACAATCAGGAGAGGGACTTAAGTGTGGGTCTCCGGGCACGGCCGGTGCTGGTGCTTGGTCTCTCTGTGGAGGCCCGGTTCAGTGAAATGTGACTAAGAAAGAGATCTAAACACAGGAAACTGATACACATGTGTTTCCTTTGATTCCTTTGGAGATAACCATAGGACATATGGGTAAGAACGGGAACCAAGGATCCTTTGGAGATAAGCATAGGAGTGTTTCCTTTAAAGAGGATCATAGGAATGTTTCCTTTTGAATTACTCAGAGAGAGACCCAAATATTGCACTTCCGTAACCCCTAGTGTGGGACATTTCTAGGCATTTTGCTGTAATGTAAAGTGCCTACAAGTGTCCCATGTATTGTATTACCCTAACACCAAAGGTGTCGGACATTTCCAGGCATTTTTGTTGTAATGTAAAGTGCCTAGAAGTGTCCCAAGTATTGTATCTTTCCCTAACACAAAGAGTGAGACATTTCTAGGCATTTTCAGCACTCAGGACGGGGGCCTAAGTGTGGGTCCCCGGGCACAGCCGGTGCTGGTGCTGGGTCTCTCCATGGAGGCCTGGGTCAGCGAAATCGGACTAAGTGTGGAATGGAGAACCAAGGGCGCGAGGCTCTTTAACCAAGGCCCATGGGTGATAACACTCAGGACGGGGGCTTAAGTGTGGGTCTCCGGGCACGGCCGGTGCTGGTGCTTGGTCTCTCTGTGGAGGCCCGGTTCAGTGAAATGTGACTAAGAAAGAGATCTAAACACAGGAAACTGATACACATGTGTTTCCTTTGATTCCTTTGGAGATAACCATAGGACATATGGGTAAGAACGGGAACCAAGGATCCTTTGGAGATAAGCATAGGAGTGTTTCCTTTAAAGAGGATCATAGGAATGTTTCCTTTTGAATTACTCAGAGAGAGACCCAAATATTGCACTTCCGTAACCCCTAGTGTGGGACATTTCTAGGCATTTTGCTGTAATGTAAAGTGCCTACAAGTGTCCCATGTATTGTATTACCCTAACACCAAAGGTGTCGGACATTTCCAGGCATTTTTGTTGTAATGTAAAGTGCCTAGAAGTGTCCCAAGTATTGTATCTTTCCCTAACACAAAGAGTGAGACATTTCTAGGCATTTTCAGCACTCAGGACGGGGGCCTAAGTGTGGGTCCCCGGGCACAGCCGGTGCTGGTGCTGGGTCTCTCCATGGAGGCCTGGGTCAGCGAAATCGGACTAAGTGTGGAATGGAGAACCAAGGGCGCGAGGCTCTTTAACCAAGGCCCATGGGTGATAACACTCAGGACGGGGGCTTAAGTGTGGGTCTCAGGGCACGGCCGGTGCTGGTGCTTGGTCTCTCCTTGGAGGCCCGGGTCAGCGAAATCTGAATAAGTGTGGAATGGAGAACCAAGAGCACGAGGCTCTTAATCCAGGCCCATGGGTGATAACACTCAGGACGGGGGCTTAAGTGTGGGTCTCCCGGCATGGCCGGTGCTGGTGCTTGGTCTCTCCTGGGAGGCCCGGGTCAGCGAAATCTGACTAAGTGTGGAATGGAGAAACAAGAGCGCGAGGCTCTTTAACCCAGGCCCATGGGTGATAACACTCAGGACGGGGGCTTAAGTGTGGGTCTCAGGGCACGGCCGGTGCTGGTGCTTGGTCTCTCCTTGGAGGCCCGGGTCAGCGAAATCTGAATAAGTGTGGAATGGAGAACCAAGAGCACGAGGCTCTTAAACCAGGCCCATGGGTGATAACACTCAGGACGGGGGCTTAAGTGTGGGTCTCAGGGCACGGCCGGTGCTGGTACTGGGTCTCTTAATGTATGCCCGGGTCAGCGAAAAGTGACTAAGTGTGGAATGGAAGACCAAGGGCGCGAGGCTCTTTAACCCAGGCCCATGGGTGATAACATTCAGGACGGGGGCTTAAGTGTGGGTCTCCGGGCACAGCCAGTGCTGGTGCTGGGTCTCTCCATGGAGGCCTGGGTCAGCGAAATCGGACTAAGTGTGGAATGGAGAACCAAGGGCGCGAGGCTCTTTAACCAAGGCCCATGGGTGATAACACTCAGGACGGGGGCTTAAGTGTGGGTCTCCGGGCATGGCCGGTGCTGGTGCTTGGTCTCTCCTTGGAGGCCCGGGTCAGTGAAATCTGACTAAGTGTGGAATGGAGAACCAAGAGAACGAGGCTCTTTAACCCAGGCCCATGGGTGATAACACTCAGGACGGGGGCTTAAGTGTGGGTCCCCGGGCATGGCCGGTGCTGGTGCTTGGTCACTCCTTGGTGGCCAGGGTCAGTGAAATGTGACTAAGAAAGAGATCTAAACACAGGAAACTGATATACATATGTTTCCTTTGATTCCCTTGGAGATAACCATAGGCAACATGGGTAAGAACAGGAAACAAGGATCCTTTGGAGATAAGCATAGGAGTGTTTCCTTTAAAGAGGATCATAGGAATGTTTCCTTTTGAATTACTCAGAGAGAGACCCAAATATTGCACTTCCGTAACCCCTAGTGTGGGACATTTCTAGGCATTTTGCTGTAATGTAAAGTGCCTACAAGTGTCCCATGTATTGTATTACCCTAACACCAAAGGTGTGGGACATTTCCAGGCATTTTGCCTCAATGATAAGTGCCTAGAAGCGTCCGGCTCATTCTGATTGGTTGGGACATTTCTAGGCATTTTTGCTATGATATAAAGCGCCAACAAATGTCCCATGTAATCTATTTTTCCCTGACACAAAGAGTGGAACATTTCTAGGCATTTTCAGCACTCAGGGTGTTGGCTTTAGAGTGGGTCCCCGGGCTCAGCAATATTTGGAGGTTTTTTCTCCCATGTTTTGTATTTTTCCCCATGAAAAAGTGTGGGACATTTCTAGGCATTTTTGCTAAAATGTAAAGCGCCTAGAAGTGTCCCAAGTATTGTATCTTTCCCTAACACAAAGAGTGAGACATTTCTAGGCATTTTCAGCACTCAGGACGGGGGCCTAAGTGTGGGTCCCCGGGAACGGCCGGTGCTGGTGCTGGGTCTCTCCATGGAGGCCTGGGTCAGCGAAATCGGACTAAGTGTGGAATGGAGAACCAAGGGCGCGAGGCTCTTTAACCAAGGCCCATGGGTGATAACACTCAGGACGGGGTCTTAAGTGTGGGTCTCAGGGCACGGCCGGTGCTGGTGCTTGGTCTCTCCTTGGAGGCCCGGGTCAGCGAAATCTGAATAAGTGTGGAATGGAGAACCAAGAGCACGAGGCTCTTAAACCAGGCCCATGGGTGATAACACTCAGGACGGGGGCTTAAGTGTGGGTCTCAGGGCACGGCCGGTGCTGGTGCTTGGTCTCTCCTTGGAGGCCCGGGTCAGCGAAATCGGACTAAGTGTGGAATGGAGAAC
This sequence comes from Pleuronectes platessa, assembly GCF_947347685.1. Taxonomy (NCBI): domain Eukaryota; kingdom Metazoa; phylum Chordata; class Actinopteri; order Pleuronectiformes; family Pleuronectidae; genus Pleuronectes; species Pleuronectes platessa. Next base: position 47,493 of record NW_026518969.1, read on the forward strand.
CAAGGGCGCGAGGCTCTTTAACCAAGGCCCATGGGTGATAACACTCAGGACGGGGGCTTAAGTGTGGGTCTCAGGGCACGGCCGGTGCTGGTGCTTGGTCTCTCCTTGGAGGCCCGGGTCAGCGAAATCTGAATAAGTGTGGAATGGAGAACCAAGAGCACGAGGCTCTTAAACCAGGCCCATGGTTGATAACACTCAGGACGGGGGCTTAAGTGTGGGTCTCCGGGCATGGCCGGTGCTGGTGCTTGGTCTCTCCTTGGAGGCCCGGGTCAGCGAAATCTAACTAAGTGTGGAATGGAGAACCAAGAGCGCGAGGCTCTTTAACCCAGGCCCATGGGTGATAACACTCAGGAGAGGGACTTAAGTGTGGGTCCCCGGGCACGGCCGGTGCTGGTGCTTGGTCTCTCTGTGGAGGCCCGGTTCAGTGAAATGTTACTAAGAAAGAGATCTAAACACAGGAAACTGATACACATGTGTTTCCTTTGATTCCTTTGGAGATAACCATAGGACATATGGGTAAGAACGGGAACCAAGGATCCTTTGGAGATAAGCATAGGAGTGTTTCCTTTAAAGAGGATCATAGGAATGTTTCCTTTTGAATTACTCAGAGAGAGACCCAAATATTGCACTTCCGTAACCCCTAGTGTGGGAAATTTCTAGGCATTTTGCTGTAATGTAAAGTGCCTACAAGTGTCCCATGTATTGTATTACCCTAACACCAAAGGTGTCGGACATTTCCAGGCATTTTTGCTGTAATGTAAAGTGCCTAGAAGTGTCCCAAGTATTGTATCTTTCCCTAACACAAAGAGTGAGACATTTCTAGGCATTTTCAGCACTCAGGATGGGGGCCTAAGTGTGGGTCCCCGGGCACAGCCGGTGCTGGTGCTGGGTCTCTCCATGGAGGCCTGGGTCAGCGAAATCGGACTAAGTGTGGAATGGAGAACCAAGAGCACGAGGCTCTTAAACCAGGCCCATGGGTGATAACACTCAGGACGGGGGCTTAAGTGTGGGTCTCCCGGCATGGCCGGTGCTGGTGCTTGGTCTCTCCTGGGAGGCCCGGGTCAGCGAAATCTGACTAAGTGTGGAATGGAGAAACAAGAGCGCGAGGCTCTTTAACCCAGGCCCATGGGTGATAACACTCAGGACGGGGGCTTAAGTGTGGGTCTCAGGGCACGGCCGGTGCTGGTGCTTGGTCTCTCCTTGGAGGCCCGGGTCAGCGAAATCGGACTAAGTGTGGAATGGAGAACCAAGGGCGCGAGGCTCTTTAACCAAGGCCCATGGGTGATAACACTCAGGACGGGGGCTTAAGTGTGGGTCTCAGGGCACTGCCGGTGCTGGTGCTTGGTCTCTCCTTGGAGGCCCGGGTCAGCGAAATCGGACTAAGTGTGGAATGGAGAACCAAGGGCGCGAGGCTCTTTAACCAAGGCCCATGGGTGATAACACTCAGGATGGGGGCTTAAGTGTGGGTCTCAGGGCACTGCCGGTGCTGGTGCTTGGTCTCTCCTTGGAGGCCCGGGTCAGCGAAATCTGACTAAGTGTGGAATGGAGAAACAAGAGCGCGAGGCTCTTTAACCCAGGCCCATGGGTGATAACACTCAGGACGGGGGCTTAAGTGTGGGTCCCCGGGCACGGCCGGTGCTGGTGCTTGGTCACTCCTTGGTGGCCAGGGTCAGTGAAATGTGACTAAGAAAGAGATCTAAACACAGGAAACTGATATACATATGTTTCCTTTGATTCCTTTGGAGATAACCATAGGCAACATGGGTAAGAACAGGAAACAAGGATCCTTTGGAGATAAGCATAGGAGTGTTTCCTTTAAAGAGGATCATAGGAATGTTTCCTTTTGAATTACTCAGAGAGAGACCCAAATATTGGGCTTCCTTAACCCCTAGTGTGGGACATTTCTAGGCATTTTGCTGTAATGTAAAGTGCCTACAAGTGTCCCATGTATTGTATTACCCTAACACCAAAGGTGTGGGACATTTCCAGGCATTTTTCCTCAATGATAAGTGCCTAGAAGCGTCCGGCTCATTCTGATTGGTTGGGACATTTCTAGGCATTTTTGCTATAATATAAAGCGCCTACAAATGTCCCATGTATTGTATTTTTCCCTGACACAAAGAGTGGAACATTTCTAGGCATTTTCAGCACTCAGGGTGTTGGCTTTAGAGTGGGTCCCCGGGCTCAGCAATATTTGGAGGTTTTTTCTCCCATGTTTTGTATTTTTCCCCATGAAAAAGTGTGGGACATTTCTAGGCATTTTTGCTATAATGTAAAGCGCCTAGAAGTCTCCCAAGTATTGTATCTTTCCCTAACACAAAGAGTGAGACATTTCTAGGCATTTTCAGCACTCAGGACGGGGGCCTAAGTGTGGGTCCCCGGGAACGGCCGGTGCTGGTGCTGGGTCTCTCCATGGAGGCCTGGGTCAGCGAAATCGGACTAAGTGTGGAATGGAGAACCAAGGGCGCGAGGCTCTTTAACCAAGGCCCATGGGTGATAACACTCAGGACGGGGGCTTAAGTGTGGGTCTCAGGGCACGGCCGGTGCTGGTACTGGGTCTCTTAATGTATGCCCGGGTCAGCGAAAAGTGACTAAGTGTGGAATGGAAGACCAAGGGTGCGAGGCTCTTTAACCCAGGCCCATGGGTGATAACATTCAGGACGGGGGCTTAAGTGTGGGTCTCCGGGCACAGCCAGTGCTGGTGCTGGGTCTCTCCATGGAGGCCTGGGTCAGCGAAATCGGACTAAGTGTGGAATGGAGAACCAAGGGCGCGAGGCTCTTTAACCAAGGCCCATGGGTGATAACACTCAGGACGGGGGCTTAAGTGTGGGTCTCCGGGCATGGCCGGTGCTGGTGCTTGGTCTCTCCTTGGAGGCCCGGGTCAGCGAAATCTGACTAAGTGTGGAATGGAGAACCAAGAGAACGAGGCTCTTTAACCCAGGCCCATGGGTGATAACACTCAGGACGGGGGCTTAAGTGTGGGTCCCCGGGCATGGCCGGTGCTGGTGCTTGGTCACTCCTTGGTGGCCAGGGTCAGTGAAATGTGACTAAGAAAGAGATCTAAACACAGGAAACTGATATACATATGTTTCCTTTGATTCCCTTGGAGATAACCATAGTCAACATGGGTAAGAACAGGAAACAAGGATCCTTTGGAGATAAGCATAGGAGTGTTTCCTTTAAAGAGGATCATAGGAATGTTTCCTTTTGAATTACTCAGAGAGAGACCCAAATATTGCACTTCCGTAACCCCTAGTGTGGGACATTTCTAGGCATTTTGCTGTAATGTAAAGTGCCTACAAGTGTCCCATGTATTGTATTACCCTAACACCAAAGGTGTGGGACATTTCCAGGCATTTTGCCTCAATGATAAGTGCCTAGAAGCGTCCGGCTCATTCTGATTGGTTGGGACATTTCTAGGCATTTTTGCTTTAATAGAAAGCGCCTACAAATGTCCCATGTAATGTATTTTTCCCTGACACAAAGAGTGGAACATTTCTAGGCATTTTCAGCACTCAGGGTGTTGGCTTTAGAGTGGGTCCCCGGGCTCAGCAATATTTGGAGGTTTTTTCTCCCATGTTTTGTATTTTTCCCCATGAAAAAGTGTGGGACATTTCTAGGCATTTTTGCTATAATGTAAAGCGCCTAGAAGTGTCCCAAGTATTGTATCTTTCCCTAACAAAAAGAGTGAGACATTTCTAGGCATTTTCAGCACTCAGGACGGGGGCCTAAGTGTGGGTCCCCGGGAACGGCCGGTGCTGGTGCTGGGTCTCTCCATGGAGGCCAGGGTCAGCGAAATCTGACTAAGTGTGGAATGGAAGACCAAGGGCGGGAGGCTCTTTAACCCAGGCCCATGGGTGATAACATTCAGGACGGGGGCTTAAGTGTGGGTCTCTGGGAACAGCCGGTGGTGGTGCTGGGTCTCTCCATGGAGGCCTGGGTCAGCGAAATCGGACTAAGTGTGGAATGGAGAACCAAGGGCGCGAGGCTCTTTAACCAAGGCCCATGGGTGATAACACTCAGGACGGGGGCTTAAGTGTGGGTCTCAGGGCACGGCCGGTGCTGGTGCTTGGTCTCTCCTTGGAGGCCCGGGTCAGCGAAATCTGAATAAGTGTGGAATGGAGAACCAAGAGCACGGGGCTCTTAAACCAGGCCCATGGTTGATAAAACTCAGGACGGGGGCTTAAGTGTGGGTCTCCGGGCATGGCCGGTGCTGGTGCTTGGTCACTCCTTGGAGGCCCGGGTCAGCGAAATCTAACTAAGTGTGGAATGGAGAACCAAGAGCGCGAGGCTCTTTAACCCAGGCCCATGGGTGATAACACTCAGGAGAGGGACTTAAGTGTGGGTCCCCGGGCACGGCCGGTGCTGGTGCTTGGTCTCTCTGTGGAGGCCCGGTTCAGTGAAATGTGACTAAGAAAGAGATCTAAACACAGGAAACTGATACACATGTGTTTCCTTTGATTCCTTTGGAGATAACCATAGGACATATGGGTAAGAACGGGAACCAAGGATCCTTTGGAGATAAGCATAGGAGTGTTTCCTTTAAAGAGGATCATAGGAATGTTTCCTTTTGAATTACTCAGAGAGAGACCCAAATATTGCACTTCCGTAACCCCTAGTGTGGGACATTTCTAGGCATTTTGCTGTAATGTAAAGTGCCTACAAGTGTCCCATGTATTGTATTACCCTAACACCAAAGGTGTCGGACATTTCCAGGCATTTTTGCTGTAATGTAAAGTGCCTAGAAGTGTCCCAAGTATTGTATCTTTCCCTAACACAAAGAGTGAGACATTTCTAGGCATTTTCAGCACTCAGGACGGGGGCCTAAGTGTGGGTCCCCGGGCACAGCCGGTGCTGGTGCTGGGTCTCTCCATGGAGGCCTGGGTCAGCGAAATCGGACTAAGTGTGGAATGGAGAACCAAGGGCGCGAGGCTCTTTAACCAAGGCCCTTGGGTGATAACACTCAGGACGGGGTCTTAAGTGTGGGTCTCAGAGCACGGCCGGTGCTGGTGCTTGGTCTCTCCTTGGAGGCCCGGGTCAGCGAAATCTGAATAAGTGTGGAATGGAGAACCAAGAGCACGAGGCTCTTAAACCAGGCCCATGGGTGATAACACTCAGGACGGGGGCTTAGGTGTGGGTCTCAGGGCACGGCCGGTGCTGGTGCTTGGTCTCTCCTTGGAGGCCCGGGTCAGCGAAATCGGACTAAGTGTTGAATGGGGAACCAAAGGCGCGAGGCTCTTTAACCAAGGCCCATGGGTGATAACATTCAGGACGGGGGCTTAAGTGTGGGTCTCTGGGCACAGCCGGTGCTGGTGCTGGGTCTCTCCATGGAGGCCTGGGTCAGCGAAATCGGACTAAGTTTGGAATGGAGAACCAAGGGCGCGAGGCTCTTTAACCAAGGCCCATGGGTGATAACACTCAGGACGGGGGCTTAAGTGTGGGTTTCAGGGCACGGCCGGTGCTGGTACTGGGTCTCTTAATGTATGCCCGGGTCAGCGAAAAGTGACTAAGTGTGGAATGGAAGACCAAGGGCGCGAGGCTCTTTAACCCAGGCCCATGGGTGATAACATTCAGGACGGGGGCTTAAGTGTGGGTCTCCGGGCACAGCCAGTGCTGGTGCTGGGTCTCTCCATGGAGGCCTGGGTCAGCGAAATCGGACTAAGTGTGGAATGGAGAACCAAGGGCGCGAGGCTCTTTAACCCAGGCCCATGGGTGATAACACTCAGGACGGAGGCTTAAGTGTGGGTCTCAAGGCACGGCCGGTGCTGGTACTGGGTCTCTTAATGTATGCCCGGGTCAGCGAAAAGTGACTAAGTGTGGAATGGAAGACCAAGGGCGCGAGGCTCTTTAACCCAGGCCCATGGGTGATAACATTCAGGACGGGGGCTTAAGTGTGGGTCTCCGGGAACAGCCAGTGCTGGTGCTGGGTCTCTCCATGGAGGCCTGGGTCAGCGAAATCCGACTAAGTGTGGAATGGAGAACAAAGGGCGCGAGGCTCTTTAACCAAGGCCCATGGGTGTTAACACTCAGGACGGGGGTTTAAGTGTGGGTCTCAGGGCACGGCCGGTGCTGGTGCTTGGTCTTTCCTTGGAGAACCGGGTCAGCGAAATCTGATTAAGTGTGGAATGGAGAACCTAGAGCACGAGGCTCTTTAACCAAGGCCCATGGGTGATAACACTTAGGACGGGGACTTACGTGTGGGTCTCCGGGCATGGCCGGTGCTGGTGCTTGGTCTCTCCTTGGAGACCTGGGTCAGCGAAATCTGACTAAGTGTGGAATGGAGAACCAAGGGAGCGAGGCTCTTTAACCCAGGCCCATGGGTGATAACACTCAGGACGGGGGCTTAAGTGTGGGTCTCAGGGCACGGCCGGTGCTGGTGCCTGGTCTCTCCTTGGAGGCCCGGGTCAGCGAAATCGGACTAAGTGTGGAATGGAGAACCAAGGGCGCGAGGCTCTTTAACCAAGGCCCATGGGTGATAACACTCAGGACGGGGGCTTAAGTGTGGGTCTCAGGGCACGGCCGATGCTGGTGCTTGGTCTCTCCTTGGAGGCCCGGGTCAGCGAAATCTGAATAAGTGTGGAATGGAGAACCAAGAGCACGAGGCTCTTAAACCAGGCCCATGGTTGATAACACTCAGGACGCGGGCTTAAGTGTGGGTCTCCGGGCATGGCCGGTGCTGGTGCTTGGTCTCTCCTTGGAGGCCCGGGTCAGCGAAATCTAACTAAGTGTGGAATGGAGAACCAAGAGCGCGAGGCTCTTTAACCCAGGCCCATGGGTGATAACAATCAGGAGAGGGACTTAAGTGTGGGTCCCCGGGCACGGCCGGTGCTGGTGCTTGGTCTCTCTGTGGAGGCCCGGTTCAGTGAAATGTGACTAAGAAAGAGATCTAAACACAGGAAACTGATACACATGTGTTTCCTTTGATTCCTTTGGAGATAACCATAGGACATATGGGTTAGAACGGGAACCAAGGATCCTTTGGAGATAAGCATAGGAGTGTTTCCTTTAAAGAGGATCATAGGAATGTTTCCTTTTGAATTACTCAGAGAGAGACCCAAATATTGCACTTCCGTAACCCCTAGTGTGGGACATTTCTAGGCATTTTGCTGTAATGTAAAGTGCCTACAAGTGTCCCATGTATTGTATTACCCTAACACCAAAGGTGTGGGACATTTCCAGGCATTTTGCCTCAATGATAAGTGCCTAGAAGCGTCCGGCTCATTCTGATTGGTTGGGACATTTCTAGGCATTTTTGCTTTAATAGAAAGCGCCTACAAATGTCCCATGTAATGTATTTTTCCCTGACACAAAGAGTGGAACATTTCTAGGCATTTTCAGCACTCAGGGTGTTGGCTTTAGAGTGGGTCCCCGGGCTCAGCAATATTTGGAGGTTTTTTCTCCCATGTTTTGTATTTTTCCCCATGAAAAAGTGTGGGACATTTCTAGGCATTTTTGCTATAATGTAAAGCACCTAGAAGTGTCCCAAGTATTGTATCTTTCCCTAACAAAAAGAGTGAGACATTTCTAGGCATTTTCAGCACTCAGGACGGGGGCCTAAGTGTGGGTCCCCGGGAACGGCCGGTGCTGGTGCTGGGTCTCTCCATGGAGGCCCGGGTCAGCGAAATCTGACTAAGTGTGGAATGGAAGACCAAGGGCGGGAGGCTCTTTAACCCAGGCCCATGGGTGATAACATTCAGGACGGGGGCTTAAGTGTGGGTCTCTGGGCACAGCCGGTGGTGGTGCTGGGTCTCTCCATGGAGGCCTGGGTCAGCGAAATCGGACTAAGTGTGGAATGGAGAACCAAGGGCGCGAGGCTCTTTAACCAAGGCCCATGGGTGATAACACTCAGGACGGGGGCTTAAGTGTGGGTCTCAGGGCACGGCCGGTGCTGGTGCTTGGTCTCTCCTTGGAGGCCCGGGTCAGCGAAATCTGAATAAGTGTGGAATGGAGAACCAAGAGCACGGGGCTCTTAAACCAGGCCCATGGTTGATAACACTCAGGACGGGGGCTTAAGTGTGGGTCTCCGGGCATGGCCGGTGCTGGTGCTTGGTCACTCCTTGGAGGCCCGGGTCAGCGAAATCTAACTAAGTGTGGAATGGAGAACCAAGAGCGCGAGGCTCTTTAACCCAGGCCCATGGGTGATAACACTCAGGAGAGGGACTTAAGTGTGGGTCCCCGGGCACGGCCGGTGCTGGTGCTTGGTCTCTCTGTGGAGGCCCGGTTCAGTGAAATGTGACTAAGAAAGAGATCTAAACACAGGAAACTGATACACATGTGTTTCCTTTGATTCCTTTGGAGATAACCATAGGACATATGGGTAAGAACGGGAACCAAGGATCCTTTGGAGATAAGCATAGGAGTGTTTCCTTTAAAGAGGATCATAGGAATGTTTCCTTTTGAATTACTCAGAGAGAGACCCAAATATTGCACTTCCGTAACCCCTAGTGTGGGACATTTCTAGGCATTTTGCTGTAATGTAAAGTGCCTACAAGTGTCCCATGTATTGTATTACCCTAACACCAAAGGTGTCGGACATTTCCAGGCATTTTTGCTGTAATGTAAAGTGCCTAGAAGTGTCCCAAGTATTGTATCTTTCCCTAACACAAAGAGTGAGACATTTCTAGGCATTTTCAGCACTCAGGACGGGGGCCTAAGTGTGGGTCCCCGGGCACAGCCGGTGCTGGTGCTGGGTCTCTCCATGGAGGCCTGGGTCAGCGAAATCGGACTAAGTGTGGAATGGAGAACCAAGGGCGCGAGGCTCTTTAACCAAGGCCCTTGGGTGATAACACTCAGGACGGGGTCTTAAGTGTGGGTCTCAGGGCACGGCCGGTGCTGGTGCTTGGTCTCTCCTTGGAGGCCCGGGTCAGCGAAATCTGAATAAGTGTGGAATGGAGAACCAAGAGCACGAGGCTCTTAAACCAGGCCCATGGGTGATAACACTCAGGACGGGGGCTTAGGTGTGGGTCTCAGGGCACGGCCGGTGCTGGTGCTTGGTCTCTCCTTGGAGGCCCGGGTCAGCGAAATCGGACTAAGTGTGGAATGGAGAACCAAGGGCGCGAGGCTCTTTAACCAAGGCCCATGGGTGATAACACTCAGGACGGGGGCTTAAGTGTGGGTCTCAGGGCACTGCCGGTGCTGGTGCTTGGTCTCTCCTTGGAGGCCCGGGTCAGCTAAATCTGAATAAGTGTGGAATGGAGAAACAAGAGCGCGAGGCTCTTTAGCCCAGGCCCATGGGTGATAACACTCAGGACGGGGGTTTAAGTGTGGGTCCCCGGGCACGGCCGGTGCTGGTGCTTGGTCACTCCTTGGTGGCCAGGGTCAGTGAAATGTGACTAAGAAAGAGATCTAAACACAGGAAACTGATATACATATGTTTCCTTTGATTCCTTTGGAGATAACCATAGGCAACATGGGTAAGAACAGGAAACAAGGATCCTTTGGAGATAAGCATAGGAGTGTTTCCTTTAAAGAGGATCATAGGAATGTTTCCTTTTGAATTACTCAGAGAGAGACCCAAATATTGCGCTTCCTTAACCCCTAGTGTGGGACATTTCTAGGCATTTTGCTGTAATGTAAAGTGCCTACAAGTGTCCCATGTATTGTATTACCCTAACACCAAAGGTGTGGGACATTTCCAGGCATTTTGCCTCAATTATTAGTGCCTAGAAGCGTCCGGCTCATTCTGATTGGTTGGGACATTTCTAGGCATTTTTGCTATAATATAAAGCGCCTACAAATGTCCCATGTATTGTATTTTTCCCTGACACAAAGAGTGGAACATTTCTAGGCATTTTCAGCACTCAGGACGGGGGCCTAAGTGTGGGTCCCCGGGAATGGCCGGTGCTGGTGCTGGGTCTCTCCATGGAGGCCTGGGTCAGCGAAATCGGACTAAGTGTGGAATGGAGAACCAAGGGCGCGAGTCTCTTTAACCAAGGCCCATGGGTGATAACACTCAGGACGGGGTCTTAAGTGTGGGTCTCAGGGCACGGCCGGTGCTGGTGCTTGGTCTCTCCTTGGAGGCCCGGGTCAGCGAAATCTGAATAAGTGTGGAATGGAGAACCAAGAGCACGAGGCTCTTAAACCAGGCCCATGGGTGATAACACTCAGGACGGGGGCTTAAGTGTGGGTCTCAGGGCACGGCCGGTGCTGGTGCTTGGTCTCTCCTTGGAGGCCCGCGTCAGCGAAATCGGACTAAGTGTGGAATGGAGAACCAAGGGCGCGAGGCTCTTTAACCAAGGCCCATGGGTGATAACACTCAGGACGGGGGCTTAAGTGTGGGTCTCAGGGCACGGCCGGTGCTGGTGCTTGGTCTCTCCTTGGAGGCCCGGGTCAGCGAAATCTGAATAAGTGTGGAATGGAGAACCAAGAGCACGAGGCTCTTAAACCAGGCCCATGGTTGATAACACTCAGGACGGGGGCTTAAGTGTGGGTCTCCGGGCATGGCCGGTGCTGGTGCTTGGTCTCTCCTTGGAGGCCCGGGTCAGCGAAATCTAACTAAGTGTGGAATGGAGAACCAAGAGCGCGAGGCTCTTTAACCCAGGCCCATGGGTGATAACACTCAGGAGAGGGACTTAAGTGTGGGTCCCCGGGCACGGCCGGTGCTGGTGCTTGGTCTCTCTGTGGAGGCCCGGTTCAGTGAAATGTTACTAAGAAAGAGATCTAAACACAGGAAACTGATACACATGTGTTTCCTTTGATTCCTTTGGAGATAACCATAGGACATATGGGTAAGAACGGGAACCAAGGATCCTTTGGAGATAAGCATAGGAGTGTTTCCTTTAAAGAGGATCATAGGAATGTTTCCTTTTGAATTACTCAGAGAGAGACCCAAATATTGCACTTCCGTAACCCCTAGTGTGGGAAATTTCTAGGCATTTTGCTGTAATGTAAAGTGCCTACAAGTGTCCCATGTATTGTATTACCCTAACACCAAAGGTGTCGGACATTTCCAGGCATTTTTGCTGTAATGTAAAGTGCCTAGAAGTGTCCCAAGTATTGTATCTTTCCCTAACACAAAGAGTGAGACATTTCTAGGCATTTTCAGCACTCAGGATGGGGGCCTAAGTGTGGGTCCCCGGGCACAGCCGGTGCTGGTGCTGGGTCTCTCCTTGGAGGCCCGGGTCAGCGAAATCTAACTAATTGTGGAATGGAGAACCAAGAGCGCGAGGCTCTTTAACCCAGGCCCATGGGTGATAACAATCAGGAGAGGGACTTAAGTGTGGGTCCCCGGGCACGGCCGGTGCTGGTGCTTGGTCTCTCTGTGGAGGCCCGGTTCAGTGAAATGTGACTAAGAAAGAGATCTAAACACAGGAAACTGATACACATGTGTTTCCTTTGATTCCTTTGGAGATAACCATAGGACATATGGGTAAGAACGGGAACCAAGGATCCTTTGGAGATAAGCATAGGAGTGTTTCCTTTAAAGAGGATCATAGGAATGTTTCCTTTTGAATTACTCAGAGAGAGACCCAAATATTGCACTTCCGTAACCCCTAGTGTGGGACATTTCTAGGCATTTTGCTGTAATGTAAAGTGCCTACAAGTGTCCCATGTATTGTATTACCCTAACACCAAAGGTGTCGGACATTTCCAGGCATTTTTGTTGTAATGTAAAGTGCCTAGAAGTGTCCCAAGTATTGTATCTTTCCCTAACACAAAGAGTGAGACATTTCTAGGCATTTTCAGCACTCAGGACGGGGGCCTAAGTGTGGGTCCCCGGGCACAGCCGGTGCTGGTGCTGGGTCTCTCCATGGAGGCCTGGGTCAGCGAAATCGGACTAAGTGTGGAATGGAGAACCAAGGGCGCGAGGCTCTTTAACCAAGGCCCATGGGTGATAACACTCAGGACGGGGGCTTAAGTGTGGGTCTCAGGGCACGGCCGGTGCTGGTGCTTGGTCTCTCCTTGGAGGCCCGGGTCAGCGAAATCTGAATAAGTGTGGAATGGAGAACCAAGAGCACGAGGCTCTTAATCCAGGCCCATGGGTGATAACACTCAGGACGGGGGCTTAAGTGTGGGTCTCCCGGCATGGCCGGTGCTGGTGCTTGGTCTCTCCTGGGAGGCCCGGGTCAGCGAAATCTGACTAAGTGTGGAATGGAGAAACAAGAGCGCGAGGCTCTTTAACCCAGGCCCATGGGTGATAACACTCAGGACGGGGGCTTAAGTGTGGGTCTCAGGGCACGGCCGGTGCTGGTGCTTGGTCTCTCCTTGGAGGCCCGGGTCAGCGAAATCTGAATAAGTGTGGAATGGAGAACCAAGAGCACGAGGCTCTTAAACCAGGCCCATGGGTGATAACACTCAGGACGGGGGCTTAAGTGTGGGTCTCAGGGCACGGCCGGTGCTGGTACTGGGTCTCTTAATGTATGCCCGGGTCAGCGAAAAGTGACTAAGTGTGGAATGGAAGACCAAGGGCGCGAGGCTCTTTAACCCAGGCCCATGGGTGATAACATTCAGGACGGGGGCTTAAGTGTGGGTCTCCGGGCACAGCCAGTGCTGGTGCTGGGTCTCTCCATGGAGGCCTGGGTCAGCGAAATCGGACTAAGTGTGGAATGGAGAACCAAGGGCGCGAGGCTCTTTAACCAAGGCCCATGGGTGATAACACTCAGGACGTGGGCTTAAGTGTGGGTCTCCGGGCATGGCCGGTGCTGGTGCTTGGTCTCTCCTTGGAGGCCCGGGTCAGCGAAATCTGACTAAGTGTGGAATGGAGAACCAAGAGAACGAGGCTCTTTAACCCAGGCCCATGGGTGATAACACTCAGGACGGGGGCTTAAGTGTGGGTCCCCGGGCATGGCCGGTGCTGGTGCTTGGTCACTCCTTGGTGGCCAGGGTCAGTGAAATGTGACTAAGAAAGAGATCTAAACACAGGAAACTGATATACATATGTTTCCTTTGATTCCCTTGGAGATAACCATAGGCAACATGGGTAAGAACAGGAAACAAGGATCCTTTGGAGATAAGCATAGGAGTGTTTCCTTTAAAGAGGATCATAGGAATGTTTCCTTTTGAATTACTCAGAGAGAGACCCAAATATTGCACTTCCGTAACCCCTAGTGTGGGACATTTCTAGGCATTTTGCTGTAATGTAAAGTGCCTACAAGTGTCCCATGTATTGTATTACCCTAACACCAAAGGTGTGGGACATTTCCAGGCATTTTGCCTCAATGATAAGTGCCTAGAAGCGTCCGGCTCATTCTGATTGGTTGGGACATTTCTAGGCATTTTTGCTATGATATAAAGCGCCAACAAATGTCCCATGTAATCTATTTTTCCCTGACACAAAGAGTGGAACATTTCTAGGCATTTTCAGCACTCAGGGTGTTGGCTTTAGAGTGGGTCCCCGGGCTCAGCAATATTTGGAGGTTTTTTCTCCCATGTTTTGTATTTTTCCCCATGAAAAAGTGTGGGACATTTCTAGGCATTTTTGCTAAAATGTAAAGCGCCTAGAAGTGTCCCAAGTATTGTATCTTTCCCTAACACAAAGAGTGAGACATTTCTAGGCATTTTCAGCACTCAGGACGGGGGCCTAAGTGTGGGTCCCCGGGAACGGCCGGTGCTGGTGCTGGGTCTCTCCATGGAGGCCTGGGTCAGCGAAATCGGACTAAGTGTGGAATGGAGAACCAAGGGCGCGAGGCTCTTTAACCAAGGCCCTTGGGTGATAACACTCAGGACGGGGTCTTAAGTGTGGGTCTCAGGGCACGGCCGGTGCTGGTGCTTGGTCTCTCCTTGGAGGCCCGGGTCAGCGAAATCTGAATAAGTGTGGAATGGAGAACCAAGAGCACGAGGCTCTTAAACCAGGCCCATGGGTGATAACACTCAGGACGGGGGCTTAAGTTTGGGTCTCAGGGCACGGCCGGTGCTGGTGCTTGGTCTCTCCTTGGAGGCCCGGGTCAGCGAAATCGGACTAAGTGTGGAATGGAGAACCAAGGGCGCGAGGCTCTTTAACCAAGGCCCATGGGTGATAACACTCAGGACGGGGGCTTAAGTGTGGGTCTCAGGGCACGGCCGGTGCTGGTACTGGGTCTCTTAATGTATGCCCGGGTCAGCGAAAAGTGACTAAGTGTGGAATGGAAGACCAAGGGCGCGAGGCTCTTTAACCCAGGCCCATGGGTGATAACATTCAGGACGGGGGCTTAAGTGTGGGTCTCCGGGCACAGCCAGTGCTGGTGCTGGGTCTCTCCATGGAGGCCTGGGTCAGCGAAATCGGACTAAGTGTGGAATGGAGAACCAAGGGCGCGAGGCTCTTTAACCAAGGCCCATGGGTGATAACACTCAGGACGGGGGCTTAAGTGTGGGTCTCCGGGCATGGCCGGTGCTGGTGCTTGGTCTCTCCTTGGAGGCCCGGGTCAGCGAAATCTGACTAAGTGTGGAATGGAGAACCAAGAGAACGAGGCTCTTTAACCCAGGCCCATGGGTGATAACACTCAGGACGGGGGCTTAAGTGTGGGTCCCCGGGCATGGCCGGTGCTGGTGCTTGGTCACTCCTTGGTGGCCAGGGTCAGTGAAATGTGACTAAGAAAGAGATCTAAACACAGGAAACTGATATACATATGTTTCCTTTGATTCCCTTGGAGATAACCATAGGCAACATGGGTAAGAACAGGAAACAAGGATCCTTTGGAGATAAGCATAGGAGTGTTTCCTTTAAAGAGGATCATAGGAATGTTTCCTTTTGAATTACTCAGAGAGAGACCCAAATATTGCACTTCCGTAACCCCTAGTGTGGGACATTTCTAGGCATTTTGCTGTAATGTAAAGTGCCTACAAGTGTCCCATGTATTGTATTACCCTAACACCAAAGGTGTGGGACATTTCCAGGCATTTTGCCTCAATGATAAGTGCCTAGAAGCGTCCGGCTCATTCTGATTGGTTGGGATATTTCTAGGCATTTTTGCTATGATATAAAGCGCCAACAAATGTCCCATGTAATCTATTTTTCCCTGACACAAAGAGTGGAACATTTCTAGGCATTTTCAGCACTCAGGGTGTTGGCTTTAGAGTGGGTCCCCGGGCTCAGCAATATTTGGAGGTTTTTTCTCCCATGTTTTGTATTTTTCCCCTTGAAAAAGTGTGGGACATTTCTAGGCATTTTTGCTAAAATGTAAAGCGCCTAGAAGTGTCCCAAGTATTGTATCTTTCCCTAACACAAAGAGTGAGACATTTCTAGGCATTTTCAGCACTCAGGACGGGGGCCTAAGTGTGGGTCCCCGGGAACGGCCGGTGCTGGTGCTGGGTCTCTCCATGGAGGCCTGGGTCAGCGAAATCGGACTAAGTGTGGAATGGAGAACCAAGGGCGCGAGGCTCTTTAACCAAGGCCCATGGGTGATAACACTCAGGACGGGGTCTTAAGTGTGGGTCTCAGGGCACGGCCGGTGCTGGTGCTTGGTCTCTCCTTGGAGGCCCGGGTCAGCGAAATCTGAATAAGTGTGGAATGGAGAACCAAGAGCACGAGGCTCTTAAACCAGGCCCATGGGTGATAACACTCAGGACGGGGGCTTAAGTGTGGGTCTCAGGGCACGGCCGGTGCTGGTGCTTGGTCTCTCCTTGGAGGCCCGGGTCAGCGAAATCGGACTAAGTGTGGAATGGAGAACCAAGGGCGCGAGGCTCTTTAACCAAGGCCCATGGGTGATAACACTCAGGACGGGGGCTTAAGTGTGGGTCTCAGGGCACGGCCGGTGCTGGTGCTTGGTCTCTCCTTGGAGGCCCGGGTCAGCGAAATCTGAATAAGTGTGGAATGGAGAACCAAGAGCACGAGGCTCTTAAACCAGGCCCATGGTTGATAACACTCAGGACGGGGGCTTAAGTGTGGGTCTCCGGGCATGGCCGGTGCTGGTGCTTGGTCTCTCCTTGGAGGCCCGGGTCAGCGAAATCTAACTAATTGTGAAATGGAGAACCAAGAGCGCGAGGCTCTTTAACCCAGGCCCATGGGTGATAACAATCAGGAGAGGGACTTAAGTGTGGGTCCCCGGGCACGGCCGGTGCTGGTGCTTGGTCTCTCTGTGGAGGCCCGGGTCAGCGAAATCGGACTAAGTGTGGAATGGAGAACCAAGGGCGCGAGGCTCTTTAACCAAGGCCCATGGGTGATAACACTCAGGACGGGGGCTTAAGTGTGGGTCTCAGGGCACTGCCGGTGCTGGTGCTTGGTCTCTCCTTGGAGGCCCGGGTCAGCGAAATCGGACTAAGTGTGGAATGGAGAACCAAGGGCGCGAGGCTCTTTAACCAAGGCCCATGGGTGATAACACTCAGGACGGGGGCTTAAGTGTGGGTCTCAGGGCACTGCCGGTGCTGGTGCTTGGTCTCTCCTTGGAGGCCCGGGTCAGCGAAATCTGACTAAGTGTGGAATGGAGAAACAAGAGCGCGAGGCTCTTTAACCCAGGCCCATGGGTGATAACACTCAGGACGGGGGCTTAAGTGTGGGTCCCCGGGCACGGCCGGTGCTGGTGCTTGGTCACTCCTTGGTGGCCAGGGTCAGTGAAATGTGACTAAGAAAGAGATCTAAACACAGGAAACTGATATACATATGTTTCCTTTGATTCCTTTGGAGATAACCATAGGCAACATGGGTAAGAACAGGAAACAAGGATCCTTTGGAGATAAGCATAGGAGTGTTTCCTTTAAAGAGGATCATAGGAATGTTTCCTTTTGAATTACTCAGAGAGAGACCCAAATATTGGGCTTCCTTAACCCCTAGTGTGGGACATTTCTAGGCATTTTGCTGTAATGTAAAGTGCCTACAAGTGTCCCATGTATTGTATTACCCTAACACCAAAGGTGTGGGACATTTCCAGGCATTTTGCCTCAATGATAAGTGCCTAGAAGCGTCCGGCTCATTCTGATTGGTTGGGACATTTCAAGGCATTTTTGCTATAATATAAAGCGCCTACAAATGTCCCATGTATTGTATTTTTCCCTGACACAAAGAGTGGAACATTTCTAGGCATTTTCAGCACTCAGGGTGTTGGCTTTAGAGTGGGTCCCCGGGCTCAGCAATATTTGGAGGTTTTTTCTCCCATGTTTTGTATTTTTCCCCATGAAAAAGTGTGGGACATTTCTAGGCATTTTTGCTATAATGTAAAGCGCCTAGAAGTGTCCCAAGTATTGTATCTTTCCCTAACACAAAGAGTGAGACATTTCTAGGCATTTTCAGCACTCAGGACGGGGGCCTAAGTGTGGGTCCCCGGGAACGGCCGGTGCTGGTGCTGGGTCTCTCCATGGAGGCCTGGGTCAGCGAAATCGGACTAAGTGTGGAATGGAGAACCAAGGGCGCGAGGCTCTTTAACCAAGGCCCATGGGTGATAACACTCAGGACGGGGGCTTAAGTGTGGGTCTCAGGGCACGGCCGGTGCTGGTACTGGGTCTCTTAATGTATGCCCGGGTCAGCGAAAAGTGACTAAGTGTGGAATGGAAGACCAAGGGTGCGAGGCTCTTTAACCCAGGCCCATGGGTGATAACATTCAGGACGGGGGCTTAAGTGTGGGTCTCCGGGCACAGCCAGTGCTGGTGCTGGGTCTCTCCATGGAGGCCTGGGTCAGCGAAATCGGACTAAGTGTGGAATGGAGAACCAAGGGCGCGAGGCTCTTTAACCAAGGCCCATGGGTGATAACACTCAGGACGGGGGCTTAAGTGTGGGTCTCCGGGCACGGCCGGTGCTGGTACTGGGTCTCTTAATGTATGCCCGGGTCAGCGAAAAGTGACTAAGTGTGGAATGGAAGACCAAGGGCGCGAGGCTCTTTAACCCAGGCCCATGGGTGATAACATTCAGGACGGGGGCTTAAGTGTGGGTCTCCGGGCACAGCCAGTGCTGGTGCTGGGTCTCTCCATGGAGGCCTGGGTCAGCGAAATCGGACTAAGTGTGGAATGGAGAACCAAGGGCGCGAGGCTCTTTAACCAAGGCCCATGGGTGATAACACTCAGGACGGGGGCTTAAGTGTGGGTCTCCGGGCATGGCCGGTGCTGGTGCTTGGTCTCTCCTTGGAGGCCCGGGTCAGCGAAATCTGACTAAGTGTGGAATGGAGAACCAAGAGAACGAGGCTCTTTAACCCAGGCCCATGGGTGATAACACTCAGGACGGGGGCTTAAGTGTGGGTCCCCGGGCATGGCCGGTGCTGGTGCTTGGTCACTCCTTGGTGGCCAGGGTCAGTGAAATGTGACTAAGAAAGAGATCTAAACACAGGAAACTGATATACATATGTTTCCTTTGATTCCCTTGGAGATAACCATAGGCAACATGGGTAAGAACAGGAAACAAGGATCCTTTGGAGATAAGCATAGGAGTGTTTCCTTTAAAGAGGATCATAGGAATGTTTCCTTTTGAATTACTCAGAGAGAGACCCAAATATTGCACTTCCGTAACCCCTAGTGTGGGACATTTCTAGGCATATTGCTGTAATGTAAAGTGCCTACAAGTGTCCCATGTATTGTATTACCCTAACACCAAAGGTGTGGGACATTTCCAGGCATTTTGCCTCAATGATAAGTGCCTAGAAGCGTCCGGCTCATTCTGATTGGTTGGGACATTTCTAGGCATTTTTGCTATGATATAAAGCGCCTACAAATGTCCCATGTAATCTATTTTTCCCTGACACAAAGAGTGGAACATTTCTAGGCATTTTCAGCACTCAGGGTGTTGGCTTTAGAGTGGGTCCCCGGGCTCAGCAATATTTGGAGGTTTTTTCTCCCATGTTTTGTATTTTTCCCCATGAAAAAGTGTGGGACATTTCTAGGCATTTTTGCTATAATGTAAAGCGCCTAGAAGTGTCCCAAGTATTGTATCTTTCCCTAACACAAAGAGTGAGACATTTCTAGGCATTTTCAGCACTCAGGACGGGGGCCTAAGTGTGGGTCCCCGGGAACGGCCGGTGCTGGTGCTGGGTCTCTCCATGGAGGCCTGGGTCAGCGAAATCGGACTAAGTGTGGAATGGAGAACCAAGGGCGCGAGGCTCTTTAACCAAGGCCCATGGGTGATAACACTCAGGACGGGGTCTTAAGTGTGGGTCTCAGGGCACGGCCGGTGCTGGTGCTTGGTCTCTCCTTGGAGGCCCGGGTCAGCGAAATCTGAATAAGTGTGGAATGGAGAACCAAGAGCACGAGGCTCTTAAACCAGGCCCATGGGTGATAACACTCAGGACGGGGGCTTAAGTGTGGGTCTCAGGGCACGGCCGGTGCTGGTGCTTGGTCTCTCCTTGGAGGCCCGCGTCAGCGAAATCGGACTAAGTGTGGAATGGAGAACCAAGGGCGCGAGGCTCTTTAACCAAGGCCCATGGGTGATAACACTCAGGACGGGGGCTTAAGTGTGGGTCTCAGGGCACGGCCGGTGCTGGTGCTTGGTCTCTCCTTGGAGGCCCGGGTCAGCGAAATCTGAATAAGTGTGGAATGGAGAACCAAGAGCACGAGGCTCTTAAACCAGGCCCATGGTTGATAACACTCAGGACGGGGGCTTAAGTGTGGGTCTCCGGGCATGGCCGGTGCTGGTGCTTGGTCTCTCCTTGGAGGCCCGGGTCAGCGAAATCTAACTAAGTGTGGAATGGAGAACCAAGAGCACGAGGCTCTTAATCCAGGCCCATGGGTGATAACACTCAGGACGGGGGCTTAAGTGTGGGTCTCCCGGCATGGCCGGTGCTGGTGCTTGGTCTCTCCTGGGAGGCCCGGGTCAGCGAAATCTGACTAAGTGTGGAATGGAGAAACAAGAGCGCGAGGCTCTTTAACCCAGGCCCATGGGTGATAACACTCAGGACGGGGGCTTAAGTGTGGGTCTCAGGGCACGGCCGGTGCTGGTGCTTGGTCTCTCCTTGGAGGCCCGGGTCAGCGAAATCTGAATAAGTGTGGAATGGAGAACCAAGAGCACGAGGCTCTTAAACCAGGCCCATGGGTGATAACACTCAGGACGGGGGCTTAAGTGTGGGTCTCAGGGCACGGCCGGTGCTGGTACTGGGTCTCTTAATGTATGCCCGGGTCAGCGAAAAGTGACTAAGTGTGGAATGGAAGACCAAGGGCGCGAGGCTCTTTAACCCAGGCCCATGGGTGATAACACTCAGGAGAGGGACTTAAGTGTGGGTCCCCGCGCACGGCCGGTGCTGGTGCTTGGTCTCTCTGTGGAGGCCCGGTTCAGTGAAATGTTACTAAGAAAGAGATCTAAACACAGGAAACTGATACACATGTGTTTCCTTTGATTCCTTTGGAGATAACCATAGGACATATGGGTAAGAACGGGAACCAAGGATCCTTTGGAGATAAGCATAGGAGCGTTTCCTTTAAAGAGGATCATAGGAATGTTTCCTTTTGAATTACTCAGAGAGAGACCCAAATATTGCACTTCCGTAACCCCTAGTGTGGGAAATTTCTAGGCATTTTGCTGTAATGTAAAGTGCCTACAAGTGTCCCATGTATTGTATTACCCTAACACCAAAGGTGTCGGACATTTCCAGGCATTTTTGCTGTAATGTAAAGTGCCTAGAAGTGTCCCAAGTATTGTATCTTTCCCTAAAACAAAGAGTGAGACATTTCTAGGCATTTTCAGCACTCAGGATGGGGGCCTAAGTGTGGGTCCCCGGGCACAGCCGGTGCTGGTGCTGGGTCTCTCCATGGAGGCCTGGGTCAGCGAAATCGGACTAAGTGTGGAATGGAGAACCAAGGGCGCGAGGCTCTTTAACCAAGGCCCATGGGTGATAACACTCAGGACGGGGGCTTAAGTGTGGGTCTCAGGGCACTGCCGGTGCTGGTGCTTGGTCTCTCCTTGGAGGCCCGGGTCAGCGAAATCTGAATAAGTGTGGAATGGAGAACCAAGAGCACGAGGCTCTTAAACCAGGCCCATGGTTGATAACACTCAGGACGGGGGCTTAAGTGTGGGTCTCCGGGCATGGCCGGTGCTGGTGCTTGGTCTCTCCTTGGAGGCCCGGGTCAGCGAAATCTAACTAATTGTGGAATGGAGAACCAAGAGCGCGAGGCTCTTTAACCCAGGCCCATGGGTGATAACAATCAGGAGAGGGACTTAAGTGTGGGTCTCCGGGCACGGCCGGTGCTGGTGCTTGGTCTCTCTGTGGAGGCCCGGTTCAGTGAAATGTGACTAAGAAAGAGATCTAAACACAGGAAACTGATACACATGTGTTTCCTTTGATTCCTTTGGAGATAACCATAGGACATATGGGTAAGAACGGGAACCAAGGATCCTTTGGAGATAAGCATAGGAGTGTTTCCTTTAAAGAGGATCATAGGAATGTTTCCTTTTGAATTACTCAGAGAGAGACCCAAATATTGCACTTCCGTAACCCCTAGTGTGGGACATTTCTAGGCATTTTGCTGTAATGTAAAGTGCCTACAAGTGTCCCATGTATTGTATTACCCTAACACCAAAGGTGTCGGACATTTCCAGGCATTTTTGTTGTAATGTAAAGTGCCTAGAAGTGTCCCAAGTATTGTATCTTTCCCTAACACAAAGAGTGAGACATTTCTAGGCATTTTCAGCACTCAGGACGGGGGCCTAAGTGTGGGTCCCCGGGCACAGCCGGTGCTGGTGCTGGGTCTCTCCATGGAGGCCTGGGTCAGCGAAATCGGACTAAGTGTGGAATGGAGAACCAAGGGCGCGAGGCTCTTTAACCAAGGCCCATGGGTGATAACACTCAGGACGGGGGCTTAAGTGTGGGTCTCCGGGCACGGCCGGTGCTGGTGCTTGGTCTCTCTGTGGAGGCCCGGTTCAGTGAAATGTGACTAAGAAAGAGATCTAAACACAGGAAACTGATACACATGTGTTTCCTTTGATTCCTTTGGAGATAACCATAGGACATATGGGTAAGAACGGGAACCAAGGATCCTTTGGAGATAAGCATAGGAGTGTTTCCTTTAAAGAGGATCATAGGAATGTTTCCTTTTGAATTACTCAGAGAGAGACCCAAATATTGCACTTCCGTAACCCCTAGTGTGGGACATTTCTAGGCATTTTGCTGTAATGTAAAGTGCCTACAAGTGTCCCATGTATTGTATTACCCTAACACCAAAGGTGTCGGACATTTCCAGGCATTTTTGTTGTAATGTAAAGTGCCTAGAAGTGTCCCAAGTATTGTATCTTTCCCTAACACAAAGAGTGAGACATTTCTAGGCATTTTCAGCACTCAGGACGGGGGCCTAAGTGTGGGTCCCCGGGCACAGCCGGTGCTGGTGCTGGGTCTCTCCATGGAGGCCTGGGTCAGCGAAATCGGACTAAGTGTGGAATGGAGAACCAAGGGCGCGAGGCTCTTTAACCAAGGCCCATGGGTGATAACACTCAGGACGGGGGCTTAAGTGTGGGTCTCAGGGCACGGCCGGTGCTGGTGCTTGGTCTCTCCTTGGAGGCCCGGGTCAGCGAAATCTGAATAAGTGTGGAATGGAGAACCAAGAGCACGAGGCTCTTAATCCAGGCCCATGGGTGATAACACTCAGGACGGGGGCTTAAGTGTGGGTCTCCCGGCATGGCCGGTGCTGGTGCTTGGTCTCTCCTGGGAGGCCCGGGTCAGCGAAATCTGACTAAGTGTGGAATGGAGAAACAAGAGCGCGAGGCTCTTTAATCCAGGCCCATGGGTGATAACACTCAGGACGGGGGCTTAAGTGTGGGTCTCAGGGCACGGCCGGTGCTGGTGCTTGGTCTCTCCTTGGAGGCCCGGGTCAGCGAAATCTGAATAAGTGTGGAATGGAGAACCAAGAGCACGAGGCTCTTAAACCAGGCCCATGGGTGATAACACTCAGGACGGGGGCTTAAGTGTGGGTCTCAGGGCACGGCCGGTGCTGGTACTGGGTCTCTTAATGTATGCCCGGGTCAGCGAAAAGTGACTAAGTGTGGAATGGAAGACCAAGGGCGCGAGGCTCTTTAACCCAGGCCCATGGGTGATAACATTCAGGACGGGGGCTTAAGTGTGGGTCTCCGGGCACAGCCAGTGCTGGTGCTGGGTCTCTCCATGGAGGCCTGGGTCAGCGAAATCGGACTAAGTGTGGAATGGAGAACCAAGGGCGCGAGGCTCTTTAACCAAGGCCCATGGGTGATAACACTCAGGACGGGGGCTTAAGTGTGGGTCTCCGGGCATGGCCGGTGCTGGTGCTTGGTCTCTCCTTGGAGGCCCGGGTCAGTGAAATCTGACTAAGTGTGGAATGGAGAACCAAGAGAACGAGGCTCTTTAACCCAGGCCCATGGGTGATAACACTCAGGACGGGGGCTTAAGTGTGGGTCCCCGGGCATGGCCGGTGCTGGTGCTTGGTCACTCCTTGGTGGCCAGGGTCAGTGAAATGTGACTAAGAAAGAGATCTAAACACAGGAAACTGATATACATATGTTTCCTTTGATTCCCTTGGAGATAACCATAGGCAACATGGGTAAGAACAGGAAACAAGGATCCTTTGGAGATAAGCATAGGAGTGTTTCCTTTAAAGAGGATCATAGGAATGTTTCCTTTTGAATTACTCAGAGAGAGACCCAAATATTGCACTTCCGTAACCCCTAGTGTGGGACATTTCTAGGCATTTTGCTGTAATGTAAAGTGCCTACAAGTGTCCCATGTATTGTATTACCCTAACACCAAAGGTGTGGGACATTTCCAGGCATTTTGCCTCAATGATAAGTGCCTAGAAGCGTCCGGCTCATTCTGATTGGTTGGGACATTTCTAGGCATTTTTGCTATGATATAAAGCGCCAACAAATGTCCCATGTAATCTATTTTTCCCTGACACAAAGAGTGGAACATTTCTAGGCATTTTCAGCACTCAGGGTGTTGGCTTTAGAGTGGGTCCCCGGGCTCAGCAATATTTGGAGGTTTTTTCTCCCATGTTTTGTATTTTTCCCCATGAAAAAGTGTGGGACATTTCTAGGCATTTTTGCTAAAATGTAAAGCGCCTAGAAGTGTCCCAAGTATTGTATCTTTCCCTAACACAAAGAGTGAGACATTTCTAGGCATTTTCAGCACTCAGGACGGGGGCCTAAGTGTGGGTCCCCGGGAACGGCCGGTGCTGGTGCTGGGTCTCTCCATGGAGGCCTGGGTCAGCGAAATCGGACTAAGTGTGGAATGGAGAACCAAGGGCGCGAGGCTCTTTAACCAAGGCCCATGGGTGATAACACTCAGGACGGGGTCTTAAGTGTGGGTCTCAGGGCACGGCCGGTGCTGGTGCTTGGTCTCTCCTTGGAGGCCCGGGTCAGCGAAATCTGAATAAGTGTGGAATGGAGAACCAAGAGCACGAGGCTCTTAAACCAGGCCCATGGGTGATAACACTCAGGACGGGGGCTTAAGTGTGGGTCTCAGGGCACGGCCGGTGCTGGTGCTTGGTCTCTCCTTGGAGGCCCGGGTCAGCGAAATCGGACTAAGTGTGGAATGGAGAACCAAGGGCGCGAGGCTCTTTAACCAAGGCCCATGGGTGATAACACTCAGGACGGGGGCTTAAGTGTGGGTCTCAGGGCACGGCCGGTGCTGGTGCTTGGTCTCTCCTTGGAGGCCCGGGTCAGCGAAATCTGAATAAGTGTGGAATGGAGAACCAAGAGCACGAGGCTCTTAAACCAGGCCCATGGTTGATAACACTCAGGACGGGGGCTTAAGTGTGGGTCTCCGGGCATGGCCGGTGCTGGTGCTTGGTCTCTCCTTGGAGGCCCGGGTCAGCGAAATCTAACTAAGTGTGGAATGGAGAACCAAGAGCGCGAGGCTCTTTAACCCAGGCCCATGGGTGATAACACTCAGGAGAGGGACTTAAGTGTGGGTCCCCGGGCACGGCCGGTGCTGGTGCTTGGTCTCTCTGTGGAGGCCCGGTTCAGTGAAATGTTACTAAGAAAGAGATCTAAACACAGGAAACTGATACACATGTGTTTCCTTTGATTCCTTTGGAGATAACCATAGGACATATGGGTAAGAACGGGAACCAAGGATCCTTTGGAGATAAGCATAGGAGTGTTTCCTTTAAAGAGGATCATAGGAATGTTTCCTTTTGAATTACTCAGAGAGAGACCCAAATATTGCACTTCCGTAACCCCTAGTGTGGGAAATTTCTAGGCATTTTGCTGTAATGTAAAGTGCCTACAAGTGTCCCATGTATTGTATTACCCTAACACCAAAGGTGTCGGACATTTCCAGGCATTTTTGCTGTAATGTAAAGTGCCTAGAAGTGTCCCAAGTATTGTATCTTTCCCTAACACAAAGAGTGAGACATTTCTAGGCATTTTCAGCACTCAGGATGGGGGCCTAAGTGTGGGTCCCCGGGCACAGCCGGTGCTGGTGCTGGGTCTCTCCATGGAGGCCTGGGTCAGCGAAATCGGACTAAGTGTGGAATGGAGAACCAAGAGCACGAGGCTCTTAAACCAGGCCCATGGGTGATAACACTCAGGACGGGGGCTTAAGTGTGGGTCTCCCGGCATGGCCGGTGCTGGTGCTTGGTCTCTCCTGGGAGGCCCGGGTCAGCGAAATCTGACTAAGTGTGGAATGGAGAAACAAGAGCGCGAGGCTCTTTAACCCAGGCCCATGGGTGATAACACTCAGGACGGGGGCTTAAGTGTGGGTCTCAGGGCACGGCCGGTGCTGGTGCTTGGTCTCTCCTTGGAGGCCCGGGTCAGCGAAATCTGAATAAGTGTGGAATGGAGAACCAAGAGCACGAGGCTCTTAAACCAGGCCCATGGGTGATAACACTCAGGACGGGGGCTTAAGTGTGGGTCTCAGGGCACGGCCGGTGCTGGTGCTTGGTCTCTCCTTGGAGGCCCGGGTCAGCGAAATCGGACTAAGTGTGGAATGGAGAACCAAGGGCGCGAGGCTCTTTAACCAAGGCCCATGGGTGATAACACTCAGGACGGGGGCTTAAGTGTGGGTCTCAGGGCACTGCCGGTGCTGGTGCTTGGTCTCTCCTTGGAGGCCCGGGTCAGCGAAATCGGACTAAGTGTGGAATGGAGAACCAAGGGCGCGAGGCTCTTTAACCAAGGCCCATGGGTGATAACACTCAGGATGGGGGCTTAAGTGTGGGTCTCAGGGCACTGCCGGTGCTGGTGCTTGGTCTCTCCTTGGAGGCCCGGGTCAGCGAAATCTGACTAAGTGTGGAATGGAGAAACAAGAGCGCGAGGCTCTTTAACCCAGGCCCATGGGTGATAACACTCAGGACGGGGGCTTAAGTGTGGGTCCCCGGGCACGGCCGGTGCTGGTGCTTGGTCACTCCTTGGTGGCCAGGGTCAGTGAAATGTGACTAAGAAAGAGATCTAAACACAGGAAACTGATATACATATGTTTCCTTTGATTCCTTTGGAGATAACCATAGGCAACATGGGTAAGAACAGGAAACAAGGATCCTTTGGAGATAAGCATAGGAGTGTTTCCTTTAAAGAGGATCATAGGAATGTTTCCTTTTGAATTACTCAGAGAGAGACCCAAATATTGGGCTTCCTTAACCCCTAGTGTGGGACATTTCTAGGCATTTTGCTGTAATGTAAAGTGCCTACAAGTGTCCCATGTATTGTATTACCCTAACACCAAAGGTGTGGGATATTTCCAGGCATTTTTCCTCAATGATAAGTGCCTAGAAGC
This sequence comes from Pleuronectes platessa, assembly GCF_947347685.1. Taxonomy (NCBI): domain Eukaryota; kingdom Metazoa; phylum Chordata; class Actinopteri; order Pleuronectiformes; family Pleuronectidae; genus Pleuronectes; species Pleuronectes platessa. The sequence continues at coordinate 73,991 of NW_026518969.1, forward strand.
GTCCGGCTCATTCTGATTGGTTGGGACATTTCTAGGCATTTTTGCTATAATATAAAGCGCCTACAAATGTCCCATGTATTGTATTTTTCCCTGACACAAAGAGTGGAACATTTCTAGGCATTTTCAGCACTCAGGGTGTTGGCTTTAGAGTGGGTCCCCGGGCTCAGCAATATTTGGAGGTTTTTTCTCCCATGTTTTGTATTTTTCCCCATGAAAAAGTGTGGGACATTTCTAGGCATTTTTGCTATAATGTAAAGCGCCTAGAAGTCTCCCAAGTATTGTATCTTTCCCTAACACAAAGAGTGAGACATTTCTAGGCATTTTCAGCACTCAGGACGGGGGCCTAAGTGTGGGTCCCCGGGAACGGCCGGTGCTGGTGCTGGGTCTCTCCATGGAGGCCTGGGTCAGCGAAATCGGACTAAGTGTGGAATGGAGAACCAAGGGCGCGAGGCTCTTTAACCAAGGCCCATGGGTGATAACACTCAGGACGGGGGCTTAAGTGTGGGTCTCAGGGCACGGCCGGTGCTGGTACTGGGTCTCTTAATGTATGCCCGGGTCAGCGAAAAGTGACTAAGTGTGGAATGGAAGACCAAGGGTGCGAGGCTCTTTAACCCAGGCCCATGGGTGATAACATTCAGGACGGGGGCTTAAGTGTGGGTCTCCGGGCACAGCCAGTGCTGGTGCTGGGTCTCTCCATGGAGGCCTGGGTCAGCGAAATCGGACTAAGTGTGGAATGGAGAACCAAGGGCGCGAGGCTCTTTAACCAAGGCCCATGGGTGATAACACTCAGGACGGGGGCTTAAGTGTGGGTCTCCGGGCATGGCCGGTGCTGGTGCTTGGTCTCTCCTTGGAGGCCCGGGTCAGCGAAATCTGACTAAGTGTGGAATGGAGAACCAAGAGAACGAGGCTCTTTAACCCAGGCCCATGGGTGATAACACTCAGGACGGGGGCTTAAGTGTGGGTCCCCGGGCATGGCCGGTGCTGGTGCTTGGTCACTCCTTGGTGGCCAGGGTCAGTGAAATGTGACTAAGAAAGAGATCTAAACACAGGAAACTGATATACATATGTTTCCTTTGATTCCCTTGGAGATAACCATAGTCAACATGGGTAAGAACAGGAAACAAGGATCCTTTGGAGATAAGCATAGGAGTGTTTCCTTTAAAGAGGATCATAGGAATGTTTCCTTTTGAATTACTCAGAGAGAGACCCAAATATTGCACTTCCGTAACCCCTAGTGTGGGACATTTCTAGGCATTTTGCTGTAATGTAAAGTGCCTACAAGTGTCCCATGTATTGTATTACCCTAACACCAAAGGTGTGGGACATTTCCAGGCATTTTGCCTCAATGATAAGTGCCTAGAAGCGTCCGGCTCATTCTGATTGGTTGGGACATTTCTAGGCATTTTTGCTTTAATAGAAAGCGCCTACAAATGTCCCATGTAATGTATTTTTCCCTGACACAAAGAGTGGAACATTTCTAGGCATTTTCAGCACTCAGGGTGTTGGCTTTAGAGTGGGTCCCCGGGCTCAGCAATATTTGGAGGTTTTTTCTCCCATGTTTTGTATTTTTCCCCATGAAAAAGTGTGGGACATTTCTAGGCATTTTTGCTATAATGTAAAGCGCCTAGAAGTGTCCCAAGTATTGTATCTTTCCCTAACAAAAAGAGTGAGACATTTCTAGGCATTTTCAGCACTCAGGACGGGGGCCTAAGTGTGGGTCCCCGGGAACGGCCGGTGCTGGTGCTGGGTCTCTCCATGGAGGCCAGGGTCAGCGAAATCTGACTAAGTGTGGAATGGAAGACCAAGGGCGGGAGGCTCTTTAACCCAGGCCCATGGGTGATAACATTCAGGACGGGGGCTTAAGTGTGGGTCTCTGGGAACAGCCGGTGGTGGTGCTGGGTCTCTCCATGGAGGCCTGGGTCAGCGAAATCGGACTAAGTGTGGAATGGAGAACCAAGGGCGCGAGGCTCTTTAACCAAGGCCCATGGGTGATAACACTCAGGACGGGGGCTTAAGTGTGGGTCTCAGGGCACGGCCGGTGCTGGTGCTTGGTCTCTCCTTGGAGGCCCGGGTCAGCGAAATCTGAATAAGTGTGGAATGGAGAACCAAGAGCACGGGGCTCTTAAACCAGGCCCATGGTTGATAAAACTCAGGACGGGGGCTTAAGTGTGGGTCTCCGGGCATGGCCGGTGCTGGTGCTTGGTCACTCCTTGGAGGCCCGGGTCAGCGAAATCTAACTAAGTGTGGAATGGAGAACCAAGAGCGCGAGGCTCTTTAACCCAGGCCCATGGGTGATAACACTCAGGAGAGGGACTTAAGTGTGGGTCCCCGGGCACGGCCGGTGCTGGTGCTTGGTCTCTCTGTGGAGGCCCGGTTCAGTGAAATGTGACTAAGAAAGAGATCTAAACACAGGAAACTGATACACATGTGTTTCCTTTGATTCCTTTGGAGATAACCATAGGACATATGGGTAAGAACGGGAACCAAGGATCCTTTGGAGATAAGCATAGGAGTGTTTCCTTTAAAGAGGATCATAGGAATGTTTCCTTTTGAATTACTCAGAGAGAGACCCAAATATTGCACTTCCGTAACCCCTAGTGTGGGACATTTCTAGGCATTTTGCTGTAATGTAAAGTGCCTACAAGTGTCCCATGTATTGTATTACCCTAACACCAAAGGTGTCGGACATTTCCAGGCATTTTTGCTGTAATGTAAAGTGCCTAGAAGTGTCCCAAGTATTGTATCTTTCCCTAACACAAAGAGTGAGACATTTCTAGGCATTTTCAGCACTCAGGACGGGGGCCTAAGTGTGGGTCCCCGGGCACAGCCGGTGCTGGTGCTGGGTCTCTCCATGGAGGCCTGGGTCAGCGAAATCGGACTAAGTGTGGAATGGAGAACCAAGGGCGCGAGGCTCTTTAACCAAGGCCCTTGGGTGATAACACTCAGGACGGGGTCTTAAGTGTGGGTCTCAGAGCACGGCCGGTGCTGGTGCTTGGTCTCTCCTTGGAGGCCCGGGTCAGCGAAATCTGAATAAGTGTGGAATGGAGAACCAAGAGCACGAGGCTCTTAAACCAGGCCCATGGGTGATAACACTCAGGACGGGGGCTTAGGTGTGGGTCTCAGGGCACGGCCGGTGCTGGTGCTTGGTCTCTCCTTGGAGGCCCGGGTCAGCGAAATCGGACTAAGTGTTGAATGGGGAACCAAAGGCGCGAGGCTCTTTAACCAAGGCCCATGGGTGATAACATTCAGGACGGGGGCTTAAGTGTGGGTCTCTGGGCACAGCCGGTGCTGGTGCTGGGTCTCTCCATGGAGGCCTGGGTCAGCGAAATCGGACTAAGTTTGGAATGGAGAACCAAGGGCGCGAGGCTCTTTAACCTAGGCCCATGGGTGATAACACTCAGGACGGGGGCTTAAGTGTGGGTTTCAGGGCACGGCCGGTGCTGGTACTGGGTCTCTTAATGTATGCCCGGGTCAGCGAAAAGTGACTAAGTGTGGAATGGAAGACCAAGGGCGCGAGGCTCTTTAACCCAGGCCCATGGGTGATAACATTCAGGACGGGGGCTTAAGTGTGGGTCTCCGGGCACAGCCAGTGCTGGTGCTGGGTCTCTCCATGGAGGCCTGGGTCAGCGAAATCGGACTAAGTGTGGAATGGAGAACCAAGGGCGCGAGGCTCTTTAACCCAGGCCCATGGGTGATAACACTCAGGACGGAGGCTTAAGTGTGGGTCTCAAGGCACGGCCGGTGCTGGTACTGGGTCTCTTAATGTATGCCCGGGTCAGCGAAAAGTGACTAAGTGTGGAATGGAAGACCAAGGGCGCGAGGCTCTTTAACCCAGGCCCATGGGTGATAACATTCAGGACGGGGGCTTAAGTGTGGGTCTCCGGGAACAGCCAGTGCTGGTGCTGGGTCTCTCCATGGAGGCCTGGGTCAGCGAAATCCGACTAAGTGTGGAATGGAGAACAAAGGGCGCGAGGCTCTTTAACCAAGGCCCATGGGTGTTAACACTCAGGACGGGGGTTTAAATGTGGGTCTCAGGGCACGGCCGGTGCTGGTGCTTGGTCTTTCCTTGGAGAACCGGGTCAGCGAAATCTGATTAAGTGTGGAATGGAGAACCTAGAGCACGAGGCTCTTTAACCAAGGCCCATGGGTGATAACACTTAGGACGGGGACTTACGTGTGGGTCTCCGGGCATGGCCGGTGCTGGTGCTTGGTCTCTCCTTGGAGACCTGGGTCAGCGAAATCTGACTAAGTGTGGAATGGAGAACCAAGGGAGCGAGGCTCTTTAACCCAGGCCCATGGGTGATAACACTCAGGACGGGGGCTTAAGTGTGGGTCTCAGGGCACGGCCGGTGCTGGTGCCTGGTCTCTCCTTGGAGGCCCGGGTCAGCGAAATCGGACTAAGTGTGGAATGGAGAACCAAGGGCGCGAGGCTCTTTAACCAAGGCCCATGGGTGATAACACTCAGGACGGGGGCTTAAGTGTGGGTCTCAGGGCACGGCCGATGCTGGTGCTTGGTCTCTCCTTGGAGGCCCGGGTCAGCGAAATCTGAATAAGTGTGGAATGGAGAACCAAGAGCACGAGGCTCTTAAACCAGGCCCATGGTTGATAACACTCAGGACGCGGGCTTAAGTGTGGGTCTCCGGGCATGGCCGGTGCTGGTGCTTGGTCTCTCCTTGGAGGCCCGGGTCAGCGAAATCTAACTAAGTGTGGAATGGAGAACCAAGAGCGCGAGGCTCTTTAACCCAGGCCCATGGGTGATAACAATCAGGAGAGGGACTTAAGTGTGGGTCCCCGGGCACGGCCGGTGCTGGTGCTTGGTCTCTCTGTGGAGGCCCGGTTCAGTGAAATGTGACTAAGAAAGAGATCTAAACACAGGAAACTGATACACATGTGTTTCCTTTGATTCCTTTGGAGATAACCATAGGACATATGGGTTAGAACGGGAACCAAGGATCCTTTGGAGATAAGCATAGGAGTGTTTCCTTTAAAGAGGATCATAGGAATGTTTCCTTTTGAATTACTCAGAGAGAGACCCAAATATTGCACTTCCGTAACCCCTAGTGTGGGACATTTCTAGGCATTTTGCTGTAATGTAAAGTGCCTACAAGTGTCCCATGTATTGTATTACCCTAACACCAAAGGTGTGGGACATTTCCAGGCATTTTGCCTCAATGATAAGTGCCTAGAAGCGTCCGGCTCATTCTGATTGGTTGGGACATTTCTAGGCATTTTTGCTTTAATAGAAAGCGCCTACAAATGTCCCATGTAATGTATTTTTCCCTGACACAAAGAGTGGAACATTTCTAGGCATTTTCAGCACTCAGGGTGTTGGCTTTAGAGTGGGTCCCCGGGCTCAGCAATATTTGGAGGTTTTTTCTCCCATGTTTTGTATTTTTCCCCATGAAAAAGTGTGGGACATTTCTAGGCATTTTTGCTATAATGTAAAGCGCCTAGAAGTGTCCCAAGTATTGTATCTTTCCCTAACAAAAAGAGTGAGACATTTCTAGGCATTTTCAGCACTCAGGACGGGGGCCTAAGTGTGGGTCCCCGGGAACGGCCGGTGCTGGTGCTGGGTCTCTCCATGGAGGCCCGGGTCAGCGAAATCTGACTAAGTGTGGAATGGAAGACCAAGGGCGGGAGGCTCTTTAACCCAGGCCCATGGGTGATAACATTCAGGACGGGGGCTTAAGTGTGGGTCTCTGGGCACAGCCGGTGGTGGTGCTGGGTCTCTCCATGGAGGCCTGGGTCAGCGAAATCGGACTAAGTGTGGAATGGAGAACCAAGGGCGCGAGGCTCTTTAACCAAGGCCCATGGGTGATAACACTCAGGACGGGGGCTTAAGTGTGGGTCTCAGGGCACGGCCGGTGCTGGTGCTTGGTCTCTCCTTGGAGGCCCGGGTCAGCGAAATCTGAATAAGTGTGGAATGGAGAACCAAGAGCACGGGGCTCTTAAACCAGGCCCATGGTTGATAACACTCAGGACGGGGGCTTAAGTGTGGGTCTCCGGGCATGGCCGGTGCTGGTGCTTGGTCACTCCTTGGAGGCCCGGGTCAGCGAAATCTAACTAAGTGTGGAATGGAGAACCAAGAGCGCGAGGCTCTTTAACCCAGGCCCATGGGTGATAACACTCAGGAGAGGGACTTAAGTGTGGGTCCCCGGGCACGGCCGGTGCTGGTGCTTGGTCTCTCTGTGGAGGCCCGGTTCAGTGAAATGTGACTAAGAAAGAGATCTAAACACAGGAAACTGATACACATGTGTTTCCTTTGATTCCTTTGGAGATAACCATAGGACATATGGGTAAGAACGGGAACCAAGGATCCTTTGGAGATAAGCATAGGAGTGTTTCCTTTAAAGAGGATCATAGGAATGTTTCCTTTTGAATTACTCAGAGAGAGACCCAAATATTGCACTTCCGTAACCCTAGTGTGGGACATTTCTAGGCATTTTGCTGTAATGTAAAGTGCCTACAAGTGTCCCATGTATTGTATTACCCTAACACCAAAGGTGTCGGACATTTCCAGGCATTTTTGCTGTAATGTAAAGTGCCTAGAAGTGTCCCAAGTATTGTATCTTTCCCTAACACAAAGAGTGAGACATTTCTAGGCATTTTCAGCACTCAGGACGGGGGCCTAAGTGTGGGTCCCCGGGCACAGCCGGTGCTGGTGCTGGGTCTCTCCATGGAGGCCTGGGTCAGCGAAATCGGACTAAGTGTGGAATGGAGAACCAAGGGCGCGAGGCTCTTTAACCAAGGCCCTTGGGTGATAACACTCAGGACGGGGTCTTAAGTGTGGGTCTCAGGGCACGGCCGGTGCTGGTGCTTGGTCTCTCCTTGGAGGCCCGGGTCAGCGAAATCTGAATAAGTGTGGAATGGAGAACCAAGAGCACGAGGCTCTTAAACCAGGCCCATGGGTGATAACACTCAGGACGGGGGCTTAGGTGTGGGTCTCAGGGCACGGCCGGTGCTGGTGCTTGGTCTCTCCTTGGAGGCCCGGGTCAGCGAAATCGGACTAAGTGTGGAATGGAGAACCAAGGGCGCGAGGCTCTTTAACCAAGGCCCATGGGTGATAACACTCAGGACGGGGGCTTAAGTGTGGGTCTCAGGGCACTGCCGGTGCTGGTGCTTGGTCTCTCCTTGGAGGCCCGGGTCAGCTAAATCTGAATAAGTGTGGAATGGAGAAACAAGAGCGCGAGGCTCTTTAGCCCAGGCCCATGGGTGATAACACTCAGGACGGGGGTTTAAGTGTGGGTCCCCGGGCACGGCCGGTGCTGGTGCTTGGTCACTCCTTGGTGGCCAGGGTCAGTGAAATGTGACTAAGAAAGAGATCTAAACACAGGAAACTGATATACATATGTTTCCTTTGATTCCTTTGGAGATAACCATAGGCAACATGGGTAAGAACAGGAAACAAGGATCCTTTGGAGATAAGCATAGGAGTGTTTCCTTTAAAGAGGATCATAGGAATGTTTCCTTTTGAATTACTCAGAGAGAGACCCAAATATTGCGCTTCCTTAACCCCTAGTGTGGGACATTTCTAGGCATTTTGCTGTAATGTAAAGTGCCTACAAGTGTCCCATGTATTGTATTACCCTAACACCAAAGGTGTGGGACATTTCCAGGCATTTTGCCTCAATGATAAGTGCCTAGAAGCGTCCGGCTCATTCTGATTGGTTGGGACATTTCTAGGCATTTTTGCTATAATATAAAGCGCCTACAAATGTCCCATGTATTGTATTTTTCCCTGACACAAAGAGTGGAACATTTCTAGGCATTTTCAGCACTCAGGGTGTTGGCTTTAGAGTGGGTCCCGGGGCTCAGCAATATTTGGAGGTTTTTTCTCCCATGTTTTGTATTTTTCCCCATGAAAAAGTGTGGGACATTTCTAGGCATTTTTGCTATAATGTAAAGCGCCTAGAAGTGTCCCAAGTATTGTATCTTTCCCTAACACAAAGAGTGAGACATTTCTACGCATTTTCAGCACTCAGGACGGGGGCCTAAGTGTGGGTCCCCGGGAACGGCCGGTGCTGGTGCTGGGTCTCTCCATGGAGGCCTGGGTCAGCGAAATCGGACTAAGTGTGGAATGGAGAACCAAAGGCTCGAGGCTCTTTAACCAAGGCCCATGGGTGATAACATTCAGGACGGGGGCTTAAGTGTGGGTCTCTGGGCACAGCCGGTGCTGGTGCTGGGTCTCTCCATGGAGGCCTGGGTCAGCGAAATCGGACTAAGTTTGGAATGGAGAACCAAGGGCGCGAGGCTCTTTAACCAAGGCCCATGGGTGATAACACTCAGGACGGGGGCTTAAGTGTGGGTTTCAGGGCACGGCCGGTGCTGGTACTGGGTCTCTTAATGTATGCCCGGGTCAGCGAAAAGTGACTAAGTGTGGAATGGAAGACCAAGGGCGCGAGGCTCTTTAACCCAGGCCCATGGGTGATAACATTCAGGACGGGGGCTTAAGTGTGGGTCTCCGGGCACAGCCAGTGCTGGTGCTGGGTCTCTCCATGGAGGCCTGGGTCAGCGAAATCGGACTAAGTGTGGAATGGAGAACCAAGGGCGCGAGGCTCTTTAACCAAGGCCCATGGGTGATAACACTCAGGACGGGGGCTTAAGTGTGGGTCTCCGGGCATGGCCGGTGCTGGTGCTTGGTCTCTCCTTGGAGGCCCGGGTCAGCGAAATCTGACTAAGTGTGGAATGGAGAACCAAGAGAACGAGGCTCTTTAACCCAGGCCCATGGGTGATAACACTCAGGACGGGGGCTTAAGTGTGGGTCCCCGGGCATGGCCGGTGCTGGTGCTTGGTCACTCCTTGGTGGCCAGGGTCAGTGAAATGTGACTAAGAAAGAGATCTAAACACAGGAAACTGATATACATATGTTTCCTTTGATTCCCTTGGAGATAACCATAGGCAACATGGGTAAGAACAGGAAACAAGGATCCTTTGGAGATAAGCATAGGAGTGTTTCCTTTAAAGAGGATCATAGGAATGTTTCCTTTTGAATTACTCAGAGAGAGACCCAAATATTGCACTTCCGTAACCCCTAGTGTGGGACATTTCTAGGCATTTTGCTGTAATGTAAAGTGCCTACAAGTGTCCCATGTATTGTATTACCCTAACACCAAAGGTGTGGGACATTTCCAGGCATTTTGCCTCAATGATAAGTGCCTAGAAGCGTCCGGCTCATTCTGATTGGTTGGGACATTTCTAGGCATTTTTGCTATAATATAAAGCGCCTACAAATGTCCCATGTAATGTATTTTTCCCTGACACAAAGAGTGGAACATTTCTAGGCATTTTCAGCACTCAGGGTGTTGGCTTTAGAGTGGGTCCCCGGGCTCAGCAATATTTGGAGGTTTTTTCTCCCATGTTTTGTATTTTTCCCCATGAAAAAGTATGGAACATTTCTAGGCATTTTTGCTATAATGTAAAGCGCCTAGAAGTGTCCCAAGTATTGTATCTTTCCCTAACACAAAGAGTGAGACATTTCTAGGCATTTTCAGCACTCAGGACGGGGGCCTAAGTGTGGGTCCCCGGGAACGGCCGGTGCTGGTGCTGGGTCTCTCCATGGAGGCCTGGGTCAGCGAAATCGGACTAAGTGTGGAATGGAGAACCAAGGGCGCGAGGCTCTTTAACCAAGGCCCATGGGTGATAACACTCAGGACGGGGGCTTAAGTGTGGGTCTCAGGGCACGGCCGGTGCTGGTACTGGGTCTCTTAATGTATGCCCGGGTCAGCGAAAAGTGACTAAGTGTGGAATGGAAGACCAAGGGCGCGAGGCTCTTTAACCCAGGCCCATGGGTGATAACATTCAGGACGGGGGCTTAAGTGTGGGTCTCCGGGCACAGCCAGTGCTGGTGCTGGGTCTCTCCATGGAGGCCTGGGTCAGCGAAATCAGACTAAGTGTGGAATGGAGAACCAAGGGCGCGAGGCTCTTTAACCCAGGCCCATGGGTGATAACACTCAGGACGGAGGCTTAAGTGTGGGTCTCAAGGCACGGCCGGTGCTGGTACTGGGTCTCTTAATGTATGCCCGGGTCAGCGAAAAGTGACTAAGTGTGGAATGGAAGACCAAGGGCGCGAGGCTCTTTAACCCAGGCCCATGGGTGATAACATTCAGGACGGGGGCTTAAGTGTGGGTCTCCGGGAACAGCCAGTGCTGGTGCTGGGTCTCTCCATGGAGGCCTGGGTCAGCGAAATCTAACTAAGTGTGGAATGGAGAACCAAGAGCGCGAGGCTCTTTAACCCAGGCCCATGGGTGATAACACTCAGGAGAGGGACTTAAGTGTGGGTCCCCGGGCAGGGCCGGTGCTGGTGCTTGGTCTCTCTGTGGAGGCCCGGTTCAGTGAAATGTGACTAAGAAAGAGATCTAAACACAGGAAACTGATACACATGTGTTTCCTTTGATTCCTTTGGAGATAACCATAGGACATATGGGTAAGAACGGGAACCAAGGATCCTTTGGAGATAAGCATAGGAGTGTTTCCTTTAAAGAGGATCATAGGAATGTTTCCTTTTGAATTACTCAGAGAGAGACCCAAATATTGCACTTCCGTAACCCCTAGTGTGGGACATTTCTAGGCATTTTGCTGTAATGTAAAGTGCCTAAAAGTGTCCCATGTATTGTATTACCCTAACACCAAAGGTGTCGGAAATTCCAGGCATTTTTGCTGTAATGTAAAGTGCCTAGAAGTGTCCCAAGTATTGTATCTTTCCCTAACACAAAGAGTGAGACATTTCTAGGCATTTTCAGCACTCAGGACGGGGGCCTAAGTGTGGGTCCCCGGGCACAGCCGGTGCTGGTGCTGGGTCTCTCCATGGAGGCCTGGGTCAGCGAAATCGGACTAAGTGTGGAATGGAGAACCAAGGGCGCGAGGCTCTTTAACCAAGGCCCTTGGGTGATAACACTCAGGACGGGGTCTTAAGTGTGGGTCTCAGGGCACGGCCGGTGCTGGTGCTTGGTCTCTCCTTGGAGGCCCGGGTCAGCGAAATCTGAATAAGTGTGGAATGGAGAACCAAGGGCGCGAGGCTCTTTAACCAAGGCCCATGGGTGATAACACTCAGGACGGGGGCTTAAGTGTGGGTCTCAGGGCACTGCCGGTGCTGGTGCTTGGTCTCTCCTTGGAGGCCCGGGTCAGCGAAATCTGAATAAGTGTGGAATGGAGAACCAAGAGCACGAGGCTCTTAAACCAGGCCCATGGTTGATAACACTCAGGACGGGGGCTTAAGTGTGGGTCTCAGGGCACTGCCGGTGCTGGTGCTTGGTCTCTCCTTGGAGGCCCGGGTCAGCGAAATCTGAATAAGTGTGGAATGGAGAACCAAGAGCACGAGGCTCTTAAACCAGGCCCATGGTTGATAACACTCAGGACGGGGGCTTAAGTGTGGGTCTCCGGGCATGGCCGGTGCTGGTGCTTGGTCTCTCCTTGGAGGCCCGGGTCAGCGAAATCTAACTAATTGTGGAATGGAGAACCAAGAGCGCGAGGCTCTTTAACCCAGGCCCATGGGTGATAACAATCAGGAGAGGGACTTAAGTGTGGGTCCCCGGGCATGGCCGGTGCTGGTGCTTGGTCACTCCTTGGTGGCCAGGGTCAGTGAAATGTGACTAAGAAAGAGATCTAAACACAGGAAACTGATATACATATGTTTCCTTTGATTCCCTTGGAGATAACCATAGGCAACATGGGTAAGAACAGGAAACAAGGATCCTTTGGAGATAAGCATAGGAGTGTTTCCTTTAAAGAGGATCATAGGAATGTTTCCTTTTGAATTACTCAGAGAGAGACCCAAATATTGCACTTCCGTAACCCCTAGTGTGGGACATTTCTAGGCATTTTGCTGTAATGTAAAGTGCCTACAAGTGTCCCATGTATTGTATTACCCTAACACCAAAGGTGTGGGACATTTCCAGGCATTTTGCCTCAATGATAAGTGCCTAGAAGCGTCCGGCTCATTCTGATTGGTTGGGACATTTCTAGGCATTTTTGCTTTAATAGAAAGCGCCTACAAATGTCCCATGTAATGTATTTTTCCCTGACACAAAGAGTGGAACATTTCTAGGCATTTTCAGCACTCAGGGTGTTGGCTTTAGAGTGGGTCCCCGGGCTCAGCAATATTTGGAGGTTTTTTCTCCCATGTTTTGTATTTTTCCCCATGAAAAAGTGTGGGACATTTCTAGGCATTTTTGCTATAATGTAAAGCGCCTAGAAGTGTCCCAAGTATTGTATCTTTCCCTAACAAAAAGAGTGAGACATTTCTAGGCATTTTCAGCACTCAGGACGGGGGCCTAAGTGTGGGTCCCCGGGAACGGCCGGTGCTGGTGCTGGGTCTCTCCATGGAGGCCCGGGTCAGCGAAATCTGACTAAGTGTGGAATGGAAGACCAAGGGCGGGAGGCTCTTTAACCCAGGCCCATGGGTGATAACATTCAGGACGGGGGCTTAAGTGTGGGTCTCTGGGCACAGCCGGTGGTGGTGCTGGGTCTCTCCATGGAGGCCTGGGTCAGCGAAATCGGACTAAGTGTGGAATGGAGAACCAAGGGCGCGAGGCTCTTTAACCAAGGCCCATGGGTGATAACACTCAGGACGGGGGCTTAAGTGTGGGTCTCAGGGCACGGCCGGTGCTGGTGCTTGGTCTCTCCTTGGAGGCCCGGGTCAGCGAAATCTGAATAAGTGTGGAATGGAGAACCAAGAGCACGGGGCTCTTAAACCAGGCCCATGGTTGATAACACTCAGGACGGGGGCTTAAGTGTGGGTCTCCGGGCATGGCCGGTGCTGGTGCTTGGTCACTCCTTGGAGGCCCGGGTCAGCGAAATCTAACTAAGTGTGGAATGGAGAACCAAGAGCGCGAGGCTCTTTAACCCAGGCCCATGGGTGATAACACTCAGGAGAGGGACTTAAGTGTGGGTCCCCGGGCACGGCCGGTGCTGGTGCTTGGTCTCTCTGTGGAGGCCCGGTTCAGTGAAATGTGACTAAGAAAGAGATCTAAACACAGGAAACTGATACACATGTGTTTCCTTTGATTCCTTTGGAGATAACCATAGGACATATGGGTAAGAACGGGAACCAAGGATCCTTTGGAGATAAGCATAGGAGTGTTTCCTTTAAAGAGGATCATAGGAATGTTTCCTTTTGAATTACTCAGAGAGAGACCCAAATATTGCACTTCCGTAACCCCTAGTGTGGGACATTTCTAGGCATTTTGCTTTAATGTAAAGTGCCTACAAGTGTCCCATGTATTGTATTACCCTAACACCAAAGGTGTCGGACATTTCCAGGCATTTTTGCTGTAATGTAAAGTGCCTAGAAGTGTCCCAAGTATTGTATCTTTCCCTAACACAAAGAGTGAGACATTTCTAGGCATTTTCAGCACTCAGGACGGGGGCCTAAGTGTGGGTCCCCGGGCACAGCCGGTGCTGGTGCTGGGTCTCTCCATGGAGGCCTGGGTCAGCGAAATCGGACTAAGTGTGGAATGGAGAACCAAGGGCGCGAGGCTCTTTAACCAAGGCCCTTGGGTGATAACACTCAGGACGGGGTCTTAAGTGTGGGTCTCAGGGCACGGCCGGTGCTGGTGCTTGGTCTCTCCTTGGAGGCCCGGGTCAGCGAAATCTGAATAAGTGTGGAATGGAGAACCAAGAGCACGAGGCTCTTAAACCAGGCCCATGGGTGATAACACTCAGGACGGGGGCTTAGGTGTGGGTCTCAGGGCACGGCCGGTGCTGGTGCTTGGTCTCTCCTTGGAGGCCCGGGTCAGCGAAATCGGTCTAAGTGTGGAATGGAGAACCAAGGGCGCGAGGCTCTTTAACCAAGGCCCATGGTTGATAACACTCAGGACGGGGGCTTAAGTGTGGGTCTCAGGGCACTGCCGGTGCTGGTGCTTGGTCTCTCCTTGGAGGCCCGGGTCAGCTAAATCTGAATAAGTGTGGAATGGAGAAACAAGAGCGCGAGGCTCTTTAACCCAGGCCCATGGGTGATAACACTCAGGACGGGGGCTTAAGTGTGGGTCCCCGGGCACGGCCGGTGCTGGTGCTTGGTCACTCCTTGGTGGCCAGGGTCAGTGAAATGTGACTAAGAAAGAGATCTAAACACAGGAAACTGATATACATATGTTTCCTTTGATTCCTTTGGAGATAACCATAGGCAACATGGGTAAGAACAGGAAACAAGGATCCTTTGGAGATAAGCATAGGAGTGTTTCCTTTAAAGAGGATCATAGGAATGTTTCCTTTTGAATTACTCAGAGAGAGACCCAAATATTGCGCTTCCTTAACCCCTAGTGTGGGACATTTCTAGGCATTTTGCTGTAATGTAAAGTGCCTACAAGTGTCCCATGTATTGTATTACCCTAACACCAAAGGTGTGGGACATTTCCAGGCATTTTGCCTCAATGATAAGTGCCTAGAAGCGTCCGGCTCATTCTGATTGGTTGGGACATTTCTAGGCATTTTTGCTATAATATAAAGCGCCTACAAATGTCCCATGTATTGTATTTTTCCCTGACACAAAGAGTGGAACATTTCTAGGCATTTTCAGCACTCAGGGTGTTGGCTTTAGAGTGGGTCCCGGGGCTCAGCAATATTTGGAGGTTTTTTCTCCCATGTTTTGTATTTTTCCCCATGAAAAAGTGTGGGACATTTCTAGGCATTTTTGCTATAATGTAAAGCGCCTAGAAGTGTCCCAAGTATTGTATCTTTCCCTAACACAAAGAGTGAGACATTTCTACGCATTTTCAGCACTCAGGACGGGGGCCTAAGTGTGGGTCCCCGGGAACGGCCGGTGCTGGTGCTGGGTCTCTCCATGGAGGCCTGGGTCAGCGAAATCGGACTAAGTGTGGAATGGAGAACCAAAGGCGCGAGGCTCTTTAACCAAGGCCCATGGGTGATAACATTCAGGACGGGGGCTTAAGTGTGGGTCTCTGGGCACAGCCGGTGCTGGTGCTGGGTCTCTCCATGGAGGCCTGGGTCAGCGAAATCGGACTAAGTTTGGAATGGAGAACCAAGGGCGCGAGGCTCTTTAACCAAGGCCCATGGGTGATAACACTCAGGACGGGGGCTTAAGTGTGGGTTTCAGGGCACGGCCGGTGCTGGTACTGGGTCTCTTAATGTATGCCCGGGTCAGCGAAAAGTGACTAAGTGTGGAATGGAAGACCAAGGGCGCGAGGCTCTTTAACCCAGGCCCATGGGTGATAACATTCAGGACGGGGGCTTAAGTGTGGGTCTCCGGGCACAGCCAGTGCTGGTGCTGGGTCTCTCCATGGAGGCCTGGGTCAGCGAAATCGGACTAAGTGTGGAATGGAGAACCAAGGGCGCGAGGCTCTTTAACCAAGGCCCATGGGTGATAACACTCAGGACGGGGGCTTAAGTGTGGGTCTCCGGGCATGGCCGGTGCTGGTGCTTGGTCTCTCCTTGGAGGCCCGGGTCAGCGAAATCTGACTAAGTGTGGAATGGAGAACCAAGAGAACGAGGCTCTTTAACCCAGGCCCATGGGTGATAACACTCAGGACGGGGGCTTAAGTGTGGGTCCCCGGGCATGGCCGGTGCTGGTGCTTGGTCACTCCTTGGTGGCCAGGGTCAGTGAAATGTGAATAAGAAAGAGATCTAAACACAGGAAACTGATATACATATGTTTCCTTTGATTCCCTTGGAGATAACCATAGGCAACATGGGTAAGAACAGGAAACAAGGATCCTTTGGAGATAAGCATAGGAGTGTTTCCTTTAAAGAGGATCATAGGAATGTTTCCTTTTGAATTACTCAGAGAGAGACCCAAATATTGCACTTCCGTAACCCCTAGTGTGGGACATTTCTAGGCATTTTGCTGTAATGTAAAGTGCCTACAAGTGTCCCATGTATTGTATTACCCTAACACCAAAGGTGTGGGACATTTCCAGGCATTTTGCCTCAATGATAAGTGCCTAGAAGCGTCCGGCTCATTCTGATTGGTTGGGACATTTCTAGGCATTTTTGCTTTAATAGAAAGCGCCTACAAATGTCCCATGTAATGTATTTTTCCCTGACACAAAGAGTGGAACATTTCTAGGCATTTTCAGCACTCAGGGTGTTGGCTTTAGAGTGGGTCCCCGGGCTCAGCAATATTTGGAGGTTTTTTCTCCCATGTTTTGTATTTTTCCCCATGAAAAAGTGTGGGACATTTCTAGGCATTTTTGCTATAAAGTAAAGCGCCTAGAAGTGTCCCAAGTATTGTATCTTTCCCTAACAAAAAGAGTGAGACATTTCTAGGCATTTTCAGCACTCAGGACGGGGGCCTAAGTGTGGGTCCCCGGGAACGGCCGGTGCTGGTGCTGGGTCTCTCCATGGAGGCCCGGGTCAGCGAAATCTGACTAAGTGTGGAATGGAAGACCAAGGGCGGGAGGCTCTTTAACCCAGGCCCATGGGTGATAACATTCAGGACGGGGGCTTAAGTGTGGGTCTCTGGGCACAGCCGGTGGTGGTGCTGGGTCTCTCCATGGAGGCCTGGGTCAGCGAAATCGGACTAAGTGTGGAATGGAGAACCAAGGGCGCGAGGCTCTTTAACCAAGGCCCATGGGTTATAACACTCAGGACGGGGGCTTAAGTGTGGGTCTCAGGGCACGGCCGGTGCTGGTGCTTGGTCTCTCCTTGGAGGCCCGGGTCAGCGAAATCTGAATAAGTGTGGAATGGAGAACCAAGAGCACGGGGCTCTTAAACCAGGCCCATGGTTGATAACACTCAGGACGGGGGCTTAAGTGTGGGTCTCCGGGCATGGCCGGTGCTGGTGCTTGGTCACTCCTTGGAGGCCCGGGTCAGCGAAATCTAACTAAGTGTGGAATGGAGAACCAAGAGCGCGAGGCTCTTTAACCCAGGCCCATGGGTGATAACACTCAGGAGAGGGACTTAAGTGTGGGTCCCCGGGCACGGCCGGTGCTGGTGCTTGGTCTCTCTGTGGAGGCCCGGTTCAGTGAAATGTGACTAAGAAAGAGATCTAAACACAGGAAACTGATACACATGTGTTTCCTTTGATTCCTTTGGAGATAACCATAGGACATATGGGTAAGAACGGGAACCAAGGATCCTTTGGAGATAAGCATAGGAGTGTTTCCTTTAAAGAGGATCATAGGAATGTTTCCTTTTGAATTACTCAGAGAGAGACCCAAATATTGCACTTCCGTAACCCCTAGTGTGGGACATTTCTAGGCATTTTGCTGTAATGTAAAGTGCCTACAAGTGTCCCATGTATTGTATTACCCTAACACCAAAGGTGTCGGACATTTCCAGGCATTTTTGCTGTAATGTAAAGTGCCTAGAAGTGTCCCAAGTATTGTATCTTTCCCTAACACAAAGAGTGAGACATTTCTAGGCATTTTCAGCACTCAGGACGGGGGCCTAAGTGTGGGTCCCCGGGCACAGCCGGTGCTGGTGCTGGGTCTCTCCATGGAGGCCTGGGTCAGCGAAATCGGACTAAGTGTGGAATGGAGAACCAAGGGCGCGAGGCTCTTTAACCAAGGCCCTTGGGTGATAACACTCAGGACGGGGTCTTAAGTGTGGGTCTCAGGGCACGGCCGGTGCTGGTGCTTGGTCTCTCCTTGGAGGCCCGGGTCAGCGAAATCTGAATAAGTGTGGAATGGAGAACCAAGAGCACGAGGCTCTTAAACCAGGCCCATGGGTGATAACACTCAGGACGGGGGCTTAGGTGTGGGTCTCAGGGCACGGCCGGTGCTGGTGCTTGGTCTCTCCTTGGAGGCCCGGGTCAGCGAAATCGGACTAAGTGTGGAATGGAGAACCAAGGGCGCGAGGCTCTTTAACCAAGGCCCATGGGTGATAACACTCAGGACGGGGGCTTAAGTGTGGGTCTCAGGGCACTGCCGGTGCTGGTGCTTGGTCTCTCCTTGGAGGCCCGGGTCAGCTAAATCTGAATAAGTGTGGAATGGAGAAACAAGAGCGCGAGGCTCTTTAACCCAGGCCCATGGGTGATAACACTCAGGACGGGGGCTTAAGTGTGGGTCCCCGGGCACGGCCGGTGCTGGTGCTTGGTCACTCCTTGGTGGCCAGGGTCAGTGAAATGTGACTAAGAAAGAGATCTAAACACAGGAAACTGATATACATATGTTTCCTTTGATTCCTTTGGAGATAACCATAGGCAACATGGGTAAGAACAGGAAACAAGGATCCTTTGGAGATAAGCATAGGAGTGTTTCCTTTAAAGAGGATCATAGGAATGTTTCCTTTTGAATTACTCAGAGAGAGATCCAAATATTGCGCTTCCTTAACCCCTAGTGTGGGACATTTCTAGGCATTTTGCTGTAATGTAAAGTGCCTACAAGTGTCCCATGTATTGTATTACCCTAACACCAAAGGTGTGGGACATTTCCAGGCATTTTGCCTCAATGATAAGTGCCTAGAAGCGTCCGGCTCATTCTGATTGGTTGGGACATTTCTAGGCATTTTTGCTATAATATAAAGCGCCTACAAATGTCCCATGTATTGTATTTTTCCCTGACACAAAGAGTGGAACATTTCTAGGCATTTTCAGCACTCAGGGTGTTGGCTTTAGAGTGGGTCCCGGGGCTCAGCAATATTTGGAGGTTTTTTCTCCCATGTTTTGTATTTTTCCCCATGAAAAAGTGTGGGACATTTCTAGGCATTTTTGCTATAATGTAAAGCGCCTAGAAGTGTCCCAAGTATTGTATCTTTCCCTAACACAAAGAGTGAGACATTTCTACGCATTTTCAGCACTCAGGACGGGGGCCTAAGTGTGGGTCCCCGGGAACGGCCGGTGCTGGTGCTGGGTCTCTCCATGGAGGCCTGGGTCAGCGAAATCGGACTAAGTGTGGAATGGAGAACCAAAGGCGCGAGGCTCTTTAACCAAGGCCCATGGGTGATAACATTCAGGACGGGGGCTTAAGTGTGGGTCTCTGGGCACAGCCGGTGCTGGTGCTGGGTCTCTCCATGGAGGCCTGGGTCAGCGAAATCGGACTAAGTTTGGAATGGAGAACCAAGGGCGCGAGGCTCTTTAACCAAGGCCCATGGGTGATAACACTCAGGACGGGGGCTTAAGTGTGGGTTTCAGGGCACGGCCGGTGCTGGTACTGGGTCTCTTAATGTATGCCCGGGTCAGCGAAAAGTGACTAAGTGTGGAATGGAAGACCAAGGGCGCGAGGCTCTTTAACCCAGGCCCATGGGTGATAACATTCAGGACGGGGGCTTAAGTGTGGGTCTCCGGGCACAGCCAGTGCTGGTGCTGGGTCTCTCCATGGAGGTCTGGGTCAGCGAAATCGGACTAAGTGTGGAATGGAGAACCAAGGGCGCGAGGCTCTTTAACCAAGGCCCATGGGTGATAACACTCAGGACGGGGGCTTAAGTGTGGGTCTCCGGGCATGGCCGGTGCTGGTGCTTGGTCTCTCCTTGGAGGCCCGGGTCAGCGAAATCTGACTAAGTGTGGAATGGAGAACCAAGAGAACGAGGCTCTTTAACCCAGGCCCATGGGTGATAACACTCAGGACGGGGGCTTAAGTGTGGGTCCCCGGGCATGGCCGGTGCTGGTGCTTGGTCACTCCTTGGTGGCCAGGGTCAGTGAAATGTGAATAAGAAAGAGATCTAAACACAGGAAACTGATATACATATGTTTCCTTTGATTCCCTTGGAGATAACCATAGGCAACATGGGTAAGAACAGGAAACAAGGATCCTTTGGAGATAAGCATAGGAGTGTTTCCTTTAAAGAGGATCATAGGAATGTTTCCTTTTGAATTACTCAGAGAGAGACCCAAATATTGCACTTCCGTAACCCCTAGTGTGGGACATTTCTAGGCATTTTGCTGTAATGTAAAGTGCCTACAAGTGTCCCATGTATTGTATTACCCTAACACCAAAGGTGTGGGACATTTCCAGGCATTTTGCCTCAATGATAAGTGCCTAGAAGCGTCCGGCTCATTCTGATTGGTTGGGACATTTCTAGGCATTTTTGCTATAATATAAAGCGCCTACAAATGTCCCATGTAATGTATTTTTCCCTGACACAAAGAGTGGAACATTTCTAGGCATTTTCAGCACTCAGGGTGTTGGCTTTAGAGTGGGTCCCCGGGCTCAGCAATATTTGGAGGTTTTTTCTCCCATGTTTTGTATTTTTCCCCATGAAAAAGTATGGAACATTTCTAGGCATTTTTGCTATAATGTAAAGCGCCTAGAAGTGTCCCAAGTATTGTATCTTTCCCTAACACAAAGAGTGAGACATTTCTAGGCATTTTCAGCACTCAGGACGGGGGCCTAAGTGTGGGTCCCCGGGAACGGCCGGTGCTGGTGCTGGGTCTCTCCATGGAGGCCTGGGTCAGCGAAATCGGACTAAGTGTGGAATGGAGAACCAAGGGCGCGAGGCTCTTTAACCAAGGCCCATGGGTGATAACACTCAGGACGGGGGCTTAAGTGTGGGTCTCAGGGCACGGCCGGTGCTGGTACTGGGTCTCTTAATGTATGCCCGGGTCAGCGAAAAGTGACTAAGTGTGGAATGGAAGACCAAGGGCGCGAGGCTCTTTAACCCAGGCCCATGGGTGATAACATTCAGGACGGGGGCTTAAGTGTGGGTCTCCGGGCACAGCCAGTGCTGGTGCTGGGTCTCTCCATGGAGGCCTGGGTCAGCGAAATCGGACTAAGTGTGGAATGGAGAACCAAGGGCGCGAGGCTCTTTAACCCAGGCCCATGGGTGATAACACTCAGGACGGAGGCTTAAGTGTGGGTCTCAAGGCACGGCCGGTGCTGGTACTGGGTCTCTTAATGTATGCCCGGGTCAGCGAAAAGTGACTAAGTGTGGAATGGAAGACCAAGGGCGCGAGGCTCTTTAACCCAGGCCCATGGGTGATAACATTCAGGACGGGGGCTTAAGTGTGGGTCTCCGGGAACAGCCAGTGCTGGTGCTGGGTCTCTCCATGGAGGCCTGGGTCAGCGAAATCGGACTAAGTGTGGAATGGAGAACAAAGGGCGCGAGGCTCTTTAACCAAGGCCCATGGGTGTTAACACTCAGGACGGGGGTTTAAGTGTGGGTCTCAGGGCACGGCCGGTGCTGGTGCTTGGTCTCTCCTTGGAGAACCGGGTCAGCGAAATCTGATTAAGTGTGGAATGGAGAACCTAGAGCACGAGGCTCTTTAACCAAGGCCCATGGGTGATAACACTTAGGACGGGGACTTACGTGTGGGTCTCCGGGCATGGCCGGTGCTGGTGCTTGGTCTCTCCTTGGAGACCTGGGTCAGCGAAATCTGACTAAGTGTGGAATGGAGAACCAAGGGAGCGAGGCTCTTTAACCCAGGCCCATGGGTGATAACACTCAGGACGGGGGCTTAAGTGTGGGTCTCAGGGCACGGCCGGTGCTGGTGCCTGGTCTCTCCTTGGAGGCCCGGGTCAGCGAAATCGGACTAAGTGTGGAATGGAGAACCAAGGGCGCGAGGCTCTTTAACCAAGGCCCATGGGTGATAACACTCAGGACGGGGGCTTAAGTGTGGGTCTCAGGGCACGGCCGATGCTGGTGCTTGGTCTCTCCTTGGAGGCCCGGGTCAGCGAAATCTGAATAAGTGTGGAATGGAGAACCAAGAGTACGAGGCTCTTAAACCAGGCCCATGGTTGATAACACTCAGGACGCGGGCTTAAGTGTGGGTCTCCGGGCATGGCCGGTGCTGGTGCTTGGTCTCTCCTTGGAGGCCCGGGTCAGCGAAATCTAACTAAGTGTGGAATGGAGAACCAAGAGCGCGAGGCTCTTTAACCCAGGCCCATGGGTGATAACACTCAGGAGAGGGACTTAAGTGTGGGTCCCCGGGCAGGGCCGGTGCTGGTGCTTGGTCTCTCTGTGGAGGCCCGGTTCAGTGAAATGTGACTAAGAAAGAGATCTAAACACAGGAAACTGATACACATGTGTTTCCTTTGATTCCTTTGGAGATAACCATAGGACATATGGGTAAGAACGGGAACCAAGGATCCTTTGGAGATAAGCATAGGAGTGTTTCCTTTAAAGAGGATCATAGGAATGTTTCCTTTTGAATTACTCAGAGAGAGACCCAAATATTGCACTTCCGTAACCCCTAGTGTGGGACATTTCTAGGCATTTTGCTGTAATGTAAAGTGCCTACAAGTGTCCCATGTATTGTATTACCCTAACACCAAAGGTGTGGGACATTTCCAGGCATTTTGCCTCAATGATAAGTGCCTAGAAGCGTCCGGCTCATTCTGATTGGTTGGGACATTTCTAGGCATTTTTGCTTTAATAGAAAGCGCCTACAAATGTCCCATGTAATGTATTTTTCCCTGACACAAAGAGTGGAACATTTCTAGGCATTTTCAGCACTCAGGGTGTTGGCTTTAGAGTGGGTCCCCGGGCTCAGCAATATTTGGAGGTTTTTTCTCCCATGTTTTGTATTTTTCCCCATGAAAAAGTGTGGGACATTTCTAGGCATTTTTGCTATAATGTAAAGCGCCTAGAAGTGTCCCAAGTATTGTATCTTTCCCTAACAAAAAGAGTGAGACATTTCTAGGCATTTTCAGCACTCAGGACGGGGGCCTAAGTGTGGGTCCCCGGGAACGGCCGGTGCTGGTGCTGGGTCTCTCCATGGAGGCCCGGGTCAGCGAAATCTGACTAAGTGTGGAATGGAAGACCAAGGGCTGGAGGCTCTTTAACCCAGGCCCATGGGTGATAACATTCAGGACGGGGGCTTAAGTGTGGGTCTCTGGGCACAGCCGGTGGTGGTGCTGGGTCTCTCCATGGAGGCCTGGGTCAGCGAAATCGGACTAAGTGTGGAATGGAGAACCAAGGGCGCGAGGCTCTTTAACCAAGGCCCATGGGTGATAACACTCAGGACGGGGGCTTAAGTGTGGGTCTCCGGGCATGGCCGGTGCTGGTGCTTGGTCACTCCTTGGAGGCCCGGGTCAGCGAAATCTAACTAAGTGTGGAATGGAGAACCAAGAGCGCGAGGCTCTTTAACCCAGGCCCATGGGTGATAACACTCAGGAGAGGGACTTAAGTGTGGGTCCCCGGGCACGGCCGGTGCTGGTGCTTGGTCTCTCTGTGGAGGCCCGGTTCAGTGAAATGTGACTAAGAAAGAGATCTAAACACAGGAAACTGATACACAAGTGTTTCCTTTGATTCCTTTGGAGATAACCATAGGACATATGGGTAAGAACGGGAACCAAGGATCCTTTGGAGATAAGCATAGGAGTGTTTCCTTTAAAGAGGATCATAGGAATGTTTCCTTTTGAATTACTCAGAGAGAGACCCAAATATTGCACTTCCGTAACCCCTAGTGTGGGACATTTCTAGGCATTTTGCTGTAATGTAAAGTGCCTACAAGTGTCCCATGTATTGTATTACCCTAACACCAAAGGTGTCGGACATTTCCAGGCATTTTTGCTGTAATGTAAAGTGCCTAGAAGTGTCCCAAGTATTGTATCTTTCCCTAACACAAAGAGTGAGACATTTCTAGGCATTTTCAGCACTCAGGACGGGGGCCTAAGTGTGGGTCCCCGGGCACAGCCGGTGCTGGTGCTGGGTCTCTCCATGGAGGCCTGGGTCAGCGAAATCGGACTAAGTGTGGAATGGAGAACCAAGGGCGCGAGGCTCTTTAACCAAGGCCCTTGGGTGATAACACTCAGGACGGGGTCTTAAGTGTGGGTCTCAGGGCACGGCCGGTGCTGGTGCTTGGTCTCTCCTTGGAGGCCCGGGTCAGCGAAATCTGAATAAGTGTGGAATGGAGAACCAAGAGCACGAGGCTCTTAAACCAGGCCCATGGGTGATAACACTCAGGACGGGGGCTTAGGTGTGGGTCTCAGGGCACGGCCGGTGCTGGTGCTTGGTCTCTCCTTGGAGGCCCGGGTCAGCGAAATCGGATTAAGTGTGGAATGGAGAACCAAGGGCGCGAGGCTCTTTAACCAAGGCCCATGGGTGATAACACTCAGGACGGGGGCTTAAGTGTGGGTCTCAGGGCACTGCCGGTGCTGGTGCTTGGTCTCTCCTTGGAGGCCCGGGTCAGCTAAATCTGAATAAGTGTGGAATGGAGAAACAAGAGCGCGAGGCTCTTTAACCCAGGCCCATGGGTGATAACACTCAGGACGGGGGCTTAAGTGTGGGTCCCCGGGCACGGCCGGTGCTGGTGCTTGGTCACTCCTTGGTGGCCAGGGTCAGTGAAATGTGACTAAGAAAGAGATCTAAACACAGGAAACTGATATACATATGTTTCCTTTGATTCCTTTGGAGATAACCATAGGCAACATGGGTAAGAACAGGAAACAAGGATCCTTTGGAGATAAGCATAGGAGTGTTTCCTTTAAAGAGGATCATAGGAATGTTTCCTTTTGAATTACTCAGAGAGAGACCCAAATATTGCGCTTCCTTAACCCCTAGTGTGGGACATTTCTAGGCATTTTGCTGTAATGTAAAGTGCCTACAAGTGTCCCATGTATTGTATTACCCTAACACCAAAGGTGTGGGACATTTCCAGGCATTTTGCCTCAATGATAAGTGCCTAGAAGCGTCCGGCTCATTCTGATTGGTTGGGACATTTCTAGGCATTTTTGCTATAATATAAAGCGCCTACAAATGTCCCATGTATTGTATTTTTCCCTGACACAAAGAGTGGAACATTTCTAGGCATTTTCAGCACTCAGGGTGTTGGCTTTAGAGTGGGTCCCGGGGCTCAGCAATATTTGGAGGTTTTTTCTCCCATGTTTTGTATTTTTCCCCATGAAAAAGTGTGGGACATTTCTAGGCATTTTTGCTATAATGTAAAGCGCCTAGAAGTGTCCCAAGTATTGTATCTTTCCCTAACACAAAGAGTGAGACATTTCTACGCATTTTCAGCACTCAGGACGGGGGCCTAAGTGTGGGTCCCCGGGAACGGCCGGTGCTGGTGCTGGGTCTCTCCATGGAGGCCTGGGTCAGCGAAATCGGACTAAGTGTGGAATGGAGAACCAAAGGCGCGAGGCTCTTTAACCAAGGCCCATGGGTGATAACATTCAGGACGGGGGCTTAAGTGTGGGTCTCTGGGCACAGCCGGTGCTGGTGCTGGGTCTCTCCATGGAGGCCTGGGTCAGCGAAATCGGACTAAGTTTGGAATGGAGAACCAAGGGCGCGAGGCTCTTTAACCAAGGCCCATGGGTGATAACACTCAGGACGGGGGCTTAAGTGTGGGTTTCAGGGCACGGCCGGTGCTGGTACTGGGTCTCTTAATGTATGCCCGGGTCAGCGAAAAGTGACTAAGTGTGGAATGGAAGACCAAGGGCGCGAGGCTCTTTAACCCAGGCCCATGGGTGATAACATTCAGGACGGGGGCTTAAGTGTGGGTCTCCGGGCACAGCCAGTGCTGGTGCTGGGTCTCTCCATGGAGGCCTGGGTCAGCGAAATCGGACTAAGTGTGGAATGGAGAACCAAGGGCGCGAGGCTCTTTAACCAAGGCCCATGGGTGATAACACTCAGGACGGGGGCTTAAGTGTGGGTCTCCGGGCATGGCCGGTGCTGGTGCTTGGTCTCTCCTTGGAGGCCCGGGTCAGCGAAATCTGACTAAGTGTGGAATGGAGAACCAAGAGAACGAGGCTCTTTAACCCAGGCCCATGGGTGATAACACTCAGGACGGGGGCTTAAGTGTGGGTCCCCGGGCATGGCCGGTGCTGGTGCTTGGTCACTCCTTGGTGGCCAGGGTCAGTGAAATGTGACTAAGAAAGAGATCTAAACACAGGAAACTGATATACATATGTTTCCTTTGATTCCCTTGGAGATAACCATAGGCAACATGGGTAAGAACAGGAAACAAGGATCCTTTGGAGATAAGCATAGGAGTGTTTCCTTTAAAGAGGATCATAGGAATGTTTCCTTTTGAATTACTCAGAGAGAGACCCAAATATTGCACTTCCGTAACCCCTAGTGTGGGACATTTCTAGGCATTTTGCTGTAATGTAAAGTGCCTACAAGTGTCCCATGTATTGTATTACCCTAACACCAAAGGTGTGGGACATTTCCAGGCATTTTGCCTCAATGATAAGTGCCTATAAGCGTCCGGCTCATTCTGATTGGTTGGGACATTTCTAGGCATTTTTGCTATAATATAAAGCGCCTACAAATGTCCCATGTAATGTATTTTTCCCTGACACAAAGAGTGGAACATTTCTAGGCATTTTCAGCACTCAGGGTGTTGGCTTTAGAGTGGGTCCCCGGGCTCAGCAATATTTGGAGGTTTTTTCTCCCATGTTTTGTATTTTTCCCCATGAAAAAGTATGGAACATTTCTAGGCATTTTTGCTATAATGTAAAGCGCCTAGAAGTGTCCCAAGTATTGTATCTTTCCCTAACACAAAGAGTGAGACATTTCTAGGCATTTTCAGCACTCAGGACGGGGGCCTAAGTGTGGGTCCCCGGGAACGGCCGGTGCTGGTGCTGGGTCTCTCCATGGAGGCCTGGGTCAGCGAAATCGGACTAAGTGTGGAATGGAGAACCAAGGGCGCGAGGCTCTTTAACCAAGGCCCATGGGTGATAACACTCAGGACGGGGGCTTAAGTGTGGGTCTCAGGGCACGGCCGGTGCTGGTACTGGGTCTCTTAATGTATGCCCGGGTCAGCGAAAAGTGACTAAGTGTGGAATGGAAGACCAAGGGCGCGAGGCTCTTTAACCCAGGCCCATGGGTGATAACATTCAGGACGGGGGCTTAAGTGTGGGTCTCCGGGCACAGCCAGTGCTGGTGCTGGGTCTCTCCATGGAGGCCTGGGTCAGCGAAATCGGACTAAGTGTGGAATGGAGAACCAAGGGCGCGAGGCTCTTTAACCCAGGCCCATGGGTGATAACACTCAGGACGGAGGCTTAAGTGTGGGTCTCAAGGCACGGCCGGTGCTGGTACTGGGTCTCTTAATGTATGCCCGGGTCAGCGAAAAGTGACTAAGTGTGGAATGGAAGACCAAGGGCGCGAGGCTCTTTAACCCAGGCCCATGGGTGATAACATTCAGGACGGGGGCTTAAGTGTGGGTCTCCGCGAACAGCCAGTGCTGGTGCTGGGTCTCTCCATGGAGGCCTGGGTCAGCGAAATCGGACTAAGTGTGGAATGGAGAACAAAGGGCGCGAGGCTCTTTAACCAAGGCCCATGGGTGTTAACACTCAGGACGGGGGTTTAAGTGTGGGTCTCAGGGCACGGCCGGTGCTGGTGCTTGGTCTCTCCTTGGAGAACCGGGTCAGCGAAATCTGATTAAGTGTGGAATGGAGAACCTAGAGCACGAGGCTCTTTAACCAAGGCCCATGGGTGATAACACTTAGGACGGGGACTTACGTGTGGGTCTCCGGGCATGGCCGGTGCTGGTGCTTGGTCTCTCCTTGGAGACCTGGGTCAGCGAAATCTGACTAAGTGTGGAATGGAGAACCAAGGGAGCGAGGCTCTTTAACCCAGGCCCATGGGTGATAACACTCAGGACGGGGGCTTAAGTGTGGGTCTCAGGGCACGGCCGGTGCTGGTGCCTGGTCTCTCCTTGGAGGCCCGGGTCAGCGAAATCGGACTAAGTGTGGAATGGAGAACCAAGGGCGCGAGGCTCTTTAACCAAGGCCCATGGGTGATAACACTCAGGACGGGGGCTTAAGTGTGGGTCTCAGGGCACGGCCGGTGCTGGTGCTTGGTCTCTTCTTGGAGGCCCGGGTCAGCGAAATCTGAATAAGTGTGGAATGGAGAACCAAGAGCACGAGGCTCTTAAACCAGGCCCATGGTTGATAACACTCAGGACGGGGGCTTAAGTGTGGGTCTCCGGGCATGGCCGGTGCTGGTGCTTGGTCTCTCCTTGGAGGACCGGGTCAGCGAAATCTAACTAAGTGTGGAATGGAGAACCAAGAGCGCGAGGCTCTTTAACCCAGGCCCATGGGTGATAACACTCAGGAGAGGGACTTAAGTGTGGGTCCCCGGGCACGGCCGGTGCTGGTGCTTGGTCTCTCTGTGGAGGCCCGGTTCAGTGAAATGTGACTAAGAAAGAGATCTAAACACAGGAAACTGATACACATGTGTTTCCTTTGATTCCTTTGGAGATAACCATAGGACATATGGGTAAGAACGGGAACCAAGGATCCTTTGGAGATAAGCATAGGAGTGTTTCCTTTAAAGAGGATCATAGGAATGTTTCCTTTTGAATTACTCAGAGAGAGACCCAAATATTGCACTTCCGTAACCCCTAGTGTGGGACATTTCTAGGCATTTTGCTGTAATGTAAAGTGCCTACAAGTGTCCCATGTATTGTATTACCCTAACACCAAAGGTGTCGGACATTTCCAGGCATTTTTGCTGTAATGTAAAGTGCCTAGAAGTGTCCCAAGTATTGTATCTTTCCCTAACACAAAGAGTGAGACATTTCTAGGCATTTTCAGCACTCAGGACGGGGGCCTAAGTGTGGGTCCCCGGGCACAGCCGGTGCTGGTGCTGGGTCTCTCCATGGAGGCCTGGGTCAGCGAAATCGGACTAAGTGTGGAATGGAGAACCAAGGGCGCGAGGCTCTTTAACCAAGGCCCATGGGTGATAACACTCAGGACGGGGGCTTAAGTGTGGGTCTCAGGGCACGGCCGGTGCTGGTACTGGGTCTCTTAATGTATGCCCGGGTCAGCGAAAAGTGACTAAGTGTGGAATGGAAGACCAAGGGCGCGAGGCTCTTTAACCCAGGCCCATGGGTGATAACATTCAGGACGGGGGCTTAAGTGTGGGTCTCCGGGCACAGCCAGTGCTGGTGCTGGGTCTCTCCATGGAGGCCTGGGTCAGCGAAATCGGACTAAGTGTGGAATGGAGAACCAAGGTCGCGAGGCTCTTTAACCCAGGCCCATGGGTGATAACACTCAGGACGGAGGCTTAAGTGTGGGTCTCAAGGCACGGCCGGTGCTGGTACTGGGTCTCTTAATGTATGCCCGGGTCAGCGAAAAGTGACTAAGTGTGGAATGGAAGACCAAGGGCGCGAGGCTCTTTAACCCAGGCCCATGGGTGATAACATTCAGGACGGGGGCTTAAGTGTGGGTCTCCGGGAACAGCCAGTGCTGGTGCTGGGTCTCTCCATGGAGGCCTGGGTCAGCGAAATCGGACTAAGTGTGGAATGGAGAACAAAGGGCGCGAGGCTCTTTAACCAAGGCCCATGGGTGTTAACACTCAGGACGGGGGTTTAAGTGTGGGTCTCAGGGCACGGCCGGTGCTGGTGCTTGGTCTCTCCTTGGAGAACCGGGTCAGCGAAATCTGATTAAGTGTGGAATGGAGAACCTAGAGCACGAGGCTCTTTAACCAAGGCCCATGGGTGATAACACTTAGGACGGGGACTTACGTGTGGGTCTCCGGGCATGGCCGGTGCTGGTGCTTGGTCTCTCCTTGGAGACCTGGGTCAGCGAAATCTGACTAAGTGTGGAATGGAGAACCAAGGGAGCGAGGCTCTTTAACCCAGGCCCATGGGTGATAACACTCAGGACGGGGGCTTAAGTGTGGGTCTCAGGGCACGGCCGGTGCTGGTGCCTGGTCTCTCCTTGGAGGCCCGGGTCAGCGAAATCGGACTAAGTGTGGAATGGAGAACCAAGGGCGCGAGGCTCTTTAACCAAGGCCCATGGGTGATAACACTCAGGACGGGGGCTTAAGTGTGGGTCTCAGGGCACGGCCGGTGCTGGTGCTTGGTCTCTTCTTGGAGGCCCGGGTCAGCGAAATCTGAATAAGTGTGGAATGGAGAACCAAGAGCACGAGGCTCTTAAACCAGGCCCATGGTTGATAACACTCAGGACGGGGGCTTAAGTGTGGGTCTCCGGGCATGGCCGGTGCTGGTGCTTGGTCTCTCCTTGGAGGACCGGGTCAGCGAAATCTAACTAAGTGTGGAATGGAGAACCAAGAGCGCGAGGCTCTTTAACCCAGGCCCATGGGTGATAACACTCAGGAGAGGGACTTAAGTGTGGGTCCCCGGGCACGGCCGGTGCTGGTGCTTGGTCTCTCTGTGGAGGCCCGGTTCAGTGAAATGTGACTAAGAAAGAGATCTAAACACAGGAAACTGATACACATGTGTTTCCTTTGATTCCTTTGGAGATAACCATAGGACATATGGGTAAGAACGGGAACCAAGGATCCTTTGGAGATAAGCATAGGAGTGTTTCCTTTAAAGAGGATCATAGGAATGTTTCCTTTTGAATTACTCAGAGAGAGACCCAAATATTGCACTTCCGTAACCCCTAGTGTGGGACATTTCTAGGCATTTTGCTGTAATGTAAAGTGCCTACAAGTGTCCCATGTATTGTATTACCCTAACACCAAAGGTGTCGGACATTTCCAGGCATTTTTGCTGTAATGTAAAGTGCCTAGAAGTGTCCCAAGTATTGTATCTTTCCCTAACACAAAGAGTGAGACATTTCTAGGCATTTTCAGCACTCAGGACGGGGGCCTAAGTGTGGGTCCCCGGGCACAGCCGGTGCTGGTGCTGGGTCTCTCCATGGAGGCCTGGGTCAGCGAAATCGGACTAAGTGTGGAATGGAGAACCAAGGGCGCGAGGCTCTTTAACCAAGGCCCTTGGGTGATAACACTCAGGACGGGGTCTTAAGTGTGGGTCTCAGGGCACGGCCGGTGCTGGTGCTTGGTCTCTCCTTGGAGGCCCGGGTCAGCGAAATCTGAATAAGTGTGGAATGGAGAACCAAGAGCACGAGGCTCTTAAACCAGGCCCATGGGTGATAACACTCAGGACGGGGGCTTAAGTGTGGGTCTCAGGGCACGGCCGGTGCTGGTGCTTGGTCTCTCCTTGGAGGCCCGGGTCAGCGAAATCTGAATAAGTGTGGAATGGAGAACCAAGAGCACGAGGCTCTTAAACCAGGCCCATGGGTGATAACACTCAGGACGGGGGCTTAAGTGTGGGTCTCAGGGCACGGCCGGTGCTGGTGCTTGGTCTCTCCTTGGAGGCCCGGGTCAGCGAAATCGGACTAAGTGTGGAATGGAGAACCAAGGGCGCGAGGCTCTTTAACCAAGGCCCATGGGTGATAACACTCAGGACGGGGGCTTAAGTGTGGGTCTCAGGGCACTGCCGGTGCTGGTGCTTGGTCTCTCCTTGGAGGCCCGGGTCAGCGAAATCTGAATAAGTGTGGAATGGAGAACCAAGAGCACGAGGCTCTTAAACCAGGCCCATGGTTGATAACACTCAGGACGGGGGCTTAAGTGTGGGTCTCCGGGCATGGCCGGTGCTGGTGCTTGGTCTCTCCTTGGAGGCCCGGGTCAGCGAAATCTAACTAAGTGTGGAATGGAGAACCAAGAGAACGAGGCTCTTTAACCCAGGCCCATGGGTGATAACACTCAGGACGGGGGCTTAAGTGTGGGTCCCCGGGCATGGCCGGTGCTGGTGCTTGGTCACTCCTTGGTGGCCAGGGTCAGTGAAATGTGACTAAGAAAGAGATCTAAACACAGGAAACTGATATACATATGTTTCCTTTGATTCCCTTGGAGATAACCATAGGCAACATGGGTAAGAACAGGAAACAAGGATCCTTTGGAGATAAGCATAGGAGTGTTTCCTTTAAAGAGGATCATAGGAATGTTTCCTTTTGAATTACTCAGAGAGAGACCCAAATATTGCACTTCCGTAACCCCTAGTGTGGGACATTTCTAGGCATTTTGCTGTAATGTAAAGTGCCTACAAGTGTCCCATGTATTGTATTACCCTAACACCAAAGGTGTGGGACATTTCCAGGCATTTTGCCTCAATGATAAGTGCCTATAAGCGTCCGGCTCATTCTGATTGGTTGGGACATTTCTAGGCATTTTTGCTATAATATAAAGCGCCTACAAATGTCCCATGTAATGTATTTTTCCCTGACACAAAGAGTGGAACATTTCTAGGCATTTTCAGCACTCAGGGTGTTGGCTTTAGAGTGGGTCCCCGGGCTCAGCAATATTTGGAGGTTTTTTCTCCCATGTTTTGTATTTTTCCCCATGAAAAAGTATGGAACATTTCTAGGCATTTTTGCTATAATGTAAAGCGCCTAGAAGTGTCCCAAGTATTGTATCTTTCCCTAACACAAAGAGTGAGACATTTCTAGGCATTTTCAGCACTCAGGACGGGGGCCTAAGTGTGGGTCCCCGGGAACGGCCGGTGCTGGTGCTGGGTCTCTCCATGGAGGCCTGGGTCAGCGAAATCGGACTAAGTGTGGAATGGAGAACCAAGGGCGCGAGGCTCTTTAACCAAGGCCCATGGGTGATAACACTCAGGACGGGGGCTTAAGTGTGGGTCTCAGGGCACGGCCGGTGCTGGTACTGGGTCTCTTAATGTATGCCCGGGTCAGCGAAAAGTGACTAAGTGTGGAATGGAAGACCAAGGGCGCGAGGCTCTTTAACCCAGGCCCATGGGTGATAACATTCAGGACGGGGGCTTAAGTGTGGGTCTCCGGGCACAGCCAGTGCTGGTGCTGGGTCTCTCCATGGAGGCCTGGGTCAGCGAAATCGGACTAAGTGTGGAATGGAGAACCAAGGGCGCGAGGCTCTTTAACCCAGGCCCATGGGTGATAACACTCAGGACGGAGGCTTAAGTGTGGGTCTCAAGGCACGGCCGGTGCTGGTACTGGGTCTCTTAATGTATGCCCGGGTCAGCGAAAAGTGACTAAGTGTGGAATGGAAGACCAAGGGCGCGAGGCTCTTTAACCCAGGCCCATGGGTGATAACATTCAGGACGGGGGCTTAAGTGTGGGTCTCCGGGAACAGCCAGTGCTGGTGCTGGGTCTCTCCATGGAGGCCTGGGTCAGCGAAATCGGACTAAGTGTGGAATGGAGAACAAAGGGCGCGAGGCTCTTTAACCAAGGCCCATGGGTGTTAACACTCAGGACGGGGGTTTAAGTGTGGGTCTCAGGGCACGGCCGGTGCTGGTGCTTGGTCTCTCCTTGGAGAACCGGGTCAGCGAAATCTGATTAAGTGTGGAATGGAGAACCTAGAGCACGAGGCTCTTTAACCAAGGCCCATGGGTGATAACACTTAGGACGGGGACTTACGTGTGGGTCTCCGGGCATGGCCGGTGCTGGTGCTTGGTCTCTCCTTGGAGACCTGGGTCAGCGAAATCTGACTAAGTGTGGAATGGAGAACCAAGGGAGCGAGGCTCTTTAACCCAGGCCCATGGGTGATAACACTCAGGACGGGGGCTTAAGTGTGGGTCTCAGGGCACGGCCGGTGCTGGTGCCTGGTCTCTCCTTGGAGGCCCGGGTCAGCGAAATCGGACTAAGTGTGGAATGGAGAACCAAGGGCGCGAGGCTCTTTAACCAAGGCCCATGGGTGATAACACTCAGGACGGGGGCTTAAGTGTGGGTCTCAGGGCACGGCCGGTGCTGGTGCTTGGTCTCTTCTTGGAGGCCCGGGTCAGCGAAATCTGAATAAGTGTGGAATGGAGAACCAAGAGCACGAGGCTCTTAAACCAGGCCCATGGTTGATAACACTCAGGACGGGGGCTTAAGTGTGGGTCTCCGGGCATGGCCGGTGCTGGTGC
Source organism: Pleuronectes platessa (assembly GCF_947347685.1). NCBI lineage: Eukaryota > Metazoa > Chordata > Actinopteri > Pleuronectiformes > Pleuronectidae > Pleuronectes > Pleuronectes platessa. Next base: position 107,394 of record NW_026518969.1, read on the forward strand.
TTGGTCTCTCCTTGGAGGACCGGGTCAGCGAAATCTAACTAAGTGTGGAATGGAGAACCAAGAGCGCGAGGCTCTTTAACCCAGGCCCATGGGTGATAACACTCAGGAGAGGGACTTAAGTGTGGGTCCCCGGGCACGGCCGGTGCTGGTGCTTGGTCTCTCTGTGGAGGCCCGGTTCAGTGAAATGTGACTAAGAAAGAGATCTAAACACAGGAAACTGATACACATGTGTTTCCTTTGATTCCTTTGGAGATAACCATAGGACATATGGGTAAGAACGGGAACCAAGGATCCTTTGGAGATAAGCATAGGAGTGTTTCCTTTAAAGAGGATCATAGGAATGTTTCCTTTTGAATTACTCAGAGAGAGACCCAAATATTGCACTTCCGTAACCCCTAGTGTGGGACATTTCTAGGCATTTTGCTGTAATGTAAAGTGCCTACAAGTGTCCCATGTATTGTATTACCCTAACACCAAAGGTGTCGGACATTTCCAGGCATTTTTGCTGTAATGTAAAGTGCCTAGAAGTGTCCCAAGTATTGTATCTTTCCCTAACACAAAGAGTGAGACATTTCTAGGCATTTTCAGCACTCAGGACGGGGGCCTAAGTGTGGGTCCCCGGGCACAGCCGGTGCTGGTGCTGGGTCTCTCCATGGAGGCCTGGGTCAGCGAAATCGGACTAAGTGTGGAATGGAGAACCAAGGGCGCGAGGCTCTTTAACCAAGGCCCATGGGTGATAACACTCAGGACGGGGGCTTAAGTGTGGGTCTCAGGGCACGGCCGGTGCTGGTACTGGGTCTCTTAATGTATGCCCGGGTCAGCGAAAAGTGACTAAGTGTGGAATGGAAGACCAAGGGCGCGAGGCTCTTTAACCCAGGCCCATGGGTGATAACATTCAGGACGGGGGCTTAAGTGTGGGTCTCCGGGCACAGCCAGTGCTGGTGCTGGGTCTCTCCATGGAGGCCTGGGTCAGCGAAATCGGACTAAGTGTGGAATGGAGAACCAAGGTCGCGAGGCTCTTTAACCCAGGCCCATGGGTGATAACACTCAGGACGGAGGCTTAAGTGTGGGTCTCAAGGCACGGCCGGTGCTGGTACTGGGTCTCTTAATGTATGCCCGGGTCAGCGAAAAGTGACTAAGTGTGGAATGGAAGACCAAGGGCGCGAGGCTCTTTAACCCAGGCCCATGGGTGATAACATTCAGGACGGGGGCTTAAGTGTGGGTCTCCGGGAACAGCCAGTGCTGGTGCTGGGTCTCTCCATGGAGGCCTGGGTCAGCGAAATCGGACTAAGTGTGGAATGGAGAACAAAGGGCGCGAGGCTCTTTAACCAAGGCCCATGGGTGTTAACACTCAGGACGGGGGTTTAAGTGTGGGTCTCAGGGCACGGCCGGTGCTGGTGCTTGGTCTCTCCTTGGAGAACCGGGTCAGCGAAATCTGATTAAGTGTGGAATGGAGAACCTAGAGCACGAGGCTCTTTAACCAAGGCCCATGGGTGATAACACTTAGGACGGGGACTTACGTGTGGGTCTCCGGGCATGGCCGGTGCTGGTGCTTGGTCTCTCCTTGGAGACCTGGGTCAGCGAAATCTGACTAAGTGTGGAATGGAGAACCAAGGGAGCGAGGCTCTTTAACCCAGGCCCATGGGTGATAACACTCAGGACGGGGGCTTAAGTGTGGGTCTCAGGGCACGGCCGGTGCTGGTGCCTGGTCTCTCCTTGGAGGCCCGGGTCAGCGAAATCGGACTAAGTGTGGAATGGAGAACCAAGGGCGCGAGGCTCTTTAACCAAGGCCCATGGGTGATAACACTCAGGACGGGGGCTTAAGTGTGGGTCTCAGGGCACGGCCGGTGCTGGTGCTTGGTCTCTTCTTGGAGGCCCGGGTCAGCGAAATCTGAATAAGTGTGGAATGGAGAACCAAGAGCACGAGGCTCTTAAACCAGGCCCATGGTTGATAACACTCAGGACGGGGGCTTAAGTGTGGGTCTCCGGGCATGGCCGGTGCTGGTGCTTGGTCTCTCCTTGGAGGACCGGGTCAGCGAAATCTAACTAAGTGTGGAATGGAGAACCAAGAGCGCGAGGCTCTTTAACCCAGGCCCATGGGTGATAACACTCAGGAGAGGGACTTAAGTGTGGGTCCCCGGGCACGGCCGGTGCTGGTGCTTGGTCTCTCTGTGGAGGCCCGGTTCAGTGAAATGTGACTAAGAAAGAGATCTAAACACAGGAAACTGATACACATGTGTTTCCTTTGATTCCTTTGGAGATAACCATAGGACATATGGGTAAGAACGGGAACCAAGGATCCTTTGGAGATAAGCATAGGAGTGTTTCCTTTAAAGAGGATCATAGGAATGTTTCCTTTTGAATTACTCAGAGAGAGACCCAAATATTGCACTTCCGTAACCCCTAGTGTGGGACATTTCTAGGCATTTTGCTGTAATGTAAAGTGCCTACAAGTGTCCCATGTATTGTATTACCCTAACACCAAAGGTGTCGGACATTTCCAGGCATTTTTGCTGTAATGTAAAGTGCCTAGAAGTGTCCCAAGTATTGTATCTTTCCCTAACACAAAGAGTGAGACATTTCTAGGCATTTTCAGCACTCAGGACGGGGGCCTAAGTGTGGGTCCCCGGGCACAGCCGGTGCTGGTGCTGGGTCTCTCCATGGAGGCCTGGGTCAGCGAAATCGGACTAAGTGTGGAATGGAGAACCAAGGGCGCGAGGCTCTTTAACCAAGGCCCATGGGTGATAACACTCAGGACGGGGGCTTAAGTGTGGGTCTCAGGGCACGGCCGGTGCTGGTACTGGGTCTCTTAATGTATGCCCGGGTCAGCGAAAAGTGACTAAGTGTGGAATGGAAGACCAAGGGCGCGAGGCTCTTTAACCCAGGCCCATGGGTGATAACATTCAGGACGGGGGCTTAAGTGTGGGTCTCCGGGCACAGCCAGTGCTGGTGCTGGGTCTCTCCATGGAGGCCTGGGTCAGCGAAATCGGACTAAGTGTGGAATGGAGAACCAAGAGCACGAGGCTCTTAAACCAGGCCCATGGGTGATAACACTCAGGACGGGGGCTTAAGTGTGGGTCTCAGGGCACGGCCGGTGCTGGTGCTTGGTCTCTCCTTGGAGGCCCGGGTCAGCGAAATCTGAATAAGTGTGGAATGGAGAACCAAGAGCACGAGGCTCTTAAACCAGGCCCATGGGTGATAACACTCAGGACGGGGGCTTAAGTGTGGGTCTCAGGGCACGGCCGGTGCTGGTGCTTGGTCTCTCCTTGGAGGCCCGGGTCAGCGAAATCGGACTAAGTGTGGAATGGAGAACCAAGGGCGCGAGGCTCTTTAACCAAGGCCCATGGGTGATAACACTCAGGACGGGGGCTTAAGTGTGGGTCTCAGGGCACTGCCGGTGCTGGTGCTTGGTCTCTCCTTGGAGGCCCGGGTCAGCGAAATCTGAATAAGTGTGGAATGGAGAACCAAGAGCACGAGGCTCTTAAACCAGGCCCATGGTTGATAACACTCAGGACGGGGGCTTAAGTGTGGGTCTCCGGGCATGGCCGGTGCTGGTGCTTGGTCTCTCCTTGGAGGCCCGGGTCAGCGAAATCTAACTAATTGTGGAATGGAGAACCAAGAGCGCGAGGCTCTTTAACCCAGGCCCATGGGTGATAACAATCAGGAGAGGGACTTAAGTGTGGGTCCCCGGGCACGGCCGGTGCTGGTGCTTGGTCTCTCTGTGGAGGCCCGGTTCAGTGAAATGTGACTAAGAAAGAGATCTCAACACAGGAAACTGATACACATGTGTTTCCTTTGATTCCTTTGGAGATAACCATAGGACATATGGGTAAGAACGGGAACCAAGGATCCTTTGGAGATAAGCATAGGAGTGTTTCCTTTAAAGAGGATCATAGGAATGTTTCCTTTTGAATTACTCAGAGAGAGACCCAAATATTGCACTTCCGTAACCCCTAGTGTGGGACATTTCTAGGCATTTTGCTGTAATGTAAAGTGCCTACAAGTGTCCCATGTATTGTATTACCCTAACACCAAAGGTGTCGGACATTTCCAGGCATTTTTGCTGTAATGTAAAGTGCCTAGAAGTGTCCCAAGTATTGTATCTTTCCCTAACACAAAGAGTGAGACATTTCTAGGCATTTTCAGCACTCAGGACGGGGGCCTAAGTGTGGGTCCCCGGGCACAGCCGGTGCTGGTGCTGGGTCTCTCCATGGAGGCCTGGGTCAGCGAAATCGGACTAAGTGTGGAATGGAGAACCAAGGGCGCGAGGCTCTTTAACCAAGGCCCATGGGTGATAACACTCAGGACGGGGGCTTAAGTGTGGGTCTCAGGGCACGGCCGGTGCTGGTGCTTGGTCACTCCTTGGTGGCCAGGGTCAGTGAAATGTGACTAAGAAAGAGATCTAAACACAGGAAACTGATATACATATGTTTCCTTTGATTCCTTTGGAGATAACCATAGGCAACATGGGTAAGAACAGGAAACAAGGATCCTTTGGAGATAAGCATAGGAGTGTTTCCTTTAAAGAGGATCATAGGAATGTTTCCTTTTGAATTACTCAGAGAGAGACCCAAATATTGCGCTTCCTTAACCCCTATTGTTGGACATTTCTAGGCATTTTGCTGTAATGTAAAGTGCCTACAAGTGTCCCATGTATTGTATTACCCTAACACCAAAGGTGTGGGACATTTCCAGGCATTTTGCCTCAATGATAAGTGCCTAGAAGCGTCCGGCTCATTCTGATTGGATGGGACATTTCTAGGCATTTTTGTTATAATATAAAGCGCCTACAAATGTCCCATGTATTGTATTTTTCCCTGACACAAAGAGTGGAACATTTCTAGGCATTTTCAGCACTCAGGGTGTTGGCTTTAGAGTGGGTCCCCGGGCTCAGCAATATTTGGAGGTTTTTTCTCCCATGTTTTGTATTTTTCCCCATGAAAAAGTGTGGGACATTTCTAGGCATTTTTGCTATAATGTAAAGCGCCTAGAAGTGTCCCAAGTATTGTATCTTTCCCTAACACAAAGAGTGAGACATTTCTAGACATTTTCAGCACTCAGGACGGGGGCCTAAGTGTGGGTCCCCGGGAACGGCCGGTGCTGGTGCTGGGTCTCTCCATGGAGGCCTGGGTCAGCGAAATCGGACTAAGTGTGGAATGGAGAACCAAAGGCGCGAGGCTCTTTAACCAAGGCCCATGGGTGATAACATTCAGGACGGGGGCTTAAGTGTGGGTCTCTGGGCACAGCCGGTGCTGGTGCTGGGTCTCTCCATGGAGGCCTGGGTCACCGAAATCGGACTAAGTGTGGAATGGAGAACCAAGGGCGCGAGGCTTTTTAACCAAGGCCCATGGGTGATAACACTCAGGACGGGGGCTTAAGTGTGGGTCTCAGGGCACGGCCGGTGCTGGTACTGGGTCTCTTAATGTATGCCCGGGTCAGCGAAAAGTGACTAAGTGTGGAATGGAAGACCAAGGGCGCGAGGCTCTTTAACCCAGGCCCATGGGTGATAACATTCAGGACGGGGGCTTAAGTGTGGGTCTCCGGGCACAGCCAGTGCTGGTGCTGGGTCTCTCCATGGAGGCCTGGGTCAGCGAAATCGGACTAAGTGTGGAATGGAGAACCAAGGGCGCGAGGCTCTTTAACCAAGGCCCATGGGTGATAACGCTCAGGACGTGGGCTTAAGTGTGGGTCTCCGGGCATGGCCGGTGCTGGTGCTTGGTCTCTCCTTGGAGGCCCGGGTCAGCGAAATCTGACTAAGTGTGGAATGGAGAACCAAGAGAACGAGGCTCTTTAACCCAGGCCCATGGGTGATAACACTCAGGACGGGGGCTTAAGTGTGGGTCCCCGGGCATGGCCGGTGCTGGTGCTTGGTCACTCCTTGGTGGCCAGGGTCAGTGAAATCGGACTAAGTGTGGAATGGAGAACAAAGGGCGCGAGGCTCTTTAACCAAGGCCCATGGGTGTTAACACTCAGGACGGGGGTTTAAGTGTGGGTCTCAGGGCACGGCCGGTGCTGGTGCTTGGTCTCTCCTTGGAGGCCCGGGTCAGCGAAATCGGACTAAGTGTGGAATGGAGAACCAAGGGCGCGAGGCTCTTTAACCAAGGCCCATGGGTGATAACACTCAGGACGGGGGCTTAAGTGTGGGTCTCAGGGCACTGCCGGTGCTGGTGCTTGGTCTCTCCTTGGAGGCCCGGGTCAGCGAAATCTGAATAAGTGTGGAATGGAGAACCAAGAGCACGAGGCTCTTAAACCAGGCCCATGGGTGATAACACTTAGGACGGGGACTTACGTGTGGGTCTCCGGGCATGGCCGGTGCTGGTGCTTGGTCTCTCCTTGGAGACCTGGGTCAGCGAAATCTGACTAAGTGTGGAATGGAGAACCAAGGGAGCGAGGCTCTTTAACCCAGGCCCATGGGTGATAACACTCAGGACGGGGGCTTAAGTGTGGGTCTCAGGGCACGGCCGGTGCTGGTGCCTGGTCTCTCCTTGGAGGCCCGGGTCAGCGAAATCGGACTAAGTGTGGAATGGAGAACCAAGGGCGCGAGGCTCTTTAACCAAGGCCCATGGGTGATAACACTCAGGACGGGGGCTTAAGTGTGGGTCTCAGGGCACGGCCGGTTCTGGTGCTTGGTCTCTCCTTGGAGGCCCGGGTCAGCGAAATCTGAATAAGTGTGGAATGGAGAACCAAGAGCACGAGGCTCTTAAACCAGGCCCATGGTTGATAACACTCAGGACGGGGGCTTAAGTGTGGGTCTCCGGGCATGGCCGGTGCTGGTGCTTGGTCTCTCCTTGGAGGCCCGGGTCAGCGAAATCTAACTAAGTGTGGAATGGAGAACCAAGAGCGCGAGGCTCTTTAACCCAGGCCCATGGGTGATAACACTCAGGAGAGGGACTTAAGTGTGGGTCCCCGGGCACGGCCGGTGCTGGTGCTTGGTCTCTCTGTGGAGGCCCGGTTCAGTGAAATGTGACTAAGAAAGAGATCTAAACACAGGAAACTGATACACATGTGTTTCCTTTGATTCCTTTGGAGATAACCATAGGACATATGGGTAAGAACGGGAACCAAGGATCCTTTGGAGATAAGCATAGGAGTGTTTCCTTTAAAGAGGATCATAGGAATGTTTCCTTTTGAATTACTCAGAGAGAGACCCAAATATTGCACTTCCGTAACCCCTAGTGTGGGACATTTCTAGGCATTTTGCTGTAATGTAAAGTGCCTACAAGTGTCCCATGTATTGTATTACCCTAACACCAAAGGTGTCGGACATTTCCAGGCATTTTTGCTGTAATGTAAAGTGCCTAGAAGTGTCCCAAGTATTGTATCTTTCCCTAACACAAAGAGTGAGACATTTCTAGGCATTTTCAGCACTCAGGACGGGGGCCTAAGTGTGGGTCCCCGGGCACAGCCGGTGCTGGTGCTGGGTCTCTCCATGGAGGCCTGGGTCAGCGAAATCGGACTAAGTGTGGAATGGAGAACCAAGGGCGCGAGGCTCTTTAACCAAGGCCCTTGGGTGATAACACTCAGGACGGGGTCTTAAGTGTGGGTCTCAGGGCACGGCCGGTGCTGGTGCTTGGTCTCTCCTTGGAGGCCCGGGTCAGCGAAATCTGAATAAGTGTGGAATGGAGAACCAAGAGCACGAGGCTCTTAAACCAGGCCCATGGGTGATAACACTCAGGACGGGGGCTTAAGTGTGGGTCTCAGGGCACTGCCGGTGCTGGTGCTTGGTCTCTCCTTGGAGGCCCGGGTCAGCGAAATCTGAATAAGTGTGGAATGGAGAACCAAGAGCACGAGGCTCTTAAACCAGGCCCATGGTTGATAACACTCAGGACGGGGGCTTAAGTGTGGGTCTCCGGGCATGGCCGGTGCTGGTGCTTGGTCTCTCCTTGGAGGCCCGGGTCAGCGAAATCTAACTAATTGTGGAATGGAGAACCAAGAGCGCGAGGCTCTTTAACCCAGGCCCATGGGTGATAACAATCAGGAGAGGGACTTAAGTGTGGGTCCCCGGGCATGGCCGGTGCTGGTGCTTGGTCTCTCTGTGGAGGCCCGGTTCAGTGAAATGTGACTAAGAAAGAGATCTAAACACAGGAAACTGATACACATGTGTTTCCTTTGATTCCTTTGGAGATAACCATAGGACATATGGGTAAGAACGGGAACCAAGGATCCTTTGGAGATAAGCATAGGAGTGTTTCCTTTAAAGAGGATCATAGGAATGTTTCCTTTTGAATTACTCAGAGAGAGACCCAAATATTGCACTTCCGTAACCCCTAGTGTGGGACATTTCTAGGCATTTTGCTGTAATGTAAAGTGCCTACAAGTGTCCCATGTATTGTATTACCCTAACACCAAAGGTGTCGGACATTTCCAGGCATTGTTGTTGAAATGTAAAGTGCCTAGAAGTGTCCCAAGTATTGTATCTTTCCCTAACACAAAGAGTGAGACATTTCTAGGCATTTTCAGCACTCAGGACGGGGGCCTAAGTGTGGGTCCCCGGGCACAGCCGGTGCTGGTGCTGGGTCTCTCCATGGAGGCCTGGGTCAGCGAAATCGGACTAAGTGTGGAATGGAGAACCAAGGGCGCGAGGCTCTTTAACCAAGGCCCATGGGTGATAAAACTCAGGACGGGGGCTTAAGTGTGGGTCTCAGGGCACGGCCGGTGCTGGTGCTTGGTCTCTCCTTGGAGGCCCGGGTCAGCGAAATCTGAATAAGTGTGGAATTGAGAACCAAGAGCACGAGGCTCTTAAACCAGGCCCATGGGTGATAACACTCAGGACGGGGGCTTAAGTGTGGGTCCCCGGGCACGGCCGGTGCTGGTGCTTGGTCACTCCTTGGTGGCCAGGGTCAGTGAAATGTGACTAAGAAAGAGATCTAAACACAGGAAACTGATATACATATGTTTCCTTTGATTCCTTTGGAGATAACCACAGGCAACATGGGTAAGAACAGGAAACAAGGATCCTTTTGAGATAAGCATAGGAGTGTTTCCTTTAAAGAGGATCATAGGAATGTTTCCTTTTGAATTACTCAGAGAGAGACCCAAATATTGCGCTTCCTTAACCCCTAGTGTTGGACATTTCTAGGCATTTTGCTGTAATGTAAAGTGCCTACAAGTGTCCCATGTATTGTATTACCCTAACACCAAAGGTGTGGGACATTTCCAGGCATTTTGCCTCAATGATAAGTGCCTAGAAGCGTCCGGCTCATTCTGATTGGATGGGACATTTCTAGGCATTTTTGTTATAATATAAAGCGCCTACAAATGTCCCATGTATTGTATTTTTCCCTGACACAAAGAGTGGAACATTTCTAGGCATTTTCAGCACTCAGGGTGTTGGCTTTAGAGTGGGTCCCCGGGCTCAGCAATATTTGGAGGTTTTTTCTCCCATGTTTTGTATTTTTCCCCAAGAAAAAGTGTGGGACATTTCTAGGCATTTTTGCTATAATGTAAAGCGCCTAGAAGTGTCCCAAGTATTGTATCTTTCCCTAACACAAAGAGTGAGACATTTCTAGACATTTTCAGCACTCAGGACGGGGGCCTAAGTGTGGGTCCCCGGGAACGGCCGGTGCTGGTGCTGGGTCTCTCCATGGAGGCCTGGGTCAGCGAAATCGGACTAAGTGTGGAATGGAGAACCAAAGGCGCGAGGCTCTTTAACCAAGGCCCATGGGTGATAACATTCAGGACGGGGGCTTAAGTGTGGGTCTCTGGGCACAGCCGGTGCTGGTGCTGGGTCTCTCCATGGAGGCCTGGGTCAGCGAAATCGGACTAAGTGTGGAATGGAGAACCAAGGGCGCGAGGCTTTTTAACCAAGGCCCATGGGTGATAACACTCAGGACGGGGGCTTAAGTGTGGGTCTCAGGGCACGGCCGGTGCTGGTACTGGGTCTCTTAATGTATGCCCGGGTCAGCGAAAAGTGACTAAGTGTGGAATGGAAGACCAAGGGCGCGAGGCTCTTTAACCCAGGCCCATGGGTGATAACATTCAGGACGGGGGCTTAAGTGTGGGTCTCCGGGCACAGCCAGTGCTGGTGCTGGGTCTCTCCATGGAGGCCTGGGTCAGCGAAATCGGACTAAGTGTGGAATCGAGAACCAAGGGCGCGAGGCTCTTTAACCAAGGCCCATGGGTGATAACGCTCAGGACGTGGGCTTAAGTGTGGGTCTCCGGGCATGGCCGGTGCTGGTGCTTGGTCTCTCCTTGGAGGCCCGGGTCAGCGAAATCTGACTAAGTGTGGAATGGAGAACCAAGAGAACTAGGCTCTTTAACCCAGGCCCATGGGTGATAACACTCAGGACGGGGGCTTAAGTGTGGGTCCCCGGGCATGGCCGGTGCTGGTGCTTGGTCACTCCTTGGTGGCCAGGGTCAGTGAAATCGGACTAAGTGTGGAATGGAGAACAAAGGGCGCGAGGCTCTTTAACCAAGGCCCATGGGTGTTAACACTCAGGACGGGGGTTTAAGTGTGGGTCTCAGGGCACGGCCGGTGCTGGTGCTTGGTCTCTCCTTGGAGGCCCGGGTCAGCGAAATCGGACTAAGTGTGGAATGGAGAACCAAGGGCGCGAGGCTCTTTAACCAAGGCCCATGGGTGATAACACTCAGGACGGGGGCTTAAGTGTGGGTCTCAGGGCACTGCCGGTGCTGGTGCTTGGTCTCTCCTTGGAGGCCCGGGTCAGCGAAATCTGAATAAGTGTGGAATGGAGAACCAAGAGCACGAGGCTCTTAAACCAGGCCCATGGGTGATAACACTTAGGACGGGGACTTACGTGTGGGTCTCCGGGCATGGCCGGTGCTGGTGCTTGGTCTCTCCTTGGAGACCTGGGTCAGCGAAATCTGACTAAGTGTGGAATGGAGAACCAAGGGAGCGAGGCTCTTTAACCCAGGCCCATGGGTGATAACACTCAGGACGGGGGCTTAAGTGTGGGTCTCAGGGCACGGCCGGTGCTGGTGCCTGGTCTCTCCTTGGAGGCCCGGGTCAGCGAAATCGGACTAAGTGTGGAATGGAGAACCAAGGGCGCGAGGCTCTTTAACCAAGGCCCATGGGTGATAACACTCAGGACGGGGGCTTAAGTGTGGGTCTCAGGGCACGGCCGGTTCTGGTGCTTGGTCTCTCCTTGGAGGCCCGGGTCAGCGAAATCTGAATAAGTGTGGAATGGAGAACCAAGAGCACGAGGCTCTTAAACCAGGCCCATGGTTGATAACACTCAGGACGGGGGCTTAAGTGTGGGTCTCCGGGCATGGCCGGTGCTGGTGCTTGGTCTCTCCTTGGAGGCCCGGGTCAGCGAAATCTAACTAAGTGTGGAATGGAGAACCAAGAGCGCGAGGCTCTTTAACCCAGGCCCATGGGTGATAACACTCAGGAGAGGGACTTAAGTGTGGGTCCCCGGGCACGGCCGGTGCTGGTGCTTGGTCTCTCTGTGGAGGCCCGGTTCAGTGAAATGTGACTAAGAAAGAGATCTAAACACAGGAAACTGATACACATGTGTTTCCTTTGATTCCTTTGGAGATAACCATAGGACATATGGGTAAGAACGGGAACCAAGGATCCTTTGGAGATAAGCATAGGAGTGTTTCCTTTAAAGAGGATCATAGGAATGTTTCCTTTTGAATTACTCAGAGAGAGACCCAAATATTGCACTTCCGTAACCCCTAGTGTGGGACATTTCTAGGCATTTTGCTGTAATGTAAAGTGCCTACAAGTGTCCCATGTATTGTATTACCCTAACACCAAAGGTGTCGGACATTTCCAGGCATTTTTGCTGTAATGTAAAGTGCCTAGAAGTGTCCCAAGTATTGTATCTTTCCCTAACACAAAGAGTGAGACATTTCTAGGCATTTTCAGCACTCAGGACGGGGGCCTAAGTGTGGGTCCCCGGGCACAGCCGGTGCTGGTGCTGGGTCTCTCCATGGAGGCCTGGGTCAGCGAAATCGGACTAAGTGTGGAATGGAGAACCAAGGGCGCGAGGCTCTTTAACCAAGGCCCTTGGGTGATAACACTCAGGACGGGGTCTTAAGTGTGGGTCTCAGGGCACGGCCGGTGCTGGTGCTTGGTCTCTCCTTGGAGGCCCGGGTCAGCGAAATCTGAATAAGTGTGGAATGGAGAACCAAGAGCACGAGGCTCTTAAACCAGGCCCATGGGTGATAACACTCAGGACGGGGGCTTAAGTGTGGGTCTCAGGGCACTGCCGGTGCTGGTGCTTGGTCTCTCCTTGGAGGCCCGGGTCAGCGAAATCTGAATAAGTGTGGAATGGAGAACCAAGAGCACGAGGCTCTTAAACCAGGCCCATGGTTGATAACACTCAGGACGGGGGCTTAAGTGTGGGTCTCCGGGCATGGCCGGTGCTGGTGCTTGGTCTCTCCTTGGAGGCCCGGGTCAGCGAAATCTAACTAATTGTGGAATGGAGAACCAAGAGCGCGAGGCTCTTTAACCCAGGCCCATGGGTGATAACAATCAGGAGAGGGACTTAAGTGTGGGTCCCCGGGCATGGCCGGTGCTGGTGCTTGGTCTCTCTGTGGAGGCCCGGTTCAGTGAAATGTGACTAAGAAAGAGATCTAAACACAGGAAACTGATACACATGTGTTTCCTTTGATTCCTTTGGAGATAACCATAGGACATATGGGTAAGAACGGGAACCAAGGATCCTTTGGAGATAAGCATAGGAGTGTTTCCTTTAAAGAGGATCATAGGAATGTTTCCTTTTGAATTACTCAGAGAGAGACCCAAATATTGCACTTCCGTAACCCCTAGTGTGGGACATTTCTAGGCATTTTGCTGTAATGTAAAGTGCCTACAAGTGTCCCATGTATTGTATTACCCTAACACCAAAGGTGTCGGACATTTCCAGGCATTGTTGTTGAAATGTAAAGTGCCTAGAAGTGTCCCAAGTATTGTATCTTTCCCTAACACAAAGAGTGAGACATTTCTAGGCATTTTCAGCACTCAGGACGGGGGCCTAAGTGTGGGTCCCCGGGCACAGCCGGTGCTGGTGCTGGGTCTCTCCATGGAGGCCTGGGTCAGCGAAATCGGACTAAGTGTGGAATGGAGAACCAAGGGCGCGAGGCTCTTTAACCAAGGCCCATGGGTGATAAAACTCAGGACGGGGGCTTAAGTGTGGGTCTCAGGGCACGGCCGGTGCTGGTGCTTGGTCTCTCCTTGGAGGCCCGGGTCAGCGAAATCTGAATAAGTGTGGAATTGAGAACCAAGAGCACGAGGCTCTTAAACCAGGCCCATGGGTGATAACACTCAGGACGGGGGCTTAAGTGTGGGTCCCCGGGCACGGCCGGTGCTGGTGCTTGGTCACTCCTTGGTGGCCAGGGTCAGTGAAATGTGACTAAGAAAGAGATCTAAACACAGGAAACTGATATACATATGTTTCCTTTGATTCCTTTGGAGATAACCACAGGCAACATGGGTAAGAACAGGAAACAAGGATCCTTTTGAGATAAGCATAGGAGTGTTTCCTTTAAAGAGGATCATAGGAATGTTTCCTTTTGAATTACTCAGAGAGAGACCCAAATATTGCGCTTCCTTAACCCCTAGTGTTGGACATTTCTAGGCGTTTTGCTGTAATGTAAAGTGCCTACAAGTGTCCCATGTATTGTATTACCCTAACACCAAAGGTTTGGGACATTTCCAGGCATTTTGCCTCAATGATAAGTGCCTAGAAGCGTCCGGCTCATTCTGATTGGTTGGGACATTTCTAGGCATTTTTGCTATAATATAAAGCGCCTACAAATGTCCCATGTATTGTATTTTTCCCTGACACAAAGAGTGGAACATTTCTAGGCATTTTCAGCACTCAGGGTGTTGGCTTTAGAGTGGGTCCCCGGGCTCAGCAATATTTGGAGGTTTTTTCTCCCATGTTTTGTATTTTTCCCCATGAAAAAGTGTGGGACATTTCTAGGCATTTTTGCTATAATGTAAAGCGCCTAGAAGTGTCCCAAGTATTGTATCTTTCCCTAACACAAAGAGTGAGACATTTCTAGGCATTTTCAGCACTCAGGACGGGGGCCTAAGTGTGGGTCCCCGGGAACGGCCGGTGCTGGTGCTGGGTCTCTCCATGGAGGCCTGGGTCAGCGAAATCTGACTAAGTGTGGAATGGAGAACCAAGGGAGCGAGGCTCTTTAACCCAGGCCCATGGGTGATAACACTCAGGACGGGGGCTTAAGTGTGGGTCTCAGGGCACGGCCGGTGCTGGTGCCTGGTCTCTCCTTGGAGGCCCGGGTCAGCGAAATCGGACTAAGTGTGGAATGGAGAACCAAGGGCGCGAGGCTCTTTAACCAAGGCCCATGGGTGATAACACTTAGGACGGGGACTTACGTGTGGGTCTCCGGGCATGGCCGGTGCTGGTGCTTGGTCTCTCCTTGGAGACCTGGGTCAGCGAAATCTGACTAAGTGTGGAATGGAGAACCAAGGGAGCGAGGCTCTTTAACCCAGGCCCATGGGTGATAACACTCAGGACGGGGGCTTAAGTGTGGGTCTCAGGGCACGGCCGGTGCTGGTGCCTGGTCTCTCCTTGGAGGCCCGGGTCAGCGAAATCGGACTAAGTGTGGAATGGAGAACCAAGGGCGCGAGGCTCTTTAACCAAGGCCCATGGGTGATAACACTCAGGACGGGGGCTTAAGTGTGGGTCTCAGGGCACGGCCGGTGCTGGTGCTTGGTCTCTTCTTGGAGGCCCGGGTCAGCGAAATCTGAATAAGTGTGGAATGGAGAACCAAGAGCACGAGGCTCTTAAACCAGGCCCATGGTTGATAACACTCAGGACGGGGGCTTAAGTGTGGGTCTCCGGGCATGGCCGGTGCTGGTGCTTGGTCTCTCCTTGGAGGACCGGGTCAGCGAAATCTAACTAAGTGTGGAATGGAGAACCAAGAGCGCGAGGCTCTTTAACCCAGGCCCATGGGTGATAACACTCAGGAGAGGGACTTAAGTGTGGGTCCCCGGGCACGGCCGGTGCTGGTGCTTGGTCTCTCTGTGGAGGCCCGGTTCAGTGAAATGTGACTAAGAAAGAGATCTAAACACAGGAAACTGATACACATGTGTTTCCTTTGATTCCTTTGGAGATAACCATAGGACATATGGGTAAGAACGGGAACCAAGGATCCTTTGGAGATAAGCATAGGAGTGTTTCCTTTAAAGAGGATCATAGGAATGTTTCCTTTTGAATTACTCAGAGAGAGACCCAAATATTGCACTTCCGTAACCCCTAGTGTGGGACATTTCTAGGCATTTTGCTGTAATGTAAAGTGCCTACAAGTGTCCCATGTATTGTATTACCCTAACACCAAAGGTGTCGGACATTTCCAGGCATTTTTGCTGTAATGTAAAGTGCCTAGAAGTGTCCCAAGTATTGTATCTTTCCCTAACACAAAGAGTGAGACATTTCTAGGCATTTTCAGCACTCAGGACGGGGGCCTAAGTGTGGGTCCCCGGGCACAGCCGGTGCTGGTGCTGGGTCTCTCCATGGAGGCCTGGGTCAGAGAAATCGGACTAAGTGTGGAATGGAGAACCAAGGGCGCGAGGCTCTTTAACCAAGGCCCTTGGGTGATAACACTCAGGACGGGGTCTTAAGTGTGGGTCTCAGGGCACGGCCGGTGCTGGTGCTTGGTCTCTCCTTGGAGGCCCGGGTCAGCGAAATCTGAATAAGTGTGGAATGGAGAACCAAGAGCCCGAGGCTCTTAAACCAGGCCCATGGGTGATAACACTCAGGACGGGGGCTTAAGTGTGGGTCTCAGGGCACGGCCGGTGCTGGTGCTTGGTCTCTCCTTGGAGGCCCGGGTCAGCGAAATCTGAATAAGTGTGGAATGGAGAACCAAGAGCACGAGGCTCTTAAACCAGGCCCATGGGTGATAACACTCAGGACGGGGGCTTAAGTGTGGGTCTCAGGGCACGGCCGGTGCTGGTGCTTGGTCTCTCCTTGGAGGCCCGGGTCAGCGAAATCGGACTAAGTGTGGAATGGAGAACCAAGGGCGCGAGGCTCTTTAACCAAGGCCCATGGGTGATAACACTCAGGACGGGGGCTTAAGTGTGGGTCTCAGGGCACTGCCGGTGCTGGTGCTTGGTCTCTCCTTGGAGGCCCGGGTCAGCGAAATCTGAATAAGTGTGGAATGGAGAACCAAGAGCACGAGGCTCTTAAACCAGGCCCATGGTTGATAACACTCAGGACGGGGGCTTAAGTGTGGGTCTCCGGGCATGGCCGGTGCTGGTGCTTGGTCTCTCCTTGGAGGCCCGGGTCAGCGAAATCTAACTAATTGTGGAATGGAGAACCAAGAGCGCGAGGCTCTTTAACCCAGGCCCATGGGTGATAACAATCAGGAGAGGGACTTAAGTGTGGGTCCCCGGGCACGGCCGGTGCTGGTGCTTGGTCTCTCTGTGGAGGCCCGGTTCAGTGAAATGTGACTAAGAAAGAGATCTCAACACAGGAAACTGATACACATGTGTTTCCTTTGATTCCTTTGGAGATAACCATAGGACATATGGGTAAGAACGGGAACCAAGGATCCTTTGGAGATAAGCATAGGAGTGTTTCCTTTAAAGAGGATCATAGGAATGTTTCCTTTTGAATTACTCAGAGAGAGACCCAAATATTGCACTTCCGTAACCCCTAGTGTGGGACATTTCTAGGCATTTTGCTGTAATGTAAAGTGCCTACAAGTGTCCCATGTATTGTATTACCCTAACACCAAAGGTGTCGGACATTTCCAGGCATTTTTGTTGTAATGTAAAGTGCCTAGAAGTGTCCCAAGTATTGTATCTTTCCCTAACACAAAGAGTGAGACATTTCTAGGCATTTTCAGCACTCAGGACGGGGGCCTAAGTGTGGGTCCCCGGGCACAGCCGGTGCTGGTGCTGGGTCTCTCCATGGAGGCCTGGGTCAGCGAAATCGGACTAAGTGTGGAATGGAGAACCAAGGGCGCGAGGCTCTTTAACCAAGGCCCATGGGTGATAACACTCAGGACGGGGGCTTAAGTGTGGGTCTCAGGGCACGGCCGGTGCTGGTGCTTGGTCACTCCTTGGTGGCCAGGGTCAGTGAAATGTGACTAAGAAAGAGATCTAAACACAGGAAACTGATATACATATGTTTCCTTTGATTCCTTTGGAGATAACCATAGGCAACATGGGTAAGAACAGGAAACAAGGATCCTTTGGAGATAAGCATAGGAGTGTTTCCTTTAAAGAGGATCATAGGAATGTTTCCTTTTGAATTACTCAGAGAGAGACCCAAATATTGCGCTTCCTTAACCCCTATTGTTGGACATTTCTAGGCATTTTGCTGTAATGTAAAGTGCCTACAAGTGTCCCATGTATTGTATTACCCTAACACCAAAGGTGTGGGACATTTCCAGGCATTTTGCCTCAATGATAAGTGCCTAGAAGCGTCCGGCTCATTCTGATTGGATGGGACATTTCTAGGCATTTTTGTTATAATATAAAGCGCCTACAAATGTCCCATGTATTGTATTTTTCCCTGACACAAAGAGTGGAACATTTCTAGGCATTTTCAGCACTCAGGGTGTTGGCTTTAGAGTGGGTCCCCGGGCTCAGCAATATTTGGAGGTTTTTTCTCCCATGTTTTGTATTTTTCCCCATGAAAAAGTGTGGGACATTTCTAGGCATTTTTGCTATAATGTAAAGCGCCTAGAAGTGTCCCAAGTATTGTATCTTTCCCTAACACAAAGAGTGAGACATTTCTAGACATTTTCAGCACTCAGGACGGGGGCCTAAGTGTGGGTCCCCGGGAACGGCCGGTGCTGGTGCTGGGTCTCTCCATGGAGGCCTGGGTCAGCGAAATCGGACTAAGTGTGGAATGGAGAACCAAAGGCGCGAGGCTCTTTAACCAAGGCCCATGGGTGATAACATTCAGGACGGGGGCTTAAGTGTGGGTCTCTGGGCACAGCCGGTGCTGGTGCTGGGTCTCTCCATGGAGGCCTGGGTCAGCGAAATCGGACTAAGTGTGGAATGGAGAACCAAGGGCGCGAGGCTTTTTAACCAAGGCCCATGGGTGATAACACTCAGGACGGGGGCTTAAGTGTGGGTCTCAGGGCACGGCCGGTGCTGGTACTGGGTCTCTTAATGTATGCCCGGGTCAGCGAAAAGTGACTAAGTGTGGAATGGAAGACCAAGGGCGCGAGGCTCTTTAACCCAGGCCCATGGGTGATAACATTCAGGACGGGGGCTTAAGTGTGGGTCTCCGGGCACAGCCAGTGCTGGTGCTGGGTCTCTCCATGGAGGCCTGGGTCAGCGAAATCGGACTAAGTGTGGAATGGAGAACCAAGGGCGCGAGGCTCTTTAACCAAGGCCCATGGGTGATAACGCTCAGGACGTGGGCTTAAGTGTGGGTCTCCGGGCATGGCCGGTGCTGGTGCTTGGTCTCTCCTTGGAGGCCCGGGTCAGCGAAATCTGACTAAGTGTGGAATGGAGAACCAAGAGAACGAGGCTCTTTAACCCAGGCCCATGGGTGATAACACTCAGGACGGGGGCTTAAGTGTGGGTCCCCGGGCATGGCCGGTGCTGGTGCTTGGTCACTCCTTGGTGGCCAGGGTCAGTGAAATCGGACTAAGTGTGGAATGGAGAACAAAGGGCGCGAGGCTCTTTAACCAAGGCCCATGGGTGTTAACACTCAGGACGGGGGTTTAAGTGTGGGTCTCAGGGCACGGCCGGTGCTGGTGCTTGGTCTCTCCTTGGAGGCCCGGGTCAGCGAAATCGGACTAAGTGTGGAATGGAGAACCAAGGGCGCGAGGCTCTTTAACCAAGGCCCATGGGTGATAACACTCAGGACGGGGGCTTAAGTGTGGGTCTCAGGGCACTGCCGGTGCTGGTGCTTGGTCTCTCCTTGGAGGCCCGGGTCAGCGAAATCTGAATAAGTGTGGAATGGAGAACCAAGAGCACGAGGCTCTTAAACCAGGCCCATGGGTGATAACACTTAGGACGGGGACTTACGTGTGGGTGTCCGGGCATGGCCGGTGCTGGTGCTTGGTCTCTCCTTGGAGACCTGGGTCAGCGAAATCTGACTAAGTGTGGAATGGAGAACCAAGGGAGCGAGGCTCTTTAACCCAGGCCCATGGGTGATAACACTCAGGACGGGGGCTTAAGTGTGGGTCTCAGGGCACGGCCGGTGCTGGTGCCTGGTCTCTCCTTGGAGGCCCGGGTCAGCGAAATCGGACTAAGTGTGGAATGGAGAACCAAGGGCGCGAGGCTCTTTAACCAAGGCCCATGGGTGATAACACTCAGGACGGGGGCTTAAGTGTGGGTCTCAGGGCACGGCCGGTTCTGGTGCTTGGTCTCTCCTTGGAGGCCCGGGTCAGCGAAATCTGAATAAGTGTGGAATGGAGAACCAAGAGCACGAGGCTCTTAAACCAGGCCCATGGTTGATAACACTCAGGACGGGGGCTTAAGTGTGGGTCTCCGGGCATGGCCGGTGCTGGTGCTTGGTCTCTCCTTGGAGGCCCGGGTCAGCGAAATCTAACTAAGTGTGGAATGGAGAACCAAGAGCGCGAGGCTCTTTAACCCAGGCCCATGGGTGATAACACTCAGGAGAGGGACTTAAGTGTGGGTCCCCGGGCACGGCCGGTGCTGGTGCTTGGTCTCTCTGTGGAGGCCCGGTTCAGTGAAATGTGACTAAGAAAGAGATCTAAACACAGGAAACTGATACACATGTGTTTCCTTTGATTCCTTTGGAGATAACCATAGGACATATGGGTAAGAACGGGAACCAAGGATCCTTTGGAGATAAGCATAGGAGTGTTTCCTTTAAAGAGGATCATAGGAATGTTTCCTTTTGAATTACTCAGAGAGAGACCCAAATATTGCACTTCCGTAACCCCTAGTGTGGGACATTTCTAGGCATTTTGCTGTAATGTAAAGTGCCTACAAGTGTCCCATGTATTGTATTACCCTAACACCAAAGGTGTCGGACATTTCCAGGCATTTTTGCTGTAATGTAAAGTGCCTAGAAGTGTCCCAAGTATTGTATCTTTCCCTAACACAAAGAGTGAGACATTTCTAGGCATTTTCAGCACTCAGGACGGGGGCCTAAGTGTGGGTCCCCGGGCACAGCCGGTGCTGGTGCTGGGTCTCTCCATGGAGGCCTGGGTCAGTGAAATCGGACTAAGTGTGGAATGGAGAACCAAGGGCGCGAGGCTCTTTAACCAAGGCCCTTGGGTGATAACACTCAGGACGGGGTCTTAAGTGTGGGTCTCAGGGCACGGCCGGTGCTGGTGCTTGGTCTCTCCTTGGAGGCCCGGGTCAGCGAAATCTGAATAAGTGTGGAATGGAGAACCAAGAGCACGAGGCTCTTAAACCAGGCCCATGGGTGATAACACTCAGGACGGGGGCTTAAGTGTGGGTCTCAGGGCACTGCCGGTGCTGGTGCTTGGTCTCTCCTTGGAGGCCCGGGTCAGCGAAATCTGAATAAGTGTGGAATGGAGAACCAAGAGCACGAGGCTCTTAAACCAGGCCCATGGTTGATAACACTCAGGACGGGGGCTTAAGTGTGGGTCTCCGGGCATGGCCGGTGCTGGTGCTTGGTCTCTCCTTGGAGGCCCGGGTCAGCGAAATCTAACTAATTGTGGAATGGAGAACCAAGAGCGCGAGGCTCTTTAACCCAGGCCCATGGGTGATAACAATCAGGAGAGGGACTTAAGTGTGGGTCCCCGGGCATGGCCGGTGCTGGTGCTTGGTCTCTCTGTGGAGGCCCGGTTCAGTGAAATGTGACTAAGAAAGAGATCTAAACACAGGAAACTGATACACATGTGTTTCCTTTGATTCCTTTGGAGATAACCATAGGACATATGGGTAAGAACGGGAACCAAGGATCCTTTGGAGATAAGCATAGGAGTGTTTCCTTTAAAGAGGATCATAGGAATGTTTCCTTTTGAATTACTCAGAGAGAGACCCAAATATTGCACTTCCGTAACCCCTAGTGTGGGACATTTCTAGGCATTTTGCTGTAATGTAAAGTGCCTACAAGTGTCCCATGTATTGTGTTACCCTAACACCAAAGGTGTCGGACATTTCCAGGCATTGTTGTTGAAATGTAAAGTGCCTAGAAGTGTCCCAAGTATTGTATCTTTCCCTAACACAAAGAGTGAGACATTTCTAGGCATTTTCAGCACTCAGGACGGGGGCCTAAGTGTGGGTCCCCGGGCACAGCCGGTGCTGGTGCTGGGTCTCTCCATGGAGGCCTGGGTCAGCGAAATCGGACTAAGTGTGGAATGGAGAACCAAGGGCGCGAGGCTCTTTAACCAAGGCCCATGGGTGATAAAACTCAGGACGGGGGCTTAAGTGTGGGTCTCAGGGCACGGCCGGTGCTGGTGCTTGGTCTCTCCTTGGAGGCCCGGGTCAGCGAAATCTGAATAAGTGTGGAATTGAGAACCAAGAGCACGAGGCTCTTAAACCAGGCCCATGGGTGATAACACTCAGGACGGGGGCTTAAGTGTGGGTCCCCGGGCACGGCCGGTGCTGGTGCTTGGTCACTCCTTGGTGGCCAGGGTCAGTGAAATGTGACTAAGAAAGAGATCTAAACACAGGAAACTGATATACATATGTTTCCTTTGATTCCTTTGGAGATAACCATAGGCAACATGGGTAAGAACAGGAAACAAGGATCCTTTGGAGATAAGCATAGGAGTGTTTCCTTTAAAGAGGATCATAGGAATGTTTCCTTTTGAATTACTCAGAGAGAGACCCAAATATTGCGCTTCCTTAACCCCTAGTGTTGGACATTTCTAGGCGTTTTGCTGTAATGTAAAGTGCCTACAAGTGTCCCATGTATTGTATTACCCTAACACCAAAGGTTTGGGACATTTCCAGGCATTTTGCCTCAATGATAAGTGCCTAGAAGCGTCCGGCTCATTCTGATTGGTTGGGACATTTCTAGGCATTTTTGCTATAATATAAAGCGCCTACAAATGTCCCATGTATTGTATTTTTCCCTGACACAAAGAGTGGAACATTTCTAGGCATTTTCAGCACTCAGGGTGTTGGCTTTAGAGTGGGTCCCCGGGCTCAGCAATATTTGGAGGTTTTTTCTCCCATGTTTTGTATTTTTCCCCATGAAAAAGTGTGGGACATTTCTAGGCATTTTTGCTATAATGTAAAGCGCCTAGAAGTGTCCAAAGTATTGTATCTTTCCCTAACACAAAGAGTGAGACATTTCTAGGCATTTTCAGCACTCAGGACGGGGGCCTAAGTGTGAGTCCCCGGGAACGGCCGGTGCTGGTGCTGGGTCTCTCCATGGAGGCCTGGGTCAGCGAAATCTGACTAAGTGTGGAATGGAGAACCAAGGGAGCGAGGCTCTTTAACCCAGGCCCATGGGTGATAACACTCAGGACGGGGGCTTAAGTGTGGGTCTCAGGGCACGGCCGGTGCTGGTGCCTGGTCTCTCCTTGGAGGCCCGGGTCAGCGAAATCGGACTAAGTGTGGAATGGAGAACCAAGGGCGCGAGGCTCTTTAACCAAGGCCCATGGGTGATAACACTCAGGACGGGGGCTTAAGTGTGGGTCTCAGGGCACGGCCGGTTCTGGTGCTTGGTCTCTCCTTGGAGGCCCGGGTCAGCGAAATCTGAATAAGTGTGGAATGGAGAACCAAGAGCACGAGGCTCTTAAACCAGGCCCATGGTTGATAACACTCAGGACGGGGGCTTAAGTGTGGGTCTCCGGGCATGGCCGGTGCTGGTGCTTGGTCTCTCCTTGGAGGCCCGGGTCAGCGAAATCTAACTAAGTGTGGAATGGAGAACCAAGAGCGCGAGGCTCTTTAACCCAGGCCCATGGGTGATAACACTCAGGAGAGGGACTTAAGTGTGGGTCCCCGGGCACGGCCGGTGCTGGTGCTTGGTCTCTCTGTGGAGGCCCGGTTCAGTGAAATGTGACTAAGAAAGAGATCTAAACACAGGAAACTGATACACATGTGTTTCCTTTGATTCCTTTGGAGATAACCATAGGACATATGGGTAAGAACGGGAACCAAGGATCCTTTGGAGATAAGCATAGGAGTGTTTCCTTTAAAGAGGATCATAGGAATGTTTCCTTTTGAATTACTCAGAGAGAGACCCAAATATTGCACTTCCGTAACCCCTAGTGTGGGACATTTCTAGGCATTTTGCTGTAATGTAAAGTGCCTACAAGTGTCCCATGTATTGTATTACCCTAACACCAAAGGTGTCGGACATTTCCAGGCATTTTTGCTGTAATGTAAAGTGCCTAGAAGTGTCCCAAGTATTGTACCTTTCCCTAACACAAAGAGTGAGACATTTCTAGGCATTTTCAGCACTCAGGACGGGGGCCTAAGTGTGGGTCCCCGGGCACAGCCGGTGCTAGTGCTGGGTCTCTCCATGGAGGCCTGGGTCAGCGAAATCGGACTAAGTGTGGAATGGAGAACCAAGGGCGCGAGGCTCTTTAACCAAGGCCCTTGGGTGATAACACTCAGGACGGGGTCTTAAGTGTGGGTCTCAGGGCACGGCCGGTGCTGGTGCTTGGTCTCTCCTTGGAGGCCCGGGTCAGCGAAATCTGAATAAGTGTGGAATGGAGAACCAAGAGCACGAGGCTCTTAAACCGGGCCCATGGGTGATAACACTCAGGACGGGGGCTTAAGTGTGGGTCTCAGGGCACGGCCGGTGCTGGTGCTTGGTCTCTCCTTGGAGGCCCGGGTCAGCGAAATCGGACTAAGTGTGGAATGGAGAACCAAGGGCGCGAGGCTCTTTAACCAAGGCCCATGGGTGATAACACTCAGGACGGGGGCTTAAGTTTGGGTCTCAGGGCACTGCCGGTGCTGGTGCTTGGTCTCTCCTTGGAGGCCCGGGTCAGCGAAATCTGAATAAGTGTGGAATGGAGAACCAAAAGCACGAGGCTCTTAAACCAGGCCCATGGTTGATAACACTCAGGACGGGGGCTTAAGTGTGGGTCTCCGGGCATGGCCGGTGCTGGTGCTTGGTCTCTCCTTGGAGGCCCGGGTCAGCGAAATCTAACTAATTGTGGAATGGAGAACCAAGAGCGCGAGGCTCTTTAACCCAGGCCCATGGGTGATAACAATCAGGAGAGGGACTTAAGTGTGGGTCCCCGGGCATGGCCGGTGCTGGTGCTTGGTCTCTCTGTGGAGGCCCGGTTCAGTGAAATGGGACTAAGAAAGAGATCTAAACACAGGAAACTGATACACATGTGTTTCCTTTGATTCCTTTGGAGATAACCATAGGACATATGGGTAAGAACGGGAACCAAGGATCCTTTGGAGATAAGCATAGGAGTGTTTCCTTTTAAGAGGATCATAGGAATGTTTCCTTTTGAATTACTCAGAGAGAGACCCAAATATTGCACTTCCGTAACCCCTAGTGTGGGACATTTCTAGGCATTTTGCTGTAATGTAAAGTGCCTACAAGTGTCCCATGTATTGTATTACCCTAACACCAAAGGTGTCGGACATTTCCAGGCATTTTTGTTGTAATGTAAAGTGCCTAGAAGTGTCCCAAGTATTGTATCTTTCCCTAACACAAAGAGTGAGACATTTCTAGGCATTTTCAGCACTCAGGACGGGGGCCTAAGTGTGGGTCCCCGGGCACAGCCGGTGCTGGTGCTGGGTCTCTCCATGGAGGCCTGGGTCAGCGAAATCGGACTAAGTGTGGAATGGAGAACCAAGGGCGCGAGGCTCTTTAACCAAGGCCCATGGGTGATAAAACTCAGGACGGGGGCTTAAGTGTGGGTCTCAGGGCACGGCCGGTGCTGGTGCTTGGTCTCTCCTTGGAGGCCCGGGTCAGCGAAATCTGAATAAGTGTGGAATTGAGAACCAAGAGCACGAGGCTCTTAAACCAGGCCCATGGGTGATAACACTCAGGACGGGGGCTTAAGTGTGGGTCCCCGGGCACGGCCGGTGCTGGTGCTTGGTCACTCCTTGGTGGCCAGGGTCAGTGAAATGTGACTAAGAAAGAGATCTAAACACAGGAAACTGATATACATATGTTTCCTTTGATTCCTTTGGAGATAACCATAGGCAACATGGGTAAGAACAGGAAACAAGGATCCTTTGGAGATAAGCATAGGAGTGTTTCCTTTAAAGAGGATCATAGGAATGTTTCCTTTTGAATTACTCAGAGAGAGACCCAAATATTGCGCTTCCTTAACCCCTAGCGTTGGACATTTCTAGGCATTTTGCTGTAATGTAAAGTGCCTACAAGTGTCCCATGTATTGTATTACCCTAACACCAAAGGTTTGGGACATTTCCAGGCATTTTGCCTCAATGATAAGTGCCTAGAAGCGTCCGGCTCATTCTGATTGGTTGGGACATTTCTAGGCATTTTTGCTATAATATAAAGCGCCTACAAATGTCCCATGTATTGTATTTTTCCCTGACACAAAGAGTGGAACATTTCTAGGCATTTTCAGCACTCAGGGTGTTGGCTTTAGAGTGGGTCCCCGGGCTCAGCAATATTTGGAGGTTTTTTCTCCAATGTTTTGTATTTTTCCCCATGAAAAAGTGTGGGACATTTCTAGGCATTTTTGCTATAATGTAAAGCGCCTAGAAGTGTCCCAAGTATTGTATCTTTCCCTAACACAAAGAGTGAGACATTTCTAGGCATTTTCAGCACTCAGGACGGGGGCCTAAGTGTGGGTCCCCGGGAACGGCCGGTGCTGGTGCTGGGTCTCTCCATGGAGGCCTGGGTCAGCGAAATCGGACTAAGTGTGGAATGGAGAACCAAAGGCGCGAGGCTCTTTAACCAAGGCCCATGGGTGATAACATTCAGGACGGGGGCTTAAGTGTGGGTCTCTGGGCACAGCCGGTGCTGGTGCTGGGTCTCTCCATGGAGGCCTGGGTCAGCGAAATCGGACTAAGTGTGGAATGGAGAACCAAGGGCGCGAGGCTCTTTAACCCAGGCCCATGGGTGATAACACTCAGGACGGAGGCTTAAGTGTGGGTCTCAAGGCACGGCCGGTGCTGGTACTGGGTCTCTTAATGTATGCCCGGGTCAGCGAAAAGTGACTAAGTGTGGAATGGAAGACCAAGGGCGCGAGGCTCTTTAACCCAGGCCCATGGGTGATAACATTCAGGACAGGGGCTTAAGTGTGGGTCTCCGGGAACAGCCAGTGCTGGTGCTGGGTCTCTCCATGGAGGCCTGGGTCAGTGAAATCGGACTAAGTGTGGAATGGAGAACAAAGGGCGCGAGGCTCTTTAACCAAGGCCCATGGGTGTTAACACTCAGGACGGGGGTTTAAGTGTGGGTCTCAGGGCACGGCCGGTGCTGGTGCTTGGTCTCTCCTTGGAGAACCGGGTCAGCGAAATCTGATTAAGTGTGGAATGGAGAACCTAGAGCACGAGGCTCTTTAACCAAGGCCCATGGGTGATAACACTTAGGACGGGGACTTACGTGTGGGTCTCCGGGCATGGCCGGTGCTGGTGCTTGGTCTCTCCTTGGAGACCTGGGTCAGCGAAATCTGACTAAGTGTGGAATGGAGAACCAAGGGAGCGAGGCTCTTTAACCCAGGCCCATGGGTGATAACACTCAGGACGGGGGCTTAAGTGTGGGTCTCAGGGCACGGCCGGTGCTGGTGCCTGGTCTCTCCTTGGAGGCCCGGGTCAGCGAAATCGGACTAAGTGTGGAATGGAGAACCAAGGGCGCGAGGCTCTTTAACCAAGGCCCATGGGTGATAACACTCAGGACGGGGGCTTAAGTGTGGGTCTCAGGGCACGGCCGGTTCTGGTGCTTGGTCTCTCCTTGGAGGCCCGGGTCAGCGAAATCTGAATAAGTGTGGAATGGAGAACCAAGAGCACGAGGCTCTTAAACCAGGCCCATGGTTGATAACACTCAGGACGGGGGCTTAAGTGTGGGTCTCCGGGCATGGCCGGTGCTGGTGCTTGGTCTCTCCTTGGAGGCCCGGGTCAGCGAAATCTAACTAAATGTGGAATGGAGAACCAAGAGCGCGAGGCTCTTTAACCCAGGCCCATGGGTGATAACACTCAGGAGAGGGACTTAAGTGTGGGTCCCCGGGCACGGCCGGTGCTGGTGCTTGGTCTCTCTGTGGAGGCCCGGTTCAGTGAAATGTGACTAAGAAAGAGATCTAAACACAGGAAACTGATACACATGTGTTTCCTTTGATTCCTTTGGAGATAACCATAGGACATATGGGTAAGAACGGGAACCAAGGATCCTTTGGAGATAAGCATAGGAGTGTTTCCTTTAAAGAGGATCATAGGAATGTTTCCTTTTGAATTACTCAGAGAGAGACCCAAATATTGCACTTCCGTAACCCCTAGTGTGGGACATTTCTAGGCATTTTGCTGTAATGTAAAGTGCCTACAAGTGTCCCATGTATTGTATTACCCTAACACCAAAGGTGTCGGACATTTCCAGGCATTTTTGCTGTAATGTAAAGTGCCTAGAAGTGTCCCAAGTATTGTATCTTTCCCTAACACAAAGAGTGAGACATTTCTAGGCATTTTCAGCACTCAGGACGGGGGCCTAAGTGTGGGTCCCCGGGCACAGCCGGTGCTGGTGCTGGGTCTCTCCATGGAGGCCTGGGTCAGCGAAATCGGACTAAGTGTGGAATGGAGAACCAAGGGCGCGAGGCTCTTTAACCAAGGCCCTTGGGTGATAACACTCAGGACGGGGTCTTAAGTGTGGGTCTCAGGGCACGGCCGGTGCTGGTGCTTGGTCTCTCCTTGGAGGCCCGGGTCAGCGAAATCTGAATAAGTGTGGAATGGAGAACCAAGAGCACGAGGCTCTTAAACCAGGCCCATGGGTGATAACACTCAGGACGGGGGCTTAAGTGTGGGTCTCAGGGCACTGCCGGTGCTGGTGCTTGGTCTCTCCTTGGAGGCCCGGGTCAGCGAAATCTGAATAAGTGTGGAATGGAGAACCAAGAGCACGAGGCTCTTAAACCAGGCCCATGGTTGATAACACTCAGGACGGGGGCTTAAGTGTGGGTCTCCGGGCATGGCCGGTGCTGGTGCTTGGTCTCTCCTTGGAGGCCCGGGTCTGCGAAATCTAACTAATTGTGGAATGGAGAACCAAGAGCGCGAGGCTCTTTAACCCAGGCCCATGGGTGATAACAATCAGGAGAGGGACTTAAGTGTGGGTCCCCGGGCACGGCCGGTGCTGGTGCTTGGTCTCTCTGTGGAGGCCCGGTTCAGTGAAATGTGACTAAGAAAGAGATCTAAACACAGGAAACTGATACACATGTGTTTCCTTTGATTCCTTTGGAGATAACCATAGGACATATGGGTAAGAACGGGAACCAAGGATCCTTTGGAGATAAGCATAGGAGTGTTTCCTTTAAAGAGGATCATAGGAATGTTTCCTTTTGAATTACTCAGAGAGAGACCCAAATATTGCACTTCCGTAACCCCTAGTGTGGGACATTTCTAGGCATTTTGCTGTAATGTAAAGTGCCTACAAGTGTCCCATGTATTGTATTACCCTAACACCAAAGGTGTCGGACATTTCCAGGCATTTTTGTTGTAATGTAAAGTGCCTAGAAGTGTCCCAAGTATTGTATCTTTCCCTAACACAAAGAGTGAGACATTTCTAGGCATTTTCAGCACTCAGGACGGGGGCCTAAGTGTGGGTCCCCGGGCACAGCCGGTGCTGGTGCTGGGTCTCTCCATGGAGGCCTGGGTCAGCGAAATCGGACTAAGTGTGGAATGGAGAACCAAGGGCGCGAGGCTCTTTAACCAAGGCCCATGGGTGATAAAACTCAGGACGGGGGCTTAAGTGTGGGTCTCAGGGCACGGCCGGTGCTGGTGCTTGGTCTCTCCTTGGAGGCCCGGGTCAGCGAAATCTGAATAAGTGTGGAATTGAGAACCAAGAGCACGAGGCTCTTAAACCAGGCCCATGGGTGATAACACTCAGGACGGGGGCTTAAGTGTGGGTCCCCGGGCACGGCCGGTGCTGGTGCTTGGTCACTCCTTGGTGGCCAGGGTCAGTGAAATGTGACTAAGAAAGAGATCTAAACACAGGAAACTGATATACATATGTTTCCTTTGATTCCTTTGGAGATAACCATAGGCAACATGGGTAAGAACAGGAAACAAGGATCCTTTGGAGATAAGCATAGGAGTGTTTCCTTTAAAGAGGATCATAGGAATGTTTCCTTTTGAATTACTCAGAGAGAGACCCAAATATTGCGCTTCCTTAACCCCTAGCGTTGGACATTTCTAGGCATTTTGCTGTAATGTAAAGTGCCTACAAGTGTCCCATGTATTGTATTACCCTAACACCAAAGGTTTGGGACATTTCCAGGCATTTTGCCTCAATGATAAGTGCCTAGAAGCGTCCGGCTCATTCTGATTGGTTGGGACATTTCTAGGCATTTTTGCTATAATATAAAGCGCCTACAAATGTCCCATGTATTGTATTTTTCCCTGACACAAAGAGTGGAACATTTCTAGGCATTTTCAGCACTCAGGGTGTTGGCTTTAGAGTGGGTCCCCGGGCTCAGCAATATTTGGAGGTTTTTTCTCCAATGTTTTGTATTTTTCCCCATGAAAAAGTGTGGGACATTTCTAGGCATTTTTGCTATAATGTAAAGCGCCTAGAAGTGTCCCAAGTATTGTATCTTTCCCTAACACAAAGAGTGAGACATTTCTAGGCATTTTCAGCACTCAGGACGGGGGCCTAAGTGTGGGTCCCCGGGAACGGCCGGTGCTGGTGCTTGGTCTCTCCTTGGAGAACCGGGTCAGCGAAATCTGATTAAGTGTGGAATGGAGAACCTAGAGCACGAGGCTCTTTAACCAAGGCCCATGGGTGATAACACTTAGGACGGGGACTTACGTGTGGGTCTCCGGGCATGGCCGGTGCTGGTGCTTGGTCTCTCCTTGGAGACCTGGGTCAGCGAAATCTGACTAAGTGTGGAATGGAGAACCAAGGGAGCGAGGCTCTTTAACCCAGGCCCATGGGTGATAACACTCAGGACGGGGGCTTAAGTGTGGGTCTCAGGGCACGGCCGGTGCTGGTGCCTGGTCTCTCCTTGGAGGCCCGGGTCAGCGAAATCGGACT
Organism: Pleuronectes platessa; assembly: GCF_947347685.1. Lineage (NCBI taxonomy): Eukaryota > Metazoa > Chordata > Actinopteri > Pleuronectiformes > Pleuronectidae > Pleuronectes > Pleuronectes platessa. The sequence goes on from NW_026518969.1 coordinate 137,358, forward strand.
AAGTGTGGAATGGAGAACCAAGGGCGCGAGGCTCTTTAACCAAGGCCCATGGGTGATAACACTCAGGACGGGGGCTTAAGTGTGGGTCTCAGGGCACGGCCGGTTCTGGTGCTTGGTCTCTCCTTGGAGGCCCGGGTCAGCGAAATCTGAATAAGTGTGGAATGGAGAACCAAGAGCACGAGGCTCTTAAACCAGGCCCATGGTTGATAACACTCAGGACGGGGGCTTAAGTGTGGGTCTCCGGGCATGGCCGGTGCTGGTGCTTGGTCTCTCCTTGGAGGCCCGGGTCAGCGAAATCTAACTAAATGTGGAATGGAGAACCAAGAGCGCGAGGCTCTTTAACCCAGGCCCATGGGTGATAACACTCAGGAGAGGGACTTAAGTGTGGGTCCCCGGGCACGGCCGGTGCTGGTGCTTGGTCTCTCTGTGGAGGCCCGGTTCAGTGAAATGTGACTAAGAAAGAGATCTAAACACAGGAAACTGATACACATGTGTTTCCTTTGATTCCTTTGGAGATAACCATAGGACATATGGGTAAGAACGGGAACCAAGGATCCTTTGGAGATAAGCATAGGAGTGTTTCCTTTAAAGAGGATCATAGGAATGTTTCCTTTTGAATTACTCAGAGAGAGACCCAAATATTGCACTTCCGTAACCCCTAGTGTGGGACATTTCTAGGCATTTTGCTGTAATGTAAAGTGCCTACAAGTGTCCCATGTATTGTATTACCCTAACACCAAAGGTGTCGGACATTTCCAGGCATTTTTGCTGTAATGTAAAGTGCCTAGAAGTGTCCCAAGTATTGTATCTTTCCCTAACACAAAGAGTGAGACATTTCTAGGCATTTTCAGCACTCAGGACGGGGGCCTAAGTGTGGGTCCCCGGGCACAGCCGGTGCTGGTGCTGGGTCTCTCCATGGAGGCCTGGGTCAGCGAAATCGGACTAAGTGTGGAATGGAGAACCAAGGGCGCGAGGCTCTTTAACCAAGGCCCTTGGGTGATAACACTCAGGACGGGGTCTTAAGTGTGGGTCTCAGGGCACGGCCGGTACTGGTGCTTGGTCTCTCCTTGGAGGCCCGGGTCAGCGAAATCTGAATAAGTGTGGAATGGAGAACCAAGAGCACGAGGCTCTTAAACCGGGCCCATGGGTGATAACACTCAGGACGGGGGCTTAAGTGTGGGTCTCAGGGCACGGCCGGTGCTGGTGCTTGGTCTCTCCTTGGAGGCCCGGGTCAGCGAAATCGGACTAAGTGTGGAATGGAGAACCAAGGGCGCGAGGCTCTTTAACCAAGGCCCATGGGTGATAACACTCAGGACGGGGGCTTAAGTTTGGGTCTCAGGGCACTGCCGGTGCTGGTGCTTGGTCTCTTCTTGGAGGCCCGGGTCAGCGAAATCTGAATAAGTGTGGAATGGAGAACCAAGAGCACGAGGCTCTTAAACCAGGCCCATGGTTGATAACACTCAGGACGGGGGCTTAAGTGTGGGTCTCCGGGCATGGCCGGTGCTGGTGCTTGGTCTCTCCTTGGAGGCCCGGGTCAGCGAAATCTAACTAATTGTGGAATGGAGAACCAAGAGCGCGAGGCTCTTTAACCCAGGCCCATGGGTGATAACAATCAGGAGAGGGACTTAAGTGTGGGTCCCCGGGCACGGCCGGTGCTGGTGCTTGGTCTCTCTGTGGAGGCCCGGTTCAGTGAAATGTGACTAAGAAAGAGATCTAAACACAGGAAACTGATACACATGTGTTTCCTTTGATTCCTTTGGAGATAACCATAGGACATATGGGTAAGAACGGGAACCAAGGATCCTTTGGAGATAAGCATAGGAGTGTTTCCTTTAAAGAGGATCATAGGAATGTTTCCTTTTGAATTACTCAGAGAGAGACCCAAATATTGCACTTCCGTAACCCCTAGTGTGGGACATTTCTAGGCATTTTGCTGTAATGTAAAGTGCCTACAAGTGTCCCATGTATTGTATTACCCTAACACCAAAGGTGTCGGACATTTCCAGGCTTTTTGCTGTAATGTAAAGTGCCTAGAAGTGTCCCAAGTATTGTATCTTTCCCTAACACAAAGAGTGAGACATTTCTAGGCATTTTCAGCACTCAGGACGGGGGCCTAAGTGTGGGTCCCCGGGCACAGCCGGTGCTGGTGCTGGGTCTCTCCATGGAGGCCTGGGTCAGCGAAATCGGACTAAGTGTGGAATGGAGAACCAAGGGCGCGAGGCTCTTTAACCAAGGCCCTTGGGTGATAACACTCAGGACGGGGTCTTAAGTGTGGGTCTCAGGGCACGGCCGGTGCTGGTGCTTGGTCTCTCCTTGGAGGCCCGGGTCAGCGAAATCTGAATAAGTGTGGAATGGAGAACCAAGAGCACGAGGCTCTTAAACCAGGCCCATGGGTGATAACACTCAGGACGGGGGCTTAAGTGTGGGTCTCAGGGCACTGCCGGTGCTGGTGCTTGGTCTCTCCTTGGAGGCCCGGGTCAGCGAAATCTGAATAAGTGTGGAATGGAGAACCAAGAGCACGAGGCTCTTAAACCAGGCCCATGGTTGATAACACTCAGGACGGGGGCTTAAGTGTGGGTCTCCGGGCATGGCCGGTGCTGGTGCTTGGTCTCTCCTTGGAGGCCCGGGTCTGCGAAATCTAACTAATTGTGGAATGGAGAACCAAGAGCGCGAGGCTCTTTAACCCAGGCCCATGGGTGATAACAATCAGGAGAGGGACTTAAGTGTGGGTCCCCGGGCACGGCCGGTGCTGGTGCTTGGTCTCTCTGTGGAGGCCCGGTTCAGTGAAATGTGACTAAGAAAGAGATCTAAACACAGGAAACTGATACACATGTGTTTCCTTTGATTCCTTTGGAGATAACCATAGGACATATGGGTAAGAACGGGAACCAAGGATCCTTTGGAGATAAGCATAGGAGTGTTTCCTTTAAAGAAGATCATAGGAATGTTTCCTTTTGAATTACTCAGAGAGAGACCCAAATATTGCACTTCCGTAACCCCTAGTGTGGGACATTTCTAGGCATTTTGCTGTAATGTAAAGTGCCTACAAGTGTCCCATGTATTGTATTACCCTAACACCAAAGGTGTCGGACATTTCCAGGCATTTTTGTTGTAATGTAAAGTGCCTAGAAGTGTCCCAAGTATTGTATCTTTCCCTAACACAAAGAGTGAGACATTTCTAGGCATTTTCAGCACTCAGGACGGGGGCCTAAGTGTGGGTCCCCGGGCACAGCCGGTGCTGGTGCTGGGTCTCTCCATGGAGGCCTGGGTCAGCGAAATCGGACTAAGTGTGGAATGGAGAACCAAGGGCGCGAGGCTCTTTAACCAAGGCCCATGGGTGATAAAACTCAGGACGGGGGCTTAAGTGTGGGTCTCAGGGCACGGCCGGTGCTGGTGCTTGGTCTCTCCTTGGAGGCCCGGGTCAGCGAAATCTGAATAAGTGTGGAATTGAGAACCAAGAGCACGAGGCTCTTAAACCAGGCCCATGGGTGATAACACTCAGGACGGGGGCTTAAGTGTGGGTCCCCGGGCACGGCCGGTGCTGGTGCTTGGTCACTCCTTGGTGGCCAGGGTCAGTGAAATGTGACTAAGAAAGAGATCTAAACACAGGAAACTGATATACATATGTTTCCTTTGATTCCTTTGGAGATAACCATAGGCAACATGGGTAAGAACAGGAAACAAGGATCCTTTGGAGATAAGCATAGGAGTGTTTCCTTTAAAGAGGATCATAGGAATGTTTCCTTTTGAATTACTCAGAGAGAGACCCAAATATTGCGCTTCCTTAACCCCTAGTGTTGGACATTTCTAGGCATTTTGCTGTAATGTAAAGTGCCTACAAGTGTCCCATGTATTGTATTACCCTAACACCAAAGGTGTGGGACATTTCCAGGCATTTTGCCTCAATGATAAGTGCCTAGAAGCGTCCGGCTCATTCTGATTGGTTGGGACATTTCTAGGCATTTTTGCAATAATATAAAGCGCCTACAAATGTCCCATGTATTGTATTTTTCCCTGACACAAAGAGTGGAACATTTCTAGGCATTTTCAGCACTCAGGGTGTTGGCTTTAGAGTGGGTCCCCGGGCTCAGCAATATTTGGAGGTTTTTTCTCCCATGTTTTGTATTTTTCCCCATGAAAAAGTGTGGGACATTTCTAGGCATTTTTGCTATAATGTAAAGCGCCTAGAAGTGTCCCAAGTATTGTATCTTTCCCTAACACAAAGAGTGAGACATTTCTAGGCATTTTCAGCAGTCAGGACGGGGGCCTAAGTGTGGGTCCCCGGGAACGGCCGGTGCTGGTGCTGGGTCTCTCCATGGAGGCCTGGGTCAGCGAAATCGGACTAAGTGTGGAATGGAGAACCAAAGGCGCGAGGCTCTTTAACCAAGGCCCATGGGTGATAACATTCAGAACGGGGGCTTAAGTGTGGGTCTCTGGGCACAGCCGGTGCTGGTGCTGGGTCTCTCCATGGAGGCCTGGGTCAGCGAAATCGGACTAAGTGTGGAATGGAGAACCAAGGGGCAGAGGCTCTTTAACCAAGGCCCATGGGTGATAACACTCAGGACGGGGGCTTAAGTGTGGGTCTCAGGGCACGGCCGGTGCTGGTACTGGGTCTCTTAATGTATGCCCGGGTCAGCGAAAAGTGACTAAGTGTGGAATGGAAGACCAAGGGCGCGAGGCTCTTTAACCCAGGCCCATGGGTGATAACATTCAGGACGGGGGCTTAAGTGTGGGTCTCCGGGCACAGCCAGTGCTGGTGCTGGGTCTCTCCATGGAGGCCTGGGTCAGCGAAATCGGACTAAGTGTGGAATGGAGAACCAAGGGCGCGAGGCTCTTTAACCCAGGCCCATGGGTGATAACACTCAGGACGGAGGCTTAAGTGTGGGTCTCAAGGCACGGCCGGTGCTGGTACTGAGTCTCTTAATGTATGCCCGGGTCAGCGAAAAGTGACTAAGTGTGGAATGGAAGACCAAGGGCGCGAGGCTCTTTAACCCAGGCCCATGGGTGATAACATTCAGGACGGGGGCTTAAGTGTGGGTCTCCGGGAACAGCCAGTGCTGGTGCTGGGTCTCTCCATGGAGGCCTGGGTCAGCGAAATCGGACTAAGTGTGGAATGGAGAACAAAGGGCGCGAGGCTCTTTAACCAAGGCCCATGGGTGTTAACACTCAGGACGGGGACTTACGTGTGGGTCTCCGGGCATGGCCGGTGCTGGTGCTTGGTCTCTCCTTGGAGACCTGGGTCAGCGAAATCTGACTAAGTGTGGAATGGAGAACCAAGGGAGCGAGGCTCTTTAACCCAGGCCCATGGGTGATAACACTCAGGACGGGGGCTTAAGTGTGGGTCTCAGGGCACGGCCGGTGCTGGTGCCTGGTCTCTCCTTGGAGGCCCGGGTCAGCGAAATCGGACTAAGTGTGGAATGGAGAACCAAGGGCGCGAGGCTCTTTAACCAAGGCCCATGGGTGATAACACTCAGGACGGGGGCTTAAGTGTGGGTCTCAGGGCACGGCCGGTGCTGGTGCTTGGTCTCTCCTTGGAGGCCCGGGTCAGCGAAATCTGAATAAGTGTGGAATGGAGAACCAAGAGCACGAGGCTCTTAAACCAGGCCCATGGTTGATAACACTCAGGACGGGGGCTTAAGTGTGGGTCTCCGGGCATGGCCGGTGCTGGTGCTTGGTCTCTCCTTGGAGGCCCGGGTCAGCGAAATCTAACTAAGTGTGGAATGGAGAACCAAGAGCGCGAGGCTCTTTAACCCAGGCCCATGGGTGATAACACTCAGGAGAGGGACTTAAGTGTGGGTCCCCGGGCACGGCCGGTGCTGGTGCTTGGTCTCTCTGTGGAGGCCCGGTTCAGTGAAATGTGACTAAGAAAGAGATCTAAACACAGGAAACTGATACACATGTGTTTCCTTTGATTCCTTTGGAGATAACCATAGGACATATGGGTAAGAACGGGAACCAAGGATCCTTTGGAGATAAGCATAGGAGTGTTTCCTTTAAAGAGGATCATAGGAATGTTTCCTTTTGAATTACTCAGAGAGAGACCCAAATATTGCACTTCCGTAACCCCTAGTGTGGGACATTTCTAGGCATTTTGCTGTAATGTAAAGTGCCTACAAGTGTCCCATGTATTGTATTACCCTAACACCAAAGGTGTCGGACATTTCCAGGCATTTTTGCTGTAATGTAAAGTGCCTAGAAGTGTCCCAAGTATTGTATCTTTCCCTAACACAAAGAGTGAGACATTTCTAGGCATTTTCAGCACTCAGGACGGGGGCCTAAGTGTGGGTCCCCGGGCACAGCCGGTGCTGGTGCTGGGTCTCTCCATGGAGGCCTGGGTCAGCGAAATCGGACTAAGTGTGGAATGGAGAACCAAGGGCGCGAGGCTCTTTAACCAAGGCCCTTGGGTGATAACACTCAGGACGGGGTCTTAAGTGTGGGTCTCAGGGCACGGCCGGTGCTGGTGCTTGGTCTCTCCTTGGAGGCCCGGGTCAGCGAAATCTGAATAAGTGTGGAATGGAGAACCAAGAGCACGAGGCTCTTAAACCAGGCCCATGGGTGATAACACTCAGGACGGGGGCTTAAGTGTGGGTCTCAGGGCACGGCCGGTGCTGGTGCTTGGTCTCTCCTTGGAGGCCCGGGTCAGCGAAATCTGAATAAGTGTGGAATGGAGAACCAAGAGCACGAGGCTCTTAAACCAGGCCCATGGGTGATAACACTCAGGACGGGGGCTTAAGTGTGGGTCTCAGGGCACGGCCGGTGCTGGTGCTTGGTCTCTCCTTGGAGGCCCGGGTCAGCGAAATCGGACTAAGTGTGGAATGGAGAACCAAGGGCGCGAGGCTCTTTAACCAAGGCCCATGGGTGATAACACTCAGGACGGGGGCTTAAGTGTGGGTCTCAGGGCACTGCCGGTGCTGGTGCTTGGTCTCTCCTTGGAGGCCCGGGTCAGCGAAATCTGAATAAGTGTGGAATGGAGAACCAAGAGCACGAGGCTCTTAAACCAGGCCCATTGTTGATAACACTCAGGACGGGGGCTTAAGTGTGGGTCTCCGGGCATGGCCGGTGCTGGTGCTTGGTCTCTCCTTGGAGGCCCGGGTCTGCGAAATCTAACTAATTGTGGAATGGAGAACCAAGAGCGCGAGGCTCTTTAACCCAGGCCCATGGGTGATAACAATCAGGAGAGGGACTTAAGTGTGGGTCCCCGGGCACGGCCGGTGCTGGTGCTTGGTCTCTCTGTGGAGGCCCGGTTCAGTGAAATGTGACTAAGAAAGAGATCTAAACACAGGAAACTGATACACATGTGTTTCCTTTGATTCCTTTGGAGATAACCATAGGACATATGGGTAAGAACGGGAACCAAGGATCCTTTGGAGATAAGCATAGGAGTGTTTCCTTTAAAGAGGATCATAGGAATGTTTCCTTTTGAATTACTCAGAGAGAGACCCAAATATTGCACTTCCGTAACCCCTAGTGTGGGACATTTCTAGGCATTTTGCTGTAATGTAAAGTGCCTACAAGTGTCCCATGTATTGTATTACCCTAACACCAAAGGTGTCGGACATTTCCAGGCATTTTTGTTGTAATGTAAAGTGCCTAGAAGTGTCCCAAGTATTGTATCTTTCCCTAACACAAAGAGTGAGACATTTCTAGGCATTTTCAGCACTCAGGACGGGGGCCTAAGTGTGGGTCCCCGGGCACAGCCGGTGCTGGTGCTGGGTCTCTCCATGGAGGCCTGGGTCAGCGAAATCGGACTAAGTGTGGAATGGAGAACCAAGGGCGCGAGGCTCTTTAACCAAGGCCCATGGGTGATAAAACTCAGGACGGGGGCTTAAGTGTGGGTCTCAGGGCACGGCCGGTGCTGGTGCTTGGTCTCTCCTTGGAGGCCCGGGTCAGCGAAATCTGAATAAGTGTGGAATTGAGAACCAAGAGCACGAGGCTCTTAAACCAGGCCCATGGGTGATAACACTCAGGACGGGGGCTTAAGTGTGGGTCCCCGGGCACGGCCGGTGCTGGTGCTTGGTCACTCCTTGGTGGCCAGGGTCAGTGAAATGTGACTAAGAAAGAGATCTAAACACAGGAAACTGATATACATATGTTTCCTTTGATTCCTTTGGAGATAACCATAGGCAACATGGGTAAGAACAGGAAACAAGGATCCTTTGGAGATAAGCATAGGAGTGTTTCCTTTAAAGAGGATCATAGGAATGTTTCCTTTTGAATTACTCAGAGAGAGACCCAAATATTGCGCTTCCTTAACCCCTAGTGTTGGACATTTCTAGGCATTTTGCTGTAATGTAAAGTGCCTACAAGTGTCCCATGTATTGTATTACCCTAACACCAAAGGTGTGGGACATTTCCAGGCATTTTGCCTCAATGATAAGTGCCTAGAAGCGTCCGGCTCATTCTGATTGATAGGGACATTTCTAGGCATTTTTGCAATAATATAAAGCGCCTACAAATGTCCCATGTATTGTATTTTTCCCTGACACAAAGAGTGGAACATTTCTAGGCATTTTCAGCACTCAGGGTGTTGGCTTTAGAGTGGGTCCCCGGGCTCAGCAATATTTGGAGGTTTTTTCTCCCATGTTTTGTATTTTTCCCCATGAAAAAGTGTGGGACATTTCTAGGCATTTTTGCTATAATGTAAAGCGCCTAGAAGTGTCCCAAGTATTGTATCTTTCCCTAACACAAAGAGTGAGACATTTCTAGGCATTTTCAGCACTCAGGACGGGGGCCTAAGTGTGGGTCCCCGGGAACGGCCGGTGCTGGTGCTGGGTCTCTCCATGGAGGCCTGGGTCAGCGAAATCGGACTAAGTGTGGAATGGAGAACCAAAGGCGCGAGGCTCTTTAACCAAGGCCCATGGGTGATAACATTCAGGACGGGGGCTTAAGTGTGGGTCTCTGGGCACAGCCGGTGCTGGTGCTGGGTCTCTCCATGGAGGCCTGGGTCAGCGAAATCGGACTAAGTGTGGAATGGAGAACCAAGGGCGCGAGGCTCTTTAACCAAGGCCCATGGGTGATAACACTCAGGACGGGGGCTTAAGTGTGGGTCTCAGGGCACGGCCGGTGCTGGTACTGGGTCTCTTAATGTATGCCCGGGTCAGCGAAAAGTGACTAAGTGTGGAATGGAAGACCAAGGGCACGAGGCTCTTTAACCCAGGCCCATGGGTGATAACATTCAGGACGGGGGCTTAAGTGTGGGTCTCCGGGAACAGCCAGTGCTGGTGCTGGGTCTCTCCATGGAGGCCTGGGTCAGCGAAATCGGACTAAGTGTGGAATGGAGAACAAAGGGCGCGAGGCTCTTTAACCAAGGCCCATGGGTGTTAACACTCAGGACGGGGGTTTAAGTGTGGGTCTCAGGGCACGGCCGGTGCTGGTGCTTGTTCTCTCCTTGGAGAACCGGGTCAGCGAAATCTGATTAAGTGTGGAATGGAGAACCTAGAGCACGAGGCTCTTTAACCAAGGCCCATGGGTGATAACACTTAGGACGGGGACTTACGTGTGGGTCTCCGGGCATGGCCGGTGCTGGTGCTTGGTCTCTCCTTGGAGACCTGGGTCAGCGAAATCTGACTAAGTGTGGAATGGAGAACCAAGGGAGCGAGGCTCTTTAACCCAGGCCCATGGGTGATAACACTCAGGACGGGGGCTTAAGTGTGGGTCTCAGGGCACGGCCGGTGCTGGTGCCTGGTCTCTCCTTGGAGGCCCGGGTCAGCGAAATCGGACTAAGTGTGGAATGGAGAACCAAGGGCGCGAGGCTCTTTAACCAAGGCCCATGGGTGATAACACTCAGGACGGGGGCTTAAGTGTGGGTCTCAGGGCACGGCCGGTGCTGGTGCTTGGTCTCTCCTTGGAGGCCCGGGTCAGCGAAATCTGAATAAGTGTGGAATGGAGAACCAAGAGCACGAGGCTCTTAAACCAGGCCCATGGTTGATAACACTCAGGACGGGGGCTTAAGTGTGGGTCTCCGGGCATGGCCGGTGCTGGTGCTTGGTCTCTCCTTGGAGGCCCGGGTCAGCGAAATCTAACTAAGTGTGGAATGGAGAACCAAGAGCGCGAGGCTCTTTAACCCAGGCCCATGGGTGATAACACTCAGGAGAGGGACTTAAGTGTGGGTCCCCGGGCACGGCCGGTGCTGGTGCTTGGTCTCTCTGTGGAGGCCCGGTTCAGTGAAATGTGACTAAGAAAGAGATCTAAACACAGGAAACTGATACACATGTGTTTCCTTTGATTCCTTTGGAGATAACCATAGGACATATGGGTAAGAACGGGAACCAAGGATCCTTTGGAGATAAGCATAGGAGTGTTTCCTTTAAAGAGGATCATAGGAATGTTTCCTTTTGAATTACTCAGAGAGAGACCCAAATATTGCACTTCCGTAACCCCTAGTGTGGGACATTTCTAGGCATTTTGCTGTAATGTAAAGTGCCTACAAGTGTCCCATGTATTGTATTACCCTAACACCAAAGGTGTCGGACATTTCCAGGCATTTTTGCTGTAATGTAAAGTGCCTAGAAGTGTCCCAAGTATTGTATCTTTCCCTAACACAAAGAGTGAGACATTTCTAGGCATTTTCAGCACTCAGGACGGGGGCCTAAGTGTGGGTCCCCGGGCACAGCCGGTGCTGGTGCTGGGTCTCTCCATGGAGGCCTGGGTCAGCGAAATCGGACTAAGTGTGGAATGGAGAACCAAGGGCGCGAGGCTCTTTAACCAAGGCCCTTGGGTGATAACACTCAGGACGGGGTCTTAAGTGTGGGTCTCAGGGCACGGCCGGTGCTGGTGCTTGGTCTCTCCTTGGAGGCCCGGGTCAGCGAAATCTGAATAAGTGTGGAATGGAGAACCAAGAGCACGAGGCTCTTAAACCAGGCCCATGGGTGATAACACTCAGGACGGGGGCTTAAGTGTGGGTCTCAGGGCACGGCCGGTGCTGGTGCTTGGTCTCTCCTTGGAGGCCCGGGTCAGCGAAATCTGAATAAGTGTGGAATGGAGAACCAAGAGCACGAGGCTCTTAAACCAGGCCCATGGGTGATAACACTCAGGACGGGGGCTTAAGTGTGGGTCTCAGGGCACGGCCGGTGCTGGTGCTTGGTCTCTCCTTGGAGGCCCGGGTCAGCGAAATCGGACTAAGTGTGGAATGGAGAACCAAGGGCGCGAGGCTCTTTAACCAAGGCCCATGGGTGATAACACTCAGGACGGGGGCTTAAGTGTGGGTCTCAGGGCACTGCCGGTGCTGGTGCTTGGTCTCTCCTTGGAGGCCCGGGTCAGCGAAATCTGAATAAGTGTGGAATGGAGAACCAAGAGCACGAGGCTCTTAAACCAGGCCCATTGTTGATAACACTCAGGACGGGGGCTTAAGTGTGGGTCTCCGGGCATGGCCGGTGCTGGTGCTTGGTCTCTCCTTGGAGGCCCGGGTCTGCGAAATCTAACTAATTGTGGAATGGAGAACCAAGAGCGCGAGGCTCTTTAACCCAGGCCCATGGGTGATAACAATCAGGAGAGGGACTTAAGTGTGGGTCCCCGGGCACGGCCGGTGCTGGTGCTTGGTCTCTCTGTGGAGGCCCGGTTCAGTGAAATGTGACTAAGAAAGAGATCTAAACACAGGAAACTGATACACATGTGTTTCCTTTGATTCCTTTGGAGATAACCATAGGACATATGGGTAAGAACGGGAACCAAGGATCCTTTGGAGATAAGCATAGGAGTGTTTCCTTTAAAGAGGATCATAGGAATGTTTCCTTTTGAATTACTCAGAGAGAGACCCAAATATTGCACTTCCGTAACCCCTAGTGTGGGACATTTCTAGGCATTTTGCTGTAATGTAAAGTGCCTACAAGTGTCCCATGTATTGTATTACCCTAACACCAAAGGTGTCGGACATTTCCAGGCATTTTTGTTGTAATGTAAAGTGCCTAGAAGTGTCCCAAGTATTGTATCTTTCCCTAACACAAAGAGTGAGACATTTCTAGGCATTTTCAGCACTCAGGACGGGGGCCTAAGTGTGGGTCCCCGGGCACAGCCGGTGCTGGTGCTGGGTCTCTCCATGGAGGCCTGGGTCAGCGAAATCGGACTAAGTGTGGAATGGAGAACCAAGGGCGCGAGGCTCTTTAACCAAGGCCCATGGGTGATAAAACTCAGGACGGGGGCTTAAGTGTGGGTCTCAGGGCACGGCCGGTGCTGGTGCTTGGTCTCTCCTTGGAGGCCCGGGTCAGCGAAATCTGAATAAGTGTGGAATTGAGAACCAAGAGCACGAGGCTCTTAAACCAGGCCCATGGGTGATAACACTCAGGACGGGGGCTTAAGTGTGGGTCCCCGGGCACGGCCGGTGCTGGTGCTTGGTCACTCCTTGGTGGCCAGGGTCAGTGAAATGTGACTAAGAAAGAGATCTAAACACAGGAAACTGATATACATATGTTTCCTTTGATTCCTTTGGAGATAACCATAGGCAACATGGGTAAGAACAGGAAACAAGGATCCTTTGGAGATAAGCATAGGAGTGTTTCCTTTAAAGAGGATCATAGGAATGTTTCCTTTTGAATTACTCAGAGAGAGACCCAAATATTGCGCTTCCTTAACCCCTAGTGTTGGACATTTCTAGGCATTTTGCTGTAATGTAAAGTGCCTACAAGTGTCCCATGTATTGTATTACCCTAACACCAAAGGTGTGGGACATTTCCAGGCATTTTGCCTCAATGATAAGTGCCTAGAAGCGTCCGGCTCATTCTGATTGATAGGGACATTTCTAGGCATTTTTGCAATAATATAAAGCGCCTACAAATGTCCCATGTATTGTATTTTTCCCTGACACAAAGAGTGGAACATTTCTAGGCATTTTCAGCACTCAGGGTGTTGGCTTTAGAGTGGGTCCCCGGGCTCAGCAATATTTGGAGGTTTTTTCTCCCATGTTTTGTATTTTTCCCCATGAAAAAGTGTGGGACATTTCTAGGCATTTTTGCTATAATGTAAAGCGCCTAGAAGTGTCCCAAGTATTGTATCTTTCCCTAACACAAAGAGTGAGACATTTCTAGGCATTTTCAGCACTCAGGACGGGGGCCTAAGTGTGGGTCCCCGGGAACGGCCGGTGCTGGTGCTGGGTCTCTCCATGGAGGCCTGGGTCAGCGAAATCGGACTAAGTGTGGAATGGAGAACCAAAGGCGCGAGGCTCTTTAACCAAGGCCCATGGGTGATAACATTCAGGACGGGGGCTTAAGTGTGGGTCTCTGGGCACAGCCGGTGCTGGTGCTGGGTCTCTCCATGGAGGCCTGGGTCAGCGAAATCGGACTAAGTGTGGAATGGAGAACCAAGGGCGCGAGGCTCTTTAACCCAGGCCCATGGGTGATAACACTCAGGACGGGGGCTTAAGTGTGGGTCTCCGGGCATGGCCGGTGCTGGTGCTTGGTCTCTCCTTGGAGGCCCGGGTCAGCGAAATCTAACTAAGTGTGGAATGGAGAACCAAGGGCGCGAGGCTCTTTAACCAAGGCCCATGGGTGATAAAACTCAGGACGGGGGCTTAAGTGTGGCTCTCAGGGCACGGCCGGTGCTGGTGCTTGGTCTCTCCTTGGAGGCCCGGGTCAGCGAAATCTGAATAAGTGTGGAATTGAGAACCAAGAGCACGAGGCTCTTAAACCAGGCCCATGGGTGATAACACTCAGGACGGGGGCTTAAGTGTGGGTCCCCGGGCACGGCCGGTGCTGGTGCTTGGTCACTCCTTGGTGGCCAGGGTCAGTGAAATGTGACTAAGAAAGAGATCTAAACACAGGAAACTGATATACATATGTTTCCTTTGATTCCTTTGGAGATAACCATAGGCAACATGGGTAAGAACAGGAAACAAGGATCCTTTGGAGATAAGCATAGGAGTGTTTCCTTTAAAGAGGATCATAGGAATGTTTCCTTTTGAATTACTCAGAGAGAGACCCAAATATTGCGCTTCCTTAACCCCTAGCGTTGGACATTTCTAGGCATTTTGCTGTAATGTAAAGTGCCTACAAGTGTCCCATGTATTGTATTACCCTAACACCAAAGGTTTGGGACATTTCCAGGCATTTTGCCTCAATGATAAGTGCCTAGAAGTGTCCGGCTCATTCTGATTGGTTGGGACATTTCTAGGCATTTTTGCTATAATATAAAGCGCCTACAAATGTCCCATGTATTGTATTTTTCCCTGACACAAAGAGTGGAACATTTCTAGGCATTTTCAGCACTCAGGGTGTTGGCTTTAGAGTGGGTCCCCGGGCTCAGCAATATTTGGAGGTTTTTTCTCCAATGTTTTGTATTTTTCCCCATGAAAAAGTGTGGGACATTTCTAGGCATTTTTGCTATAATGTAAAGCGCCTAGAAGTGTCCCAAGTATTGTATCTTTCCCTAACACAAAGAGTGAGACATTTCTAGGCATTTTCAGCACTCAGGACGGGGGCCTAAGTGTGGGTCCCCGGGAACGGCCGGTGCTTGTGCTGGGTCTCTCCATGGAGGCCTGGGTCAGCGAAATCGGACTAAGTGTGGAATGGAGAACCAAAGGCGCGAGGCTCTTTAACCAAGGCCAATGGGTGATAACATTCAGGACGGGGGCTTAAGTGTGGGTCTCTGGGCACAGCCGGTGCTGGTGCTGGGTCTCTCCATGGAGGCCTGGGTCAGCGAAATCGGACTAAGTGTGGAATGGAGAACCAAGGGCGCGAGGCTCTTTAACCCAGGCCCATGGGTGATAACACTCAGGACGGAGGCTTAAGTGTGGGTCTCAAGGCACGGCCGGTGCTGGTACTGGGTCTCTTAATGTATGCCCGGGTCAGCGAAAAGTGACTAAGTGTGGAATGGAAGACCAAGGGCGCGAGGCTCTTTAACCCAGGCCCATGGGTGATAACATTCAGGACAGGGGCTTAAGTGTGGGTCTCCGGGAACAGCCAGTGCTGGTGCTGGGTCTCTCCATGGAGGCCTGGGTCAGTGAAATCGGACTAAGTGTGGAATGGAGAACAAAGGGCGCGAGGCTCTTTAACCAAGGCCCATGGGTGTTAACACTCAGGACGGGGGTTTAAGTGTGGGTCTCAGGGCACGGCCGGTGCTGGTGCTTGGTCTCTCCTTGGAGAACCGGGTCAGCGAAATCTGATTAAGTGTGGAATGGAGAACCTAGAGCACGAGGCTCTTTAACCAAGGCCCATGGGTGATAACACTTAGGACGGGGACTTACGTGTGGGTCTCCGGGCATGGCCGGTGCTGGTGCTTGGTCTCTCCTTGGAGACCTGGGTCAGCGAAATCTGACTAAGTGTGGAATGGAGAACCAAGGGAGCGAGGCTCTTTAACCCAGGCCCATGGGTGATAACACTCAGGACGGGGGCTTAAGTGTGGGTCTCAGGGCACGGCCGGTGCTGGTGCCTGGTCTCTCCTTGGAGGCCCGGGTCAGCGAAATCGGACTAAATGTGGAATGGAGAACCAAGGGCGCGAGGCTCTTTAACCAAGGCCCATGGGTGATAACACTCAGGACGGGGGCTTAAGTGTGGGTCTCAGGGCACGGCCGGTTCTGGTGCTTGGTCTCTCCTTGGAGGCCCGGGTCAGCGAAATCTGAATAAGTGTGGAATGGAGAACCAAGAGCACGAGGCTCTTAAACCAGGCCCATGGTTGATAACACTCAGGACGGGGGCTTAAGTGTGGGTCTCCGGGCATGGCCGGTGCTGGTGCTTGGTCTCTCCTTGGAGGCCCGGGTCAGCGAAATCTAACTAAATGTGGAATGGAGAACCAAGAGCGCGAGGCTCTTTAACCCAGGCCCATGGGTGATAACACTCAGGAGAGGGACTTAAGTGTGGGTCCCCGGGCACGGCCGGTGCTGGTGCTTGGTCTCTCTGTGGAGGCCCGGTTCAGTGAAATGTGACTAAGAAAGAGATCTAAACACAGGAAACTGATACACATGTGTTTCCTTTGATTCCTTTGGAGATAACCATAGGACATATGGGTAAGAACGGGAACCAAGGATCCTTTGGAGATAAGCATAGGAGTGTTTCCTTTAAAGAGGATCATAGGAATGTTTCCTTTTGAATTACTCAGAGAGAGACCCAAATATTGCACTTCCGTAACCCCTAGTGTGGGACATTTCTAGGCATTTTGCTGTAATGTAAATTGCCTACAAGTGTCCCATGTATTGTATTACCCTAACACCAAAGGTGTCGGACATTTCCAGGCATTTTTGCTGTAATGTAAAGTGCCTAGAAGTGTCCCAAGTATTGTATCTTTCCCTAACACAAAGAGTGAGACATTTCTAGGCATTTTCAGCACTCAGGACGGGGGCCTAAGTGTGGGTCCCCGGGCACAGCCGGTGCTGGTGCTGGGTCTCTCCATGGAGGCCTGGGTCAGCGAAATCGGACTAAGTGTGGAATGGAGAACCAAGGGCGCGAGGCTCTTTAACCAAGGCCCTTGGGTGATAACACTCAGGACGGGGTCTTAAGTGTGGGTCTCAGGGCACGGCCGGTACTGGTGCTTGGTCTCTCCTTGGAGGCCCGGGTCAGCGAAATCTGAATAAGTGTGGAATGGAGAACCAAGAGCACGAGGCTCTTAAACCGGGCCCATGGGTGATAACACTCAGGACGGGGGCTTAAGTGTGGGTCTCAGGGCACGGCCGGTGCTGGTGCTTGGTCTCTCCTTGGAGGCCCGGGTCAGCGAAATCGGACTAAGTGTGGAATGGAGAACCAAGGGCGCGAGGCTCTTTAACCAAGGCCCATGGGTGATAACACTCAGGACGGGGGCTTAAGTTTGGGTCTCAGGGCACTGCCGGTGCTGGTGCTGGGTCTCTCCATGGAGGTCTGGGTCAGCGAAATCGGACTAAGTGTGGAATGGAGAACCAAGGGCGCGAGGCTCTTTAACCAAGGCCCATGGGTGATAACACTCAGGACGGGGGCTTAAGTGTGGGTCTCCGGGCATGGCCGGTGCTGGTGCTTGGTCTCTCCTTGGAGGCCCGGGTCAGCGAAATCTGACTAAGTGTGGAATGGAGAACCAAGAGAACGAGGCTCTTTAACCCAGGCCCATGGGTGATAACACTCAGGACGGGGGCTTAAGTGTGGGTCCCCGGGCATGGCCGGTGCTGGTGCTTGGTCACTCCTTGGTGGCCAGGGTCAGTGAAATGTGAATAAGAAAGAGATCTAAACACAGGAAACTGATATACATATGTTTCCTTTGATTCCCTTGGAGATAACCATAGGCAACATGGGTAAGAACAGGAAACAAGGATCCTTTGGAGATAAGCATAGGAGTGTTTCCTTTAAAGAGGATCATAGGAATGTTTCCTTTTGAATTACTCAGAGAGAGACCCAAATATTGCACTTCCGTAACCCCTAGTGTGGGACATTTCTAGGCATTTTGCTGTAATGTAAAGTGCCTACAAGTGTCCCATGTATTGTATTACCCTAACACCAAAGGTGTGGGACATTTCCAGGCATTTTGCCTCAATGATAAGTGCCTAGAAGCGTCCGGCTCATTCTGATTGGTTGGGACATTTCTAGGCATTTTTGCTATAATATAAAGCGCCTACAAATGTCCCATGTAATGTATTTTTCCCTGACACAAAGAGTGGAACATTTCTAGGCATTTTCAGCACTCAGGGTGTTGGCTTTAGAGTGGGTCCCCGGGCTCAGCAATATTTGGAGGTTTTTTCTCCCATGTTTTGTATTTTTCCCCATGAAAAAGTATGGAACATTTCTAGGCATTTTTGCTATAATGTAAAGCGCCTAGAAGTGTCCCAAGTATTGTATCTTTCCCTAACACAAAGAGTGAGACATTTCTAGGCATTTTCAGCACTCAGGACGGGGGCCTAAGTGTGGGTCCCCGGGAACGGCCGGTGCTGGTGCTGGGTCTCTCCATGGAGGCCTGGGTCAGCGAAATCGGACTAAGTGTGGAATGGAGAACCAAGGGCGCGAGGCTCTTTAACCAAGGCCCATGGGTGATAACACTCAGGACGGGGGCTTAAGTGTGGGTCTCAGGGCACGGCCGGTGCTGGTACTGGGTCTCTTAATGTATGCCCGGGTCAGCGAAAAGTGACTAAGTGTGGAATGGAAGACCAAGGGCGCGAGGCTCTTTAACCCAGGCCCATGGGTGATAACATTCAGGACGGGGGCTTAAGTGTGGGTCTCCGGGCACAGCCAGTGCTGGTGCTGGGTCTCTCCATGGAGGCCTGGGTCAGCGAAATCGGACTAAGTGTGGAATGGAGAACCAAGGGCGCGAGGCTCTTTAACCCAGGCCCATGGGTGATAACACTCAGGACGGAGGCTTAAGTGTGGGTCTCAAGGCACGGCCGGTGCTGGTACTGGGTCTCTTAATGTATGCCCGGGTCAGCGAAAAGTGACTAAGTGTGGAATGGAAGACCAAGGGCGCGAGGCTCTTTAACCCAGGCCCATGGGTGATAACATTCAGGACGGGGGCTTAAGTGTGGGTCTCCGGGAACAGCCAGTGCTGGTGCTGGGTCTCTCCATGGAGGCCTGGGTCAGCGAAATCGGACTAAGTGTGGAATGGAGAACAAAGGGCGCGAGGCTCTTTAACCAAGGCCCATGGGTGTTAACACTCAGGACGGGGGTTTAAGTGTGGGTCTCAGGGCACGGCCGGTGCTGGTGCTTGGTCTCTCCTTGGAGAACCGGGTCAGCGAAATCTGATTAAGTGTGGAATGGAGAACCTAGAGCACGAGGCTCTTTAACCAAGGCCCATGGGTGATAACACTTAGGACGGGGACTTACGTGTGGGTCTCCGGGCATGGCCGGTGCTGGTGCTTGGTCTCTCCTTGGAGACCTGGGTCAGCGAAATCTGACTAAGTGTGGAATGGAGAACCAAGGGAGCGAGGCTCTTTAACCCAGGCCCATGGGTGATAACACTCAGGACGGGGGCTTAAGTGTGGGTCTCAGGGCACGGCCGGTGCTGGTGCCTGGTCTCTCCTTGGAGGCCCGGGTCAGCGAAATCGGACTAAGTGTGGAATGGAGAACCAAGGGCGCGAGGCTCTTTAACCAAGGCCCATGGGTGATAACACTCAGGACGGGGGCTTAAGTGTGGGTCTCAGGGCACGGCCGATGCTGGTGCTTGGTCTCTCCTTGGAGGCCCGGGTCAGCGAAATCTGAATAAGTGTGGAATGGAGAACCAAGAGTACGAGGCTCTTAAACCAGGCCCATGGTTGATAACACTCAGGACGCGGGCTTAAGTGTGGGTCTCCGGGCATGGCCGGTGCTGGTGCTTGGTCTCTCCTTGGAGGCCCGGGTCAGCGAAATCTAACTAAGTGTGGAATGGAGAACCAAGAGCGCGAGGCTCTTTAACCCAGGCCCATGGGTGATAACACTCAGGAGAGGGACTTAAGTGTGGGTCCCCGGGCAGGGCCGGTGCTGGTGCTTGGTCTCTCTGTGGAGGCCCGGTTCAGTGAAATGTGACTAAGAAAGAGATCTAAACACAGGAAACTGATACACATGTGTTTCCTTTGATTCCTTTGGAGATAACCATAGGACATATGGGTAAGAACGGGAACCAAGGATCCTTTGGAGATAAGCATAGGAGTGTTTCCTTTAAAGAGGATCATAGGAATGTTTCCTTTTGAATTACTCAGAGAGAGACCCAAATATTGCACTTCCGTAACCCCTAGTGTGGGACATTTCTAGGCATTTTGCTGTAATGTAAAGTGCCTACAAGTGTCCCATGTATTGTATTACCCTAACACCAAAGGTGTGGGACATTTCCAGGCATTTTGCCTCAATGATAAGTGCCTAGAAGCGTCCGGCTCATTCTGATTGTTTGGGACATTTCTAGGCATTTTTGCTTTAATAGAAAGCGCCTACAAATGTCCCATGTAATGTATTTTTCCCTGACACAAAGAGTGGAACATTTCTAGGCATTTTCAGCACTCAGGGTGTTGGCTTTAGAGTGGGTCCCCGGGCTCAGCAATATTTGGAGGTTTTTTCTCCCATGTTTTGTATTTTTCCCCATGAAAAAGTGTGGGACATTTCTAGGCATTTTTGCTATAATGTAAAGCGCCTAGAAGTGTCCCAAGTATTGTATCTTTCCCTAACAAAAAGAGTGAGACATTTCTAGGCATTTTCAGCACTCAGGACGGGGGCCTAAGTGTGGGTCCCCGGGAACGGCCGGTGCTGGTGCTGGGTCTCTCCATGGAGGCCCGGGTCAGCGAAATCTGACTAAGTGTGGAATGGAAGACCAAGGGCGGGAGGCTCTTTAACCCAGGCCCATGGGTGATAACATTCAGGACGGGGGCTTAAGTGTGGGTCTCTGGGCACAGCCGGTGGTGGTGCTGGGTCTCTCCATGGAGGCCTGGGTCAGCGAAATCGGACTAAGTGTGGAATGGAGAACCAAGGGCGCGAGGCTCTTTAACCAAGGCCCATGGGTGATAACACTCAGGACGGGGGCTTAAGTGTGGGTCTCCGGGCATGGCCGGTGCTGGTGCTTGGTCACTCCTTGGAGGCCCGGGTCAGCGAAATCTAACTAAGTGTGGAATGGAGAACCAAGAGCGCGAGGCTCTTTAACCCAGGCCCATGGGTGATAACACTCAGGAGAGGGACTTAAGTGTGGGTCCCCGGGCACGGCCGGTGCTGGTGCTTGGTCTCTCTGTGGAGGCCCGGTTCAGTGAAATGTGACTAAGAAAGAGATCTAAACACAGGAAACTGATACACAAGTGTTTCCTTTGATTCCTTTGGAGATAACCATAGGACATATGGGTAAGAACGGGAACCAAGGATCCTTTGGAGATAAGCATAGGAGTGTTTCCTTTAAAGAGGATCATAGGAATGTTTCCTTTTGAATTACTCAGAGAGAGACCCAAATATTGCACTTCCGTAACCCCTAGTGTGGGACATTTCTAGGCATTTTGCTGTAATGTAAAGTGCCTACAAGTGTCCCATGTATTGTATTACCCTAACACCAAAGGTGTCGGACATTTCCAGGCATTTTTGCTGTAATGTAAAGTGCCTAGAAGTGTCCCAAGTATTGTATCTTTCCCTAACACAAAGAGTGAGACATTTCTAGGCATTTTCAGCACTCAGGACGGGGGCCTAAGTGTGGGTCCCCGGGCACAGCCGGTGCTGGTGCTGGGTCTCTCCATGGAGGCCTGGGTCAGCGAAATCGGACTAAGTGTGGAATGGAGAACCAAGGGCGCGAGGCTCTTTAACCAAGGCCCTTGGGTGATAACACTCAGGACGGGGTCTTAAGTGTGGGTCTCAGGGCACGGCCGGTGCTGGTGCTTGGTCTCTCCTTGGAGGCCCGGGTCAGCGAAATCTGAATAAGTGTGGAATGGAGAACCAAGAGCACGAGGCTCTTAAACCAGGCCCATGGGTGATAACACTCAGGACGGGGGCTTAGGTGTGGGTCTCAGGGCACGGCCGGTGCTGGTGCTTGGTCTCTCCTTGGAGGCCCGGGTCAGCGAAATCGGATTAAGTGTGGAATGGAGAACCAAGGGCGCGAGGCTCTTTAACCAAGGCCCATGGGTGATAACACTCAGGACGGGGGCTTAAGTGTGGGTCTCAGGGCACTGCCGGTGCTGGTGCTTGGTCTCTCCTTGGAGGCCCGGGTCAGCTAAATCTGAATAAGTGTGGAATGGAGAAACAAGAGCGCGAGGCTCTTTAACCCAGGCCCATGGGTGATAACACTCAGGACGGGGGCTTAAGTGTGGGTCCCCGGTCACGGCCGGTGCTGGTGCTTGGTCACTCCTTGGTGGCCAGGGTCAGTGAAATGTGACTAAGAAAGAGATCTAAACACAGGAAACTGATATACATATGTTTCCTTTGATTCCTTTGGAGATAACCATAGGCAACATGGGTAAGAACAGGAAACAAGGATCCTTTGGAGATAAGCATAGGAGTGTTTCCTTTAAAGAGGATCATAGGAATGTTTCCTTTTGAATTACTCAGAGAGAGACCCAAATATTGCGCTTCCTTAACCCCTAGTGTGGGACATTTCTAGGCATTTTGCTGTAATGTAAAGTGCCTACAAGTGTCCCATGTATTGTATTACCCTAACACCAAAGGTGTGGGACATTTCCAGGCATTTTGCCTCAATGATAAGTGCCTAGAAGCGTCCGGCTCATTCTGATTGGTTGGGACATTTCTAGGCATTTTTGCTATAATATAAAGCGCCTACAAATGTCCCATGTATTGTATTTTTCCCTGACACAAAGAGTGGAACATTTCTAGGCATTTTCAGCACTCAGGGTGTTGGCTTTAGAGTGGGTCCCGGGGCTCAGCAATATTTGGAGGTTTTTTCTCCCATGTTTTGTATTTTTCCCCATGAAAAAGTGTGGGACATTTCTAGGCATTTTTGCTATAATGTAAAGCGCCTAGAAGTGTCCCAAGTATTGTATCTTTCCCTAACACAAAGAGTGAGACATTTCTACGCATTTTCAGCACTCAGGACGGGGGCCTAAGTGTGGGTCCCCGGGAACGGCCGGTGCTGGTGCTGGGTCTCTCCATGGAGGCCTGGGTCAGCGAAATCGGACTAAGTGTGGAATGGAGAACCAAAGGCGCGAGGCTCTTTAACCAAGGCCCATGGGTGATAACATTCAGGACGGGGGCTTAAGTGTGGGTCTCTGGGCACAGCCGGTGCTGGTGCTGGGTCTCTCCATGGAGGCCTGGGTCAGCGAAATCGGACTAAGTTTGGAATGGAGAACCAAGGGCGCGAGGCTCTTTAACCAAGGCCCATGGGTGATAACACTCAGGACGGGGGCTTAAGTGTGGGTTTCAGGGCACGGCCGGTGCTGGTACTGGGTCTCTTAATGTATGCCCGGGTCAGCGAAAAGTGACTAAGTGTGGAATGGAAGACCAAGGGCGCGAGGCTCTTTAACCCAGGCCCATGGGTGATAACATTCAGGACGGGGGCTTAAGTGTGGGTCTCCGGGCACAGCCAGTGCTGGTGCTGGGTCTCTCCATGGAGGCCTGGGTCAGCGAAATCGGACTAAGTGTGGAATGGAGAACCAAGGGCGCGAGGCTCTTTAACCAAGGCCCATGGGTGATAACACTCAGGACGGGGGCTTAAGTGTGGGTCTCCGGGCATGGCCGGTGCTGGTGCTTGGTCTCTCCTTGGAGGCCCGGGTCAGCGAAATCTGACTAAGTGTGGAATGGAGAACCAAGAGAACGAGGCTCTTTAACCCAGGCCCATGGGTGATAACACTCAGGACGGGGGCTTAAGTGTGGGTCCCCGGGCATGGCCGGTGCTGGTGCTTGGTCACTCCTTGGTGGCCAGGGTCAGTGAAATGTGACTAAGAAAGAGATCTAAACACAGGAAACTGATATACATATGTTTCCTTTGATTCCCTTGGAGATAACCATAGGCAACATGGGTAAGAACAGGAAACAAGGATCCTTTGGAGATAAGCATAGGAGTGTTTCCTTTAAAGAGGATCATAGGAATGTTTCCTTTTGAATTACTCAGAGAGAGACCCAAATATTGCACTTCCGTAACCCCTAGTGTGGGACATTTCTAGGCATTTTGCTGTAATGTAAAGTGCCTACAAGTGTCCCATGTATTGTATTACCCTAACACCAAAGGTGTGGGACATTTCCAGGCATTTTGCCTCAATGATAAGTGCCTATAAGCGTCCGGCTCATTCTGATTGGTTGGGACATTTCTAGGCATTTTTGCTATAATATAAAGCGCCTACAAATGTCCCATGTAATGTATTTTTCCCTGACACAAAGAGTGGAACATTTCTAGGCATTTTCAGCACTCAGGGTGTTGGCTTTAGAGTGGGTCCCCGGGCTCAGCAATATTTGGAGGTTTTTTCTCCCATGTTTTGTATTTTTCCCCATGAAAAAGTATGGAACATTTCTAGGCATTTTTGCTATAATGTAAAGCGCCTAGAAGTGTCCCAAGTATTGTATCTTTCCCTAACACAAAGAGTGAGACATTTCTAGGCATTTTCAGCACTCAGGACGGGGGCCTAAGTGTGGGTCCCCGGGAACGGCCGGTGCTGGTGCTGGGTCTCTCCATGGAGGCCTGGGTCAGCGAAATCGGACTAAGTGTGGAATGGAGAACCAAGGGCGCGAGGCTCTTTAACCAAGGCCCATGGGTGATAACACTCAGGACGGGGGCTTAAGTGTGGGTCTCAGGGCACGGCCGGTGCTGGTACTGGGTCTCTTAATGTATGCCCGGGTCAGCGAAAAGTGACTAAGTGTGGAATGGAAGACCAAGGGCGCGAGGCTCTTTAACCCAGGCCCATGGGTGATAACATTCAGGACGGGGGCTTAAGTGTGGGTCTCCGGGCACAGCCAGTGCTGGTGCTGGGTCTCTCCATGGAGGCCTGGGTCAGCGAAATCGGACTAAGTGTGGAATGGAGAACCAAGGGCGCGAGGCTCTTTAACCCAGGCCCATGGGTGATAACACTCAGGACGGAGGCTTAAGTGTGGGTCTCAAGGCACGGCCGGTGCTGGTACTGGGTCTCTTAATGTATGCCCGGGTCAGCGAAAAGTGACTAAGTGTGGAATGGAAGACCAAGGGCGCGAGGCTCTTTAACCCAGGCCCATGGGTGATAACATTCAGGACGGGGGCTTAAGTGTGGGTCTCCGGGAACAGCCAGTGCTGGTGCTGGGTCTCTCCATGGAGGCCTGGGTCAGCGAAATCGGACTAAGTGTGGAATGGAGAACAAAGGGCGCGAGGCTCTTTAACCAAGGCCCATGGGTGTTAACACTCAGGACGGGGGTTTAAGTGTGGGTCTCAGGGCACGGCCGGTGCTGGTGCTTGGTCTCTCCTTGGAGAACCGGGTCAGCGAAATCTGATTAAGTGTGGAATGGAGAACCTAGAGCACGAGGCTCTTTAACCAAGGCCCATGGGTGATAACACTTAGGACGGGGACTTACGTGTGGGTCTCCGGGCATGGCCGGTGCTGGTGCTTGGTCTCTCCTTGGAGACCTGGGTCAGCGAAATCTGACTAAGTGTGGAATGGAGAACCAAGGGAGCGAGGCTCTTTAACCCAGGCCCATGGGTGATAACACTCAGGACGGGGGCTTAAGTGTGGGTCTCAGGGCACGGCCGGTGCTGGTGCCTGGTCTCTCCTTGGAGGCCCGGGTCAGCGAAATCGGACTAAGTGTGGAATGGAGAACCAAGGGCGCGAGGCTCTTTAACCAAGGCCCATGGGTGATAACACTCAGGACGGGGGCTTAAGTGTGGGTCTCAGGGCACGGCCGGTGCTGGTGCTTGGTCTCTTCTTGGAGGCCCGGGTCAGCGAAATCTGAATAAGTGTGGAATGGAGAACCAAGAGCACGAGGCTCTTAAACCAGGCCCATGGTTGATAACACTCAGGACGGGGGCTTAAGTGTGGGTCTCCGGGCATGGCCGGTGCTGGTGCTTGGTCTCTCCTTGGAGGACCGGGTCAGCGAAATCTAACTAAGTGTGGAATGGAGAACCAAGAGCGCGAGGCTCTTTAACCCAGGCCC
Organism: Pleuronectes platessa; assembly: GCF_947347685.1. NCBI lineage: Eukaryota > Metazoa > Chordata > Actinopteri > Pleuronectiformes > Pleuronectidae > Pleuronectes > Pleuronectes platessa. The sequence continues at coordinate 162,728 of NW_026518969.1, forward strand.
ATGGGTGATAACACTCAGGAGAGGGACTTAAGTGTGGGTCCCCGGGCACGGCCGGTGCTGGTGCTTGGTCTCTCTGTGGAGGCCCGGTTCAGTGAAATGTGACTAAGAAAGAGATCTAAACACAGGAAACTGATACACATGTGTTTCCTTTGATTCCTTTGGAGATAACCATAGGACATATGGGTAAGAACGGGAACCAAGGATCCTTTGGAGATAAGCATAGGAGTGTTTCCTTTAAAGAGGATCATAGGAATGTTTCCTTTTGAATTACTCAGAGAGAGACCCAAATATTGCACTTCCGTAACCCCTAGTGTGGGACATTTCTAGGCATTTTGCTGTAATGTAAAGTGCCTACAAGTGTCCCATGTATTGTATTACCCTAACACCAAAGGTGTCGGACATTTCCAGGCATTTTTGCTGTAATGTAAAGTGCCTAGAAGTGTCCCAAGTATTGTATCTTTCCCTAACACAAAGAGTGAGACATTTCTAGGCATTTTCAGCACTCAGGACGGGGGCCTAAGTGTGGGTCCCCGGGCACAGCCGGTGCTGGTGCTGGGTCTCTCCATGGAGGCCTGGGTCAGCGAAATCGGACTAAGTGTGGAATGGAGAACCAAGGGCGCGAGGCTCTTTAACCAAGGCCCATGGGTGATAACACTCAGGACGGGGGCTTAAGTGTGGGTCTCAGGGCACGGCCGGTGCTGGTACTGGGTCTCTTAATGTATGCCCGGGTCAGCGAAAAGTGACTAAGTGTGGAATGGAAGACCAAGGGCGCGAGGCTCTTTAACCCAGGCCCATGGGTGATAACATTCAGGACGGGGGCTTAAGTGTGGGTCTCCGGGCACAGCCAGTGCTGGTGCTGGGTCTCTCCATGGAGGCCTGGGTCAGCGAAATCGGACTAAGTGTGGAATGGAGAACCAAGGTCGCGAGGCTCTTTAACCCAGGCCCATGGGTGATAACACTCAGGACGGAGGCTTAAGTGTGGGTCTCAAGGCACGGCCGGTGCTGGTACTGGGTCTCTTAATGTATGCCCGGGTCAGCGAAAAGTGACTAAGTGTGGAATGGAAGACCAAGGGCGCGAGGCTCTTTAACCCAGGCCCATGGGTGATAACATTCAGGACGGGGGCTTAAGTGTGGGTCTCCGGGAACAGCCAGTGCTGGTGCTGGGTCTCTCCATGGAGGCCTGGGTCAGCGAAATCGGACTAAGTGTGGAATGGAGAACAAAGGGCGCGAGGCTCTTTAACCAAGGCCCATGGGTGTTAACACTCAGGACGGGGGTTTAAGTGTGGGTCTCAGGGCACGGCCGGTGCTGGTGCTTGGTCTCTCCTTGGAGAACCGGGTCAGCGAAATCTGATTAAGTGTGGAATGGAGAACCTAGAGCACGAGGCTCTTTAACCAAGGCCCATGGGTGATAACACTTAGGACGGGGACTTACGTGTGGGTCTCCGGGCATGGCCGGTGCTGGTGCTTGGTCTCTCCTTGGAGACCTGGGTCAGCGAAATCTGACTAAGTGTGGAATGGAGAACCAAGGGAGCGAGGCTCTTTAACCCAGGCCCATGGGTGATAACACTCAGGACGGGGGCTTAAGTGTGGGTCTCAGGGCACGGCCGGTGCTGGTGCCTGGTCTCTCCTTGGAGGCCCGGGTCAGCGAAATCGGACTAAGTGTGGAATGGAGAACCAAGGGCGCGAGGCTCTTTAACCAAGGCCCATGGGTGATAACACTCAGGACGGGGGCTTAAGTGTGGGTCTCAGGGCACGGCCGGTGCTGGTGCTTGGTCTCTTCTTGGAGGCCCGGGTCAGCGAAATCTGAATAAGTGTGGAATGGAGAACCAAGAGCACGAGGCTCTTAAACCAGGCCCATGGTTGATAACACTCAGGACGGGGGCTTAAGTGTGGGTCTCCGGGCATGGCCGGTGCTGGTGCTTGGTCTCTCCTTGGAGGACCGGGTCAGCGAAATCTAACTAAGTGTGGAATGGAGAACCAAGAGCGCGAGGCTCTTTAACCCAGGCCCATGGGTGATAACACTCAGGAGAGGGACTTAAGTGTGGGTCCCCGGGCACGGCCGGTGCTGGTGCTTGGTCTCTCTGTGGAGGCCCGGTTCAGTGAAATGTGACTAAGAAAGAGATCTAAACACAGGAAACTGATACACATGTGTTTCCTTTGATTCCTTTGGAGATAACCATAGGACATATGGGTAAGAACGGGAACCAAGGATCCTTTGGAGATAAGCATAGGAGTGTTTCCTTTAAAGAGGATCATAGGAATGTTTCCTTTTGAATTACTCAGAGAGAGACCCAAATATTGCACTTCCGTAACCCCTAGTGTGGGACATTTCTAGGCATTTTGCTGTAATGTAAAGTGCCTACAAGTGTCCCATGTATTGTATTACCCTAACACCAAAGGTGTCGGACATTTCCAGGCATTTTTGCTGTAATGTAAAGTGCCTAGAAGTGTCCCAAGTATTGTATCTTTCCCTAACACAAAGAGTGAGACATTTCTAGGCATTTTCAGCACTCAGGACGGGGGCCTAAGTGTGGGTCCCCGGGCACAGCCGGTGCTGGTGCTGGGTCTCTCCATGGAGGCCTGGGTCAGCGAAATCGGACTAAGTGTGGAATGGAGAACCAAGGGCGCGAGGCTCTTTAACCAAGGCCCATGGGTGATAACACTCAGGACGGGGGCTTAAGTGTGGGTCTCAGGGCACGGCCGGTGCTGGTACTGGGTCTCTTAATGTATGCCCGGGTCAGCGAAAAGTGACTAAGTGTGGAATGGAAGACCAAGGGCGCGAGGCTCTTTAACCCAGGCCCATGGGTGATAACATTCAGGACGGGGGCTTAAGTGTGGGTCTCCGGGCACAGCCAGTGCTGGTGCTGGGTCTCTCCATGGAGGCCTGGGTCAGCGAAATCGGACTAAGTGTGGAATGGAGAACCAAGGTCGCGAGGCTCTTTAACCCAGGCCCATGGGTGATAACACTCAGGACGGAGGCTTAAGTGTGGGTCTCAAGGCACGGCCGGTGCTGGTACTGGGTCTCTTAATGTATGCCCGGGTCAGCGAAAAGTGACTAAGTGTGGAATGGAAGACCAAGGGCGCGAGGCTCTTTAACCCAGGCCCATGGGTGATAACATTCAGGACGGGGGCTTAAGTGTGGGTCTCCGGGAACAGCCAGTGCTGGTGCTGGGTCTCTCCATGGAGGCCTGGGTCAGCGAAATCGGACTAAGTGTGGAATGGAGAACAAAGGGCGCGAGGCTCTTTAACCAAGGCCCATGGGTGTTAACACTCAGGACGGGGGTTTAAGTGTGGGTCTCAGGGCACGGCCGGTGCTGGTGCTTGGTCTCTCCTTGGAGAACCGGGTCAGCGAAATCTGATTAAGTGTGGAATGGAGAACCTAGAGCACGAGGCTCTTTAACCAAGGCCCATGGGTGATAACACTTAGGACGGGGACTTACGTGTGGGTCTCCGGGCATGGCCGGTGCTGGTGCTTGGTCTCTCCTTGGAGACCTGGGTCAGCGAAATCTGACTAAGTGTGGAATGGAGAACCAAGGGAGCGAGGCTCTTTAACCCAGGCCCATGGGTGATAACACTCAGGACGGGGGCTTAAGTGTGGGTCTCAGGGCACGGCCGGTGCTGGTGCCTGGTCTCTCCTTGGAGGCCCGGGTCAGCGAAATCGGACTAAGTGTGGAATGGAGAACCAAGGGCGCGAGGCTCTTTAACCAAGGCCCATGGGTGATAACACTCAGGACGGGGGCTTAAGTGTGGGTCTCAGGGCACGGCCGGTGCTGGTGCTTGGTCTCTTCTTGGAGGCCCGGGTCAGCGAAATCTGAATAAGTGTGGAATGGAGAACCAAGAGCACGAGGCTCTTAAACCAGGCCCATGGTTGATAACACTCAGGACGGGGGCTTAAGTGTGGGTCTCCGGGCATGGCCGGTGCTGGTGCTTGGTCTCTCCTTGGAGGACCGGGTCAGCGAAATCTAACTAAGTGTGGAATGGAGAACCAAGAGCGCGAGGCTCTTTAACCCAGGCCCATGGGTGATAACACTCAGGAGAGGGACTTAAGTGTGGGTCCCCGGGCACGGCCGGTGCTGGTGCTTGGTCTCTCTGTGGAGGCCCGGTTCAGTGAAATGTGACTAAGAAAGAGATCTAAACACAGGAAACTGATACACATGTGTTTCCTTTGATTCCTTTGGAGATAACCATAGGACATATGGGTAAGAACGGGAACCAAGGATCCTTTGGAGATAAGCATAGGAGTGTTTCCTTTAAAGAGGATCATAGGAATGTTTCCTTTTGAATTACTCAGAGAGAGACCCAAATATTGCACTTCCGTAACCCCTAGTGTGGGACATTTCTAGGCATTTTGCTGTAATGTAAAGTGCCTACAAGTGTCCCATGTATTGTATTACCCTAACACCAAAGGTGTCGGACATTTCCAGGCATTTTTGCTGTAATGTAAAGTGCCTAGAAGTGTCCCAAGTATTGTATCTTTCCCTAACACAAAGAGTGAGACATTTCTAGGCATTTTCAGCACTCAGGACGGGGGCCTAAGTGTGGGTCCCCGGGCACAGCCGGTGCTGGTGCTGGGTCTCTCCATGGAGGCCTGGGTCAGCGAAATCGGACTAAGTGTGGAATGGAGAACCAAGGGCGCGAGGCTCTTTAACCAAGGCCCTTGGGTGATAACACTCAGGACGGGGTCTTAAGTGTGGGTCTCAGGGCACGGCCGGTGCTGGTGCTTGGTCTCTCCTTGGAGGCCCGGGTCAGCGAAATCTGAATAAGTGTGGAATGGAGAACCAAGAGCACGAGGCTCTTAAACCAGGCCCATGGGTGATAACACTCAGGACGGGGGCTTAAGTGTGGGTCTCAGGGCACGGCCGGTGCTGGTGCTTGGTCTCTCCTTGGAGGCCCGGGTCAGCGAAATCTGAATAAGTGTGGAATGGAGAACCAAGAGCACGAGGCTCTTAAACCAGGCCCATGGGTGATAACACTCAGGACGGGGGCTTAAGTGTGGGTCTCAGGGCACGGCCGGTGCTGGTGCTTGGTCTCTCCTTGGAGGCCCGGGTCAGCGAAATCGGACTAAGTGTGGAATGGAGAACCAAGGGCGCGAGGCTCTTTAACCAAGGCCCATGGGTGATAACACTCAGGACGGGGGCTTAAGTGTGGGTCTCAGGGCACTGCCGGTGCTGGTGCTTGGTCTCTCCTTGGAGGCCCGGGTCAGCGAAATTTGAATAAGTGTGGAATGGAGAACCAAGAGCACGAGGCTCTTAAACCAGGCCCATGGTTGATAACACTCAGGACGGGGGCTTAAGTGTGGGTCTCCGGGCATGGCCGGTGCTGGTGCTTGGTCTCTCCTTGGAGGCCCGGGTCAGCGAAATCTAACTAATTGTGGAATGGAGAACCAAGAGCGCGAGGCTCTTTAACCCAGGCCCATGGGTGATAACAATCAGGAGAGGGACTTAAGTGTGGGTCCCCGGGCACGGCCGGTGCTGGTGCTTGGTCTCTCTGTGGAGGCCCGGTTCAGTGAAATGTGACTAAGAAAGAGATCTCAACACAGGAAACTGATACACATGTGTTTCCTTTGATTCCTTTGGAGATAACCATAGGACATATGGGTAAGAACGGGAACCAAGGATCCTTTGGAGATAAGCATAGGAGTGTTTCCTTTAAAGAGGATCATAGGAATGTTTCCTTTTGAATTACTCAGAGAGAGACCCAAATATTGCACTTCCGTAACCCCTAGTGTGGGACATTTCTAGGCATTTTGCTGTAATGTAAAGTGCCTACAAGTGTCCCATGTATTGTATTACCCTAACACCAAAGGTGTCGGACATTTCCAGGCATTTTTGTTGTAATGTAAAGTGCCTAGAAGTGTCCCAAGTATTGTATCTTTCCCTAACACAAAGAGTGAGACATTTCTAGGCATTTTCAGCACTCAGGACGGGGGCCTAAGTGTGGGTCCCCGGGCACAGCCGGTGCTGGTGCTGGGTCTCTCCATGGAGGCCTGGGTCAGCGAAATCGGACTAAGTGTGGAATGGAGAACCAAGGGCGCGAGGCTCTTTAACCAAGGCCCATGGGTGATAACACTCAGGACGGGGGCTTAAGTGTGGGTCTCAGGGCACGGCCGGTGCTGGTGCTTGGTCACTCCTTGGTGGCCAGGGTCAGTGAAATGTGACTAAGAAAGAGATCTAAACACAGGAAACTGATATACATATGTTTCCTTTGATTCCTTTGGAGATAACCATAGGCAACATGGGTAAGAACAGGAAACAAGGATCCTTTGGAGATAAGCATAGGAGTGTTTCCTTTAAAGAGGATCATAGGAATGTTTCCTTTTGAATTACTCAGAGAGAGACCCAAATATTGCGCTTCCTTAACCCCTATTGTTGGACATTTCTAGGCATTTTGCTGTAATGTAAAGTGCCTACAAGTGTCCCATGTATTGTATTACCCTAACACCAAAGGTGTGGGACATTTCCAGGCATTTTGCCTCAATGATAAGTGCCTAGAAGCGTCCGGCTCATTCTGATTGGATGGGACATTTCTAGGCATTTTTGTTATAATATAAAGCGCCTACAAATGTCCCATGTATTGTATTTTTCCCTGACACAAAGAGTGGAACATTTCTAGGCATTTTCAGCACTCAGGGTGTTGGCTTTAGAGTGGGTCCCCGGGCTCAGCAATATTTGGAGGTTTTTTCTCCCATGTTTTGTATTTTTCCCCATGAAAAAGTGTGGGACATTTCTAGGCATTTTTGCTATAATGTAAAGCGCCTAGAAGTGTCCCAAGTATTGTATCTTTCCCTAACACAAAGAGTGAGACATTTCTAGACATTTTCAGCACTCAGGACGGGGGCCTAAGTGTGGGTCCCCGGGAACGGCCGGTGCTGGTGCTGGGTCTCTCCATGGAGGCCTGGGTCAGCGAAATCGGACTAAGTGTGGAATGGAGAACCAAAGGCGCGAGGCTCTTTAACCAAGGCCCATGGGTGATAACATTCAGGACGGGGGCTTAAGTGTGGGTCTCTGGGCACAGCCGGTGCTGGTGCTGGGTCTCTCCATGGAGGCCTGGGTCAGCGAAATCGGACTAAGTGTGGAATGGAGAACCAAGGGCGCGAGGCTTTTTAACCAAGGCCCATGGGTGATAACACTCAGGACGGGGGCTTAAGTGTGGGTCTCAGGGCACGGCCGGTGCTGGTACTGGGTCTCTTAATGTATGCCCGGGTCAGCGAAAAGTGACTAAGTGTGGAATGGAAGACCAAGGGCGCGAGGCTCTTTAACCCAGGCCCATGGGTGATAACATTCAGGACGGGGGCTTAAGTGTGGGTCTCCGGGCACAGCCAGTGCTGGTGCTGGGTCTCTCCATGGAGGCCTGGGTCAGCGAAATCGGACTAAGTGTGGAATGGAGAACCAAGGGCGCGAGGCTCTTTAACCAAGGCCCATGGGTGATAACGCTCAGGACGTGGGCTTAAGTGTGGGTCTCCGGGCATGGCCGGTGCTGGTGCTTGGTCTCTCCTTGGAGGCCCGGGTCAGCGAAATCTGACTAAGTGTGGAATGGAGAACCAAGAGAACGAGGCTCTTTAACCCAGGCCCATGGGTGATAACACTCAGGACGGGGGCTTAAGTGTGGGTCCCCGGGCATGGCCGGTGCTGGTGCTTGGTCACTCCTTGGTGGCCAGGGTCAGTGAAATCGGACTAAGTGTGGAATGGAGAACAAAGGGCGCGAGGCTCTTTAACCAAGGCCCATGGGTGTTAACACTCAGGACGGGGGTTTAAGTGTGGGTCTCAGGGCACGGCCGGTGCTGGTGCTTGGTCTCTCCTTGGAGGCCCGGGTCAGCGAAATCGGACTAAGTGTGGAATGGAGAACCAAGGGCGCGAGGCTCTTTAACCAAGGCCCATGGGTGATAACACTCAGGACGGGGGCTTAAGTGTGGGTCTCAGGGCACTGCCGGTGCTGGTGCTTGGTCTCTCCTTGGAGGCCCGGGTCAGCGAAATCTGAATAAGTGTGGAATGGAGAACCAAGAGCACGAGGCTCTTAAACCAGGCCCATGGGTGATAACACTTAGGACGGGGACTTACGTGTGGGTCTCCGGGCATGGCCGGTGCTGGTGCTTGGTCTCTCCTTGGAGACCTGGGTCAGCGAAATCTGACTAAGTGTGGAATGGAGAACCAAGGGAGCGAGGCTCTTTAACCCAGGCCCATGGGTGATAACACTCAGGACGGGGGCTTAAGTGTGGGTCTCAGGGCACGGCCGGTGCTGGTGCCTGGTCTCTCCTTGGAGGCCCGGGTCAGCGAAATCGGACTAAGTGTGGAATGGAGAACCAAGGGCGCGAGGCTCTTTAACCAAGGCCCATGGGTGATAACACTCAGGACGGGGGCTTAAGTGTGGGTCTCAGGGCACGGCCGGTTCTGGTGCTTGGTCTCTCCTTGGAGGCCCGGGTCAGCGAAATCTGAATAAGTGTGGAATGGAGAACCAAGAGCACGAGGCTCTTAAACCAGGCCCATGGTTGATAACACTCAGGACGGGGGCTTAAGTGTGGGTCTCCGGGCATGGCCGGTGCTGGTGCTTGGTCTCTCCTTGGAGGCCCGGGTCAGCGAAATCTAACTAAGTGTGGAATGGAGAACCAAGAGCGCGAGGCTCTTTAACCCAGGCCCATGGGTGATAACACTCAGGAGAGGGACTTAAGTGTGGGTCCCCGGGCACGGCCGGTGCTGGTGCTTGGTCTCTCTGTGGAGGCCCGGTTCAGTGAAATGTGACTAAGAAAGAGATCTAAACACAGGAAACTGATACACATGTGTTTCCTTTGATTCCTTTGGAGATAACCATAGGACATATGGGTAAGAACGGGAACCAAGGATCCTTTGGAGATAAGCATAGGAGTGTTTCCTTTAAAGAGGATCATAGGAATGTTTCCTTTTGAATTACTCAGAGAGAGACCCAAATATTGCACTTCCGTAACCCCTAGTGTGGGACATTTCTAGGCATTTTGCTGTAATGTAAAGTGCCTACAAGTGTCCCATGTATTGTATTACCCTAACACCAAAGGTGTCGGACATTTCCAGGCATTTTTGCTGTAATGTAAAGTGCCTAGAAGTGTCCCAAGTATTGTATCTTTCCCTAACACAAAGAGTGAGACATTTCTAGGCATTTTCAGCACTCAGGACGGGGGCCTAAGTGTGGGTCCCCGGGCACAGCCGGTGCTGGTGCTGGGTCTCTCCATGGAGGCCTGGGTCAGCGAAATCGGACTAAGTGTGGAATGGAGAACCAAGGGCGCGAGGCTCTTTAACCAAGGCCCTTGGGTGATAACACTCAGGACGGGGTCTTAAGTGTGGGTCTCAGGGCACGGCCGGTGCTGGTGCTTGGTCTCTCCTTGGAGGCCCGGGTCAGCGAAATCTGAATAAGTGTGGAATGGAGAACCAAGAGCACGAGGCTCTTAAACCAGGCCCATGGGTGATAACACTCAGGACGGGGGCTTAAGTGTGGGTCTCAGGGCACTGCCGGTGCTGGTGCTTGGTCTCTCCTTGGAGGCCCGGGTCAGCGAAATCTGAATAAGTGTGGAATGGAGAACCAAGAGCACGAGGCTCTTAAACCAGGCCCATGGTTGATAACACTCAGGACGGGGGCTTAAGTGTGGGTCTCCGGGCATGGCCGGTGCTGGTGCTTGGTCTCTCCTTGGAGGCCCGGGTCAGCGAAATCTAACTAATTGTGGAATGGAGAACCAAGAGCGCGAGGCTCTTTAACCCAGGCCCATGGGTGATAACAATCAGGAGAGGGACTTAAGTGTGGGTCCCCGGGCATGGCCGGTGCTGGTGCTTGGTCTCTCTGTGGAGGCCCGGTTCAGTGAAATGTGACTAAGAAAGAGATCTAAACACAGGAAACTGATACACATGTGTTTCCTTTGATTCCTTTGGAGATAACCATAGGACATATGGGTAAGAACGGGAACCAAGGATCCTTTGGAGATAAGCATAGGAGTGTTTCCTTTAAAGAGGATCATAGGAATGTTTCCTTTTGAATTACTCAGAGAGAGACCCAAATATTGCACTTCCGTAACCCCTAGTGTGGGACATTTCTAGGCATTTTGCTGTAATGTAAAGTGCCTACAAGTGTCCCATGTATTGTATTACCCTAACACCAAAGGTGTCGGACATTTCCAGGCATTGTTGTTGAAATGTAAAGTGCCTAGAAGTGTCCCAAGTATTGTATCTTTCCCTAACACAAAGAGTGAGACATTTCTAGGCATTTTCAGCACTCAGGACGGGGGCCTAAGTGTGGGTCCCCGGGCACAGCCGGTGCTGGTGCTGGGTCTCTCCATGGAGGCCTGGGTCAGCGAAATCGGACTAAGTGTGGAATGGAGAACCAAGGGCGCGAGGCTCTTTAACCAAGGCCCATGGGTGATAAAACTCAGGACGGGGGCTTAAGTGTGGGTCTCAGGGCACGGCCGGTGCTGGTGCTTGGTCTCTCCTTGGAGGCCCGGGTCAGCGAAATCTGAATAAGTGTGGAATTGAGAACCAAGAGCACGAGGCTCTTAAACCAGGCCCATGGGTGATAACACTCAGGACGGGGGCTTAAGTGTGGGTCCCCGGGCACGGCCGGTGCTGGTGCTTGGTCACTCCTTGGTGGCCAGGGTCAGTGAAATGTGACTAAGAAAGAGATCTAAACACAGGAAACTGATATACATATGTTTCCTTTGATTCCTTTGGAGATAACCACAGGCAACATGGGTAAGAACAGGAAACAAGGATCCTTTTGAGATAAGCATAGGAGTGTTTCCTTTAAAGAGGATCATAGGAATGTTTCCTTTTGAATTACTCAGAGAGAGACCCAAATATTGCGCTTCCTTAACCCCTAGTGTTGGACATTTCTAGGCATTTTGCTGTAATGTAAAGTGCCTACAAGTGTCCCATGTATTGTATTACCCTAACACCAAAGGTGTGGGACATTTCCAGGCATTTTGCCTCAATGATAAGTGCCTAGAAGCGTCCGGCTCATTCTGATTGGATGGGACATTTCTAGGCATTTTTGTTATAATATAAAGCGCCTACAAATGTCCCATGTATTGTATTTTTCCCTGACACAAAGAGTGGAACATTTCTAGGCATTTTCAGCACTCAGGGTGTTGGCTTTAGAGTGGGTCCCCGGGCTCAGCAATATTTGGAGGTTTTTTCTCCCATGTTTTGTATTTTTCCCCATGAAAAAGTGTGGGACATTTCTAGGCATTTTTGCTATAATGTAAAGCGCCTAGAAGTGTCCCAAGTATTGTATCTTTCCCTAACACAAAGAGTGAGACATTTCTAGACATTTTCAGCACTCAGGACGGGGGCCTAAGTGTGGGTCCCCGGGAACGGCCGGTGCTGGTGCTGGGTCTCTCCATGGAGGCCTGGGTCAGCGAAATCGGACTAAGTGTGGAATGGAGAACCAAAGGCGCGAGGCTCTTTAACCAAGGCCCATGGGTGATAACATTCAGGACGGGGGCTTAAGTGTGGGTCTCTGGGCACAGCCGGTGCTGGTGCTGGGTCTCTCCATGGAGGCCTGGGTCAGCGAAATCGGACTAAGTGTGGAATGGAGAACCAAGGGCGCGAGGCTTTTTAACCAAGGCCCATGGGTGATAACACTCAGGACGGGGGCTTAAGTGTGGGTCTCAGGGCACGGCCGGTGCTGGTACTGGGTCTCTTAATGTATGCCCGGGTCAGCGAAAAGTGACTAAGTGTGGAATGGAAGACCAAGGGCGCGAGGCTCTTTAACCCAGGCCCATGGGTGATAACATTCAGGACGGGGGCTTAAGTGTGGGTCTCCGGGCACAGCCAGTGCTGGTGCTGGGTCTCTCCATGGAGGCCTGGGTCAGCGAAATCGGACTAAGTGTGGAATGGAGAACCAAGGGCGCGAGGCTCTTTAACCAAGGCCCATGGGTGATAACGCTCAGGACGTGGGCTTAAGTGTGGGTCTCCGGGCATGGCCGGTGCTGGTGCTTGGTCTCTCCTTGGAGGCCCGGGTCAGCGAAATCTGACTAAGTGTGGAATGGAGAACCAAGAGAACGAGGCTCTTTAACCCAGGCCCATGGGTGATAACACTCAGGACGGGGGCTTAAGTGTGGGTCCCCGGGCATGGCCGGTGCTGGTGCTTGGTCACTCCTTGGTGGCCAGGGTCAGTGAAATCGGACTAAGTGTGGAATGGAGAACAAAGGGCGCGAGGCTCTTTAACCAAGGCCCATGGGTGTTAACACTCAGGACGGGGGTTTAAGTGTGGGTCTCAGGGCACGGCCGGTGCTGGTGCTTGGTCTCTCCTTGGAGGCCCGGGTCAGCGAAATCGGACTAAGTGTGGAATGGAGAACCAAGGGCGCGAGGCTCTTTAACCAAGGCCCATGGGTGATAACACTCAGGACGGGGGCTTAAGTGTGGGTCTCAGGGCACTGCCGGTGCTGGTGCTTGGTCTCTCCTTGGAGGCCCGGGTCAGCGAAATCTGAATAAGTGTGGAATGGAGAACCAAGAGCACGAGGCTCTTAAACCAGGCCCATGGGTGATAACACTTAGGACGGGGACTTACGTGTGGGTCTCCGGGCATGGCCGGTGCTGGTGCTTGGTCTCTCCTTGGAGACCTGGGTCAGCGAAATCTGACTAAGTGTGGAATGGAGAACCAAGGGAGCGAGGCTCTTTAACCCAGGCCCATGGGTGATAACACTCAGGACGGGGGCTTAAGTGTGGGTCTCAGGGCACGGCCGGTGCTGGTGCCTGGTCTCTCCTTGGAGGCCCGGGTCAGCGAAATCGGACTAAGTGTGGAATGGAGAACCAAGGGCGCGAGGCTCTTTAACCAAGGCCCATGGGTGATAACACTCAGGACGGGGGCTTAAGTGTGGGTCTCAGGGCACGGCCGGTTCTGGTGCTTGGTCTCTCCTTGGAGGCCCGGGTCAGCGAAATCTGAATAAGTGTGGAATGGAGAACCAAGAGCACGAGGCTCTTAAACCAGGCCCATGGTTGATAACACTCAGGACGGGGGCTTAAGTGTGGGTCTCCGGGCATGGCCGGTGCTGGTGCTTGGTCTCTCCTTGGAGGCCCGGGTCAGCGAAATCTAACTAAGTGTGGAATGGAGAACCAAGAGCGCGAGGCTCTTTAACCCAGGCCCATGGGTGATAACACTCAGGAGAGGGACTTAAGTGTGGGTCCCCGGGCACGGCCGGTGCTGGTGCTTGGTCTCTCTGTGGAGGCCCGGTTCAGTGAAATGTGACTAAGAAAGAGATCTAAACACAGGAAACTGATACACATGTGTTTCCTTTGATTCCTTTGGAGATAACCATAGGACATATGGGTAAGAACGGGAACCAAGGATCCTTTGGAGATAAGCATAGGAGTGTTTCCTTTAAAGAGGATCATAGGAATGTTTCCTTTTGAATTACTCAGAGAGAGACCCAAATATTGCACTTCCGTAACCCCTAGTGTGGGACATTTCTAGGCATTTTGCTGTAATGTAAAGTGCCTACAAGTGTCCCATGTATTGTATTACCCTAACACCAAAGGTGTCGGACATTTCCAGGCATTTTTGCTGTAATGTAAAGTGCCTAGAAGTGTCCCAAGTATTGTATCTTTCCCTAACACAAAGAGTGAGACATTTCTAGGCATTTTCAGCACTCAGGACGGGGGCCTAAGTGTGGGTCCCCGGGCACAGCCGGTGCTGGTGCTGGGTCTCTCCATGGAGGCCTGGGTCAGCGAAATCGGACTAAGTGTGGAATGGAGAACCAAGGGCGCGAGGCTCTTTAACCAAGGCCCTTGGGTGATAACACTCAGGACGGGGTCTTAAGTGTGGGTCTCAGGGCACGGCCGGTGCTGGTGCTTGGTCTCTCCTTGGAGGCCCGGGTCAGCGAAATCTGAATAAGTGTGGAATGGAGAACCAAGAGCACGAGGCTCTTAAACCAGGCCCATGGGTGATAACACTCAGGACGGGGGCTTAAGTGTGGGTCTCAGGGCACTGCCGGTGCTGGTGCTTGGTCTCTCCTTGGAGGCCCGGGTCAGCGAAATCTGAATAAGTGTGGAATGGAGAACCAAGAGCACGAGGCTCTTAAACCAGGCCCATGGTTGATAACACTCAGGACGGGGGCTTAAGTGTGGGTCTCCGGGCATGGCCGGTGCTGGTGCTTGGTCTCTCCTTGGAGGCCCGGGTCAGCGAAATCTAACTAATTGTGGAATGGAGAACCAAGAGCGCGAGGCTCTTTAACCCAGGCCCATGGGTGATAACAATCAGGAGAGGGACTTAAGTGTGGGTCCCCGGGCATGGCCGGTGCTGGTGCTTGGTCTCTCTGTGGAGGCCCGGTTCAGTGAAATGTGACTAAGAAAGAGATCTAAACACAGGAAACTGATACACATGTGTTTCCTTTGATTCCTTTGGAGATAACCATAGGACATATGGGTAAGAACGGGAACCAAGGATCCTTTGGAGATAAGCATAGGAGTGTTTCCTTTAAAGAGGATCATAGGAATGTTTCCTTTTGAATTACTCAGAGAGAGACCCAAATATTGCACTTCCGTAACCCCTAGTGTGGGACATTTCTAGGCATTTTGCTGTAATGTAAAGTGCCTACAAGTGTCCCATGTATTGTATTACCCTAACACCAAAGGTGTCGGACATTTCCAGGCATTGTTGTTGAAATGTAAAGTGCCTAGAAGTGTCCCAAGTATTGTATCTTTCCCTAACACAAAGAGTGAGACATTTCTAGGCATTTTCAGCACTCAGGACGGGGGCCTAAGTGTGGGTCCCCGGGCACAGCCGGTGCTGGTGCTGGGTCTCTCCATGGAGGCCTGGGTCAGCGAAATCGGACTAAGTGTGGAATGGAGAACCAAGGGCGCGAGGCTCTTTAACCAAGGCCCATGGGTGATAAAACTCAGGACGGGGGCTTAAGTGTGGGTCTCAGGGCACGGCCGGTGCTGGTGCTTGGTCTCTCCTTGGAGGCCCGGGTCAGCGAAATCTGAATAAGTGTGGAATTGAGAACCAAGAGCACGAGGCTCTTAAACCAGGCCCATGGGTGATAACACTCAGGACGGGGGCTTAAGTGTGGGTCCCCGGGCACGGCCGGTGCTGGTGCTTGGTCACTCCTTGGTGGCCAGGGTCAGTGAAATGTGACTAAGAAAGAGATCTAAACACAGGAAACTGATATACATATGTTTCCTTTGATTCCTTTGGAGATAACCACAGGCAACATGGGTAAGAACAGGAAACAAGGATCCTTTTGAGATAAGCATAGGAGTGTTTCCTTTAAAGAGGATCATAGGAATGTTTCCTTTTGAATTACTCAGAGAGAGACCCAAATATTGCGCTTCCTTAACCCCTAGTGTTGGACATTTCTAGGCGTTTTGCTGTAATGTAAAGTGCCTACAAGTGTCCCATGTATTGTATTACCCTAACACCAAAGGTTTGGGACATTTCCAGGCATTTTGCCTCAATGATAAGTGCCTAGAAGCGTCCGGCTCATTCTGATTGGTTGGGACATTTCTAGGCATTTTTGCTATAATATAAAGCGCCTACAAATGTCCCATGTATTGTATTTTTCCCTGACACAAAGAGTGGAACATTTCTAGGCATTTTCAGCACTCAGGGTGTTGGCTTTAGAGTGGGTCCCCGGGCTCAGCAATATTTGGAGGTTTTTTCTCCCATGTTTTGTATTTTTCCCCATGAAAAAGTGTGGGACATTTCTAGGCATTTTTGCTATAATGTAAAGCGCCTAGAAGTGTCCCAAGTATTGTATCTTTCCCTAACACAAAGAGTGAGACATTTCTAGGCATTTTCAGCACTCAGGACGGGGGCCTAAGTGTGGGTCCCCGGGAACGGCCGGTGCTGGTGCTGGGTCTCTCCATGGAGGCCTGGGTCAGCGAAATCTGACTAAGTGTGGAATGGAGAACCAAGGGAGCGAGGCTCTTTAACCCAGGCCCATGGGTGATAACACTCAGGACGGGGGCTTAAGTGTGGGTCTCAGGGCACGGCCGGTGCTGGTGCCTGGTCTCTCCTTGGAGGCCCGGGTCAGCGAAATCGGACTAAGTGTGGAATGGAGAACCAAGGGCGCGAGGCTCTTTAACCAAGGCCCATGGGTGATAACACTTAGGACGGGGACTTACGTGTGGGTCTCCGGGCATGGCCGGTGCTGGTGCTTGGTCTCTCCTTGGAGACCTGGGTCAGCGAAATCTGACTAAGTGTGGAATGGAGAACCAAGGGAGCGAGGCTCTTTAACCCAGGCCCATGGGTGATAACACTCAGGACGGGGGCTTAAGTGTGGGTCTCAGGGCACGGCCGGTGCTGGTGCCTGGTCTCTCCTTGGAGGCCCGGGTCAGCGAAATCGGACTAAGTGTGGAATGGAGAACCAAGGGCGCGAGGCTCTTTAACCAAGGCCCATGGGTGATAACACTCAGGACGGGGGCTTAAGTGTGGGTCTCAGGGCACGGCCGGTGCTGGTGCTTGGTCTCTTCTTGGAGGCCCGGGTCAGCGAAATCTGAATAAGTGTGGAATGGAGAACCAAGAGCACGAGGCTCTTAAACCAGGCCCATGGTTGATAACACTCAGGACGGGGGCTTAAGTGTGGGTCTCCGGGCATGGCCGGTGCTGGTGCTTGGTCTCTCCTTGGAGGACCGGGTCAGCGAAATCTAACTAAGTGTGGAATGGAGAACCAAGAGCGCGAGGCTCTTTAACCCAGGCCCATGGGTGATAACACTCAGGAGAGGGACTTAAGTGTGGGTCCCCGGGCACGGCCGGTGCTGGTGCTTGGTCTCTCTGTGGAGGCCCGGTTCAGTGAAACGTGACTAAGAAAGAGATCTAAACACAGGAAACTGATACACATGTGTTTCCTTTGATTCCTTTGGAGATAACCATAGGACATATGGGTAAGAACGGGAACCAAGGATCCTTTGGAGATAAGCATAGGAGTGTTTCCTTTAAAGAGGATCATAGGAATGTTTCCTTTTGAATTACTCAGAGAGAGACCCAAATATTGCACTTCCGTAACCCCTAGTGTGGGACATTTCTAGGCATTTTGCTGTAATGTAAAGTGCCTACAAGTGTCCCATGTATTGTATTACCCTAACACCAAAGGTGTCGGACATTTCCAGGCATTTTTGCTGTAATGTAAAGTGCCTAGAAGTGTCCCAAGTATTGTATCTTTCCCTAACACAAAGAGTGAGACATTTCTAGGCATTTTCAGCACTCAGGACGGGGGCCTAAGTGTGGGTCCCCGGGCACAGCCGGTGCTGGTGCTGGGTCTCTCCATGGAGGCCTGGGTCAGCGAAATCGGACTAAGTGTGGAATGGAGAACCAAGGGCGCGAGGCTCTTTAACCAAGGCCCTTGGGTGATAACACTCAGGACGGGGTCTTAAGTGTGGGTCTCAGGGCACGGCCGGTGCTGGTGCTTGGTCTCTCCTTGGAGGCCCGGGTCAGCGAAATCTGAATAAGTGTGGAATGGAGAACCAAGAGCCCGAGGCTCTTAAACCAGGCCCATGGGTGATAACACTCAGGACGGGGGCTTAAGTGTGGGTCTCAGGGCACGGCCGGTGCTGGTGCTTGGTCTCTCCTTGGAGGCCCGGGTCAGCGAAATCTGAATAAGTGTGGAATGGAGAACCAAGAGCACGAGGCTCTTAAACCAGGCCCATGGGTGATAACACTCAGGACGGGGGCTTAAGTGTGGGTCTCAGGGCACGGCCGGTGCTGGTGCTTGGTCTCTCCTTGGAGGCCCGGGTCAGCGAAATCGGACTAAGTGTGGAATGGAGAACCAAGGGCGCGAGGCTCTTTAACCAAGGCCCATGGGTGATAACACTCAGGACGGGGGCTTAAGTGTGGGTCTCAGGGCACTGCCGGTGCTGGTGCTTGGTCTCTCCTTGGAGGCCCGGGTCAGCGAAATCTGAATAAGTGTGGAATGGAGAACCAAGAGCACGAGGCTCTTAAACCAGGCCCATGGTTGATAACACTCAGGACGGGGGCTTAAGTGTGGGTCTCCGGGCATGGCCGGTGCTGGTGCTTGGTCTCTCCTTGGAGGCCCGGGTCAGCGAAATCTAACTAATTGTGGAATGGAGAACCAAGAGCGCGAGGCTCTTTAACCCAGGCCCATGGGTGATAACAATCAGGAGAGGGACTTAAGTGTGGGTCCCCGGGCACGGCCGGTGCTGGTGCTTGGTCTCTCTGTGGAGGCCCGGTTCAGTGAAATGTGACTAAGAAAGAGATCTCAACACAGGAAACTGATACACATGTGTTTCCTTTGATTCCTTTGGAGATAACCATAGGACATATGGGTAAGAACGGGAACCAAGGATCCTTTGGAGATAAGCATAGGAGTGTTTCCTTTAAAGAGGATCATAGGAATGTTTCCTTTTGAATTACTCAGAGAGAGACCCAAATATTGCACTTCCGTAACCCCTAGTGTGGGACATTTCTAGGCATTTTGCTGTAATGTAAAGTGCCTACAAGTGTCCCATGTATTGTATTACCCTAACACCAAAGGTGTCGGACATTTCCAGGCATTTTTGTTGTAATGTAAAGTGCCTAGAAGTGTCCCAAGTATTGTATCTTTCCCTAACACAAAGAGTGAGACATTTCTAGGCATTTTCAGCACTCAGGACGGGGGCCTAAGTGTGGGTCCCCGGGCACAGCCGGTGCTGGTGCTGGGTCTCTCCATGGAGGCCTGGGTCAGCGAAATCGGACTAAGTGTGGAATGGAGAACCAAGGGCGCGAGGCTCTTTAACCAAGGCCCATGGGTGATAACACTCAGGACGGGGGCTTAAGTGTGGGTCTCAGGGCACGGCCGGTGCTGGTGCTTGGTCACTCCTTGGTGGCCAGGGTCAGTGAAATGTGACTAAGAAAGAGATCTAAACACAGGAAACTGATATACATATGTTTCCTTTGATTCCTTTGGAGATAACCATAGGCAACATGGGTAAGAACAGGAAACAAGGATCCTTTGGAGATAAGCATAGGAGTGTTTCCTTTAAAGAGGATCATAGGAATGTTTCCTTTTGAATTACTCAGAGAGAGACCCAAATATTGCGCTTCCTTAACCCCTATTGTTGGACATTTCTAGGCATTTTGCTGTAATGTAAAGTGCCTACAAGTGTCCCATGTATTGTATTACCCTAACACCAAAGGTGTGGGACATTTCCAGGCATTTTGCCTCAATGATAAGTGCCTAGAAGCGTCCGGCTCATTCTGATTGGATGGGACATTTCTAGGCATTTTTGTTATAATATAAAGCGCCTACAAATGTCCCATGTATTGTATTTTTCCCTGACACAAAGAGTGGAACATTTCTAGGCATTTTCAGCACTCAGGGTGTTGGCTTTAGAGTGGGTCCCTGGGCTCAGCAATATTTGGAGGTTTTTTCTCCCATGTTTTGTATTTTTCCCCATGAAAAAGTGTGGGACATTTCTAGGCATTTTTGCTATAATGTAAAGCGCCTAGAAGTGTCCCAAGTATTGTATCTTTCCCTAACACAAAGAGTGAGACATTTCTAGACATTTTCAGCACTCAGGACGGGGGCCTAAGTGTGGGTCCCCGGGAACGGCCGGTGCTGGTGCTGGGTCTCTCCATGGAGGCCTGGGTCAGCGAAATCGGACTAAGTGTGGAATGGAGAACCAAAGGCGCGAGGCTCTTTAACCAAGGCCCATGGGTGATAACATTCAGGACGGGGGCTTAAGTGTGGGTCTCTGGGCACAGCCGGTGCTGGTGCTGGGTCTCTCCATGGAGGCCTGGGTCAGCGAAATCGGACTAAGTGTGGAATGGAGAACCAAGGGCGCGAGGCTTTTTAACCAAGGCCCATGGGTGATAACACTCAGGACGGGGGCTTAAGTGTGGGTCTCAGGGCACGGCCGGTGCTGGTACTGGGTCTCTTAATGTATGCCCGGGTCAGCGAAAAGTGACTAAGTGTGGAATGGAAGACCAAGGGCGCGAGGCTCTTTAACCCAGGCCCATGGGTGATAACATTCAGGACGGGGGCTTAAGTGTGGGTCTCCGGGCACAGCCAGTGCTGGTGCTGGGTCTCTCCATGGAGGCCCGGGTCAGCGAAATCTGACTAAGTGTGGAATGGAGAACCAAGAGAACGAGGCTCTTTAACCCAGGCCCATGGGTGATAACGCTCAGGACGTGGGCTTAAGTGTGGGTCTCCGGGCATGGCCGGTGCTGGTGCTTGGTCTCTCCTTGGAGGCCCGGGTCAGCGAAATCTGACTAAGTGTGGAATGGAGAACCAAGAGAACGAGGCTCTTTAACCCAGGCCCATGGGTGATAACACTCAGGACGGGGGCTTAAGTGTGGGTCCCCGGGCATGGCCGGTGCTGGTGCTTGGTCACTCCTTGGTGGCCAGGGTCAGTGAAATCGGACTAAGTGTGGAATGGAGAACAAAGGGCGCGAGGCTCTTTAACCAAGGCCCATGGGTGTTAACACTCAGGACGGGGGTTTAAGTGTGGGTCTCAGGGCACGGCCGGTGCTGGTGCTTGGTCTCTCCTTGGAGGCCCGGGTCAGCGAAATCGGACTAAGTGTGGAATGGAGAACCAAGGGCGCGAGGCTCTTTAACCAAGGCCCATGGGTGATAACACTCAGGACGGGGGCTTAAGTGTGGGTCTCAGGGCACTGCCGGTGCTGGTGCTTGGTCTCTCCTTGGAGGCCCGGGTCAGCGAAATCTGAATAAGTGTGGAATGGAGAACCAAGAGCACGAGGCTCTTAAACCAGGCCCATGGGTGATAACACTTAGGACGGGGACTTACGTGTGGGTGTCCGGGCATGGCCGGTGCTGGTGCTTGGTCTCTCCTTGGAGACCTGGGTCAGCGAAATCTGACTAAGTGTGGAATGGAGAACCAAGGGAGCGAGGCTCTTTAACCCAGGCCCATGGGTGATAACACTCAGGACGGGGGCTTAAGTGTGGGTCTCAGGGCACGGCCGGTGCTGGTGCCTGGTCTCTCCTTGGAGGCCCGGGTCAGCGAAATCGGACTAAGTGTGGAATGGAGAACCAAGGGCGCGAGGCTCTTTAACCAAGGCCCATGGGTGATAACACTCAGGACGGGGGCTTAAGTGTGGGTCTCAGGGCACGGCCGGTTCTGGTGCTTGGTCTCTCCTTGGAGGCCCGGGTCAGCGAAATCTGAATAAGTGTGGAATGGAGAACCAAGAGCACGAGGCTCTTAAACCAGGCCCATGGTTGATAACACTCAGGACGGGGGCTTAAGTGTGGGTCTCCGGGCATGGCCGGTGCTGGTGCTTGGTCTCTCCTTGGAGGCCCGGGTCAGCGAAATCTAACTAAGTGTGGAATGGAGAACCAAGAGCGCGAGGCTCTTTAACCCAGGCCCATGGGTGATAACACTCAGGAGAGGGACTTAAGTGTGGGTCCCCGGGCACGGCCGGTGCTGGTGCTTGGTCTCTCTGTGGAGGCCCGGTTCAGTGAAATGTGACTAAGAAAGAGATCTAAACACAGGAAACTGATACACATGTGTTTCCTTTGATTCCTTTGGAGATAACCATAGGACATATGGGTAAGAACGGGAACCAAGGATCCTTTGGAGATAAGCATAGGAGTGTTTCCTTTAAAGAGGATCATAGGAATGTTTCCTTTTGAATTACTCAGAGAGAGACCCAAATATTGCACTTCCGTAACCCCTAGTGTGGGACATTTCTAGGCATTTTGCTGTAATGTAAAGTGCCTTCAAGTGTCCCATGTATTGTATTACCCTAACACCAAAGGTGTCGGACATTTCCAGGCATTTTTGCTGTAATGTAAAGTGCCTAGAAGTGTCCCAAGTATTGTATCTTTCCCTAACACAAAGAGTGAGACATTTCTAGGCATTTTCAGCACTCAGGACGGGGGCCTAAGTGTGGGTCCCCGGGCACAGCCGGTGCTGGTGCTGGGTCTCTCCATGGAGGCCTGGGTCAGCGAAATCGGACTAAGTGTGGAATGGAGAACCAAGGGCGCGAGGCTCTTTAACCAAGGCCCTTGGGTGATAACACTCAGGACGGGGTCTTAAGTGTGGGTCTCAGGGCACGGCCGGTGCTGGTGCTTGGTCTCTCCTTGGAGGCCCGGGTCAGCGAAATCTGAATAAGTGTGGAATGGAGAACCAAGAGCACGAGGCTCTTAAACCAGGCCCATGGGTGATAACACTCAGGACGGGGGCTTAAGTGTGGGTCTCAGGGCACTGCCGGTGCTGGTGCTTGGTCTCTCCTTGGAGGCCCGGGTCAGCGAAATCTGAATAAGTGTGGAATGGAGAACCAAGAGCACGAGGCTCTTAAACCAGGCCCATGGTTGATAACACTCAGGACGGGGGCTTAAGTGTGGGTCTCCGGGCATGGCCGGTGCTGGTGCTTGGTCTCTCCTTGGAGGCCCGGGTCAGCGAAATCTAACTAATTGTGGAATGGAGAACCAAGAGCGCGAGGCTCTTTAACCCAGGCCCATGGGTGATAACAATCAGGAGAGGGACTTAAGTGTGGGTCCCCGGGCATGGCCGGTGCTGGTGCTTGGTCTCTCTGTGGAGGCCCGGTTCAGTGAAATGTGACTAAGAAAGAGATCTAAACACAGGAAACTGATACACATGTGTTTCCTTTGATTCCTTTGGAGATAACCATAGGACATATGGGTAAGAACGGGAACCAAGGATCCTTTGGAGATAAGCATAGGAGTGTTTCCTTTAAAGAGGATCATAGGAATGTTTCCTTTTGAATTACTCAGAGAGAGACCCAAATATTGCACTTCCGTAACCCCTAGTGTGGGACATTTCTAGGCATTTTGCTGTAATGTAAAGTGCCTACAAGTGTCCCATGTATTGTATTACCCTAACACCAAAGGTGTCGGACATTTCCAGGCATTGTTGTTGAAATGTAAAGTGCCTAGAAGTGTCCCAGGTATTGTATCTTTCCCTAACACAAAGAGTGAGACATTTCTAGGCATTTTCAGCACTCAGGACGGGGGCCTAAGTGTGGGTCCCCGGGCACAGCCGGTGCTGGTGCTGGGTCTCTCCATGGAGGCCTGGGTCAGCGAAATCGGACTAAGTGTGGAATGGAGAACCAAGGGCGCGAGGCTCTTTAACCAAGGCCCATGGGTGATAAAACTCAGGACGGGGGCTTAAGTGTGGGTCTCAGGGCACGGCCGGTGCTGGTGCTTGGTCTCTCCTTGGAGGCCCGGGTCAGCGAAATCTGAATAAGTGTGGAATTGAGAACCAAGAGCACGAGGCTCTTAAACCAGGCCCATGGGTGATAACACTCAGGACGGGGGCTTAAGTGTGGGTCCCCGGGCACGGCCGGTGCTGGTGCTTGGTCACTCCTTGGTGGCCAGGGTCAGTGAAATGTGACTAAGAAAGAGATCTAAACACAGGAAACTGATATACATATGTTTCCTTTGATTCCTTTGGAGATAACCATAGGCAACATGGGTAAGAACAGGAAACAAGGATCCTTTGGAGATAAGCATAGGAGTGTTTCCTTTAAAGAGGATCATAGGAATGTTTCCTTTTGAATTACTCAGAGAGAGACCCAAATATTGCGCTTCCTTAACCCCTAGTGTTGGACATTTCTAGGCGTTTTGCTGTAATGTAAAGTGCCTACAAGTGTCCCATGTATTGTATTACCCTAACACCAAAGGTTTGGGACATTTCCAGGCATTTTGCCTCAATGATAAGTGCCTAGAAGCGTCCGGCTCATTCTGATTGGTTGGGACATTTCTAGGCATTTTTGCTATAATATAAAGCGCCTACAAATGTCCCATGTATTGTATTTTTCCCTGACACAAAGAGTGGAACATTTCTAGGCATTTTCAGCACTCAGGGTGTTGGCTTTAGAGTGGGTCCCCGGGCTCAGCAATATTTGGAGGTTTTTTCTCCCATGTTTTGTATTTTTCCCCATGAAAAAGTGTGGGACATTTCTAGGCATTTTTGCTATAATGTAAAGCGCCTAGAAGTGTCCAAAGTATTGTATCTTTCCCTAACACAAAGAGTGAGACATTTCTAGGCATTTTCAGCACTCAGGACGGGGGCCTAAGTGTGGGTCCCCGGGAACGGCCGGTGCTGGTGCTGGGTCTCTCCATGGAGGCCTGGGTCAGCGAAATCTGACTAAGTGTGGAATGGAGAACCAAGGGAGCGAGGCTCTTTAACCCAGGCCCATGGGTGATAACACTCAGGACGGGGGCTTAAGTGTGGGTCTCAGGGCACGGCCGGTGCTGGTGCCTGGTCTCTCCTTGGAGGCCCGGGTCAGCGAAATCGGACTAAGTGTGGAATGGAGAACCAAGGGCGCGAGGCTCTTTAACCAAGGCCCATGGGTGATAACACTCAGGACGGGGGCTTAAGTGTGGGTCTCAGGGCACGGCCGGTTCTGGTGCTTGGTCTCTCCTTGGAGGCCCGGGTCAGCGAAATCTGAATAAGTGTGGAATGGAGAACCAAGAGCACGAGGCTCTTAAACCAGGCCCATGGTTGATAACACTCAGGACGGGGGCTTAAGTGTGGGTCTCCGGGCATGGCCGGTGCTGGTGCTTGGTCTCTCCTTGGAGGCCCGGGTCAGCGAAATCTAACTAAGTGTGGAATGGAGAACCAAGAGCGCGAGGCTCTTTAACCCAGGCCCATGGGTGATAACACTCAGGAGAGGGACTTAAGTGTGGGTCCCCGGGCACGGCCGGTGCTGGTGCTTGGTCTCTCTGTGGAGGCCCGGTTCAGTGAAATGTGACTAAGAAAGAGATCTAAACACAGGAAACTGATACACATGTGTTTCCTTTGATTCCTTTGGAGATAACCATAGGACATATGGGTAAGAACGGGAACCAAGGATCCTTTGGAGATAAGCATAGGAGTGTTTCCTTTAAAGAGGATCATAGGAATGTTTCCTTTTGAATTACTCAGAGAGAGACCCAAATATTGCACTTCCGTAACCCCTAGTGTGGGACATTTCTAGGCATTTTGCTGTAATGTAAAGTGCCTACAAGTGTCCCATGTATTGTATTACCCTAACACCAAAGGTGTCGGACATTTCCAGGCATTTTTGCTGTAATGTAAAGTGCCTAGAAGTGTCCCAAGTATTGTACCTTTCCCTAACACAAAGAGTGAGACATTTCTAGGCATTTTCAGCACTCAGGACGGGGGCCTAAGTGTGGGTCCCCGGGCACAGCCGGTGCTAGTGCTGGGTCTCTCCATGGAGGCCTGGGTCAGCGAAATCGGACTAAGTGTGGAATGGAGAACCAAGGGCGCGAGGCTCTTTAACCAAGGCCCTTGGGTGATAACACTCAGGACGGGGTCTTAAGTGTGGGTCTCAGGGCACGGCCGGTGCTGGTGCTTGGTCTCTCCTTGGAGGCCCGGGTCAGCGAAATCTGAATAAGTGTGGAATGGAGAACCAAGAGCACGAGGCTCTTAAACCGGGCCCATGGGTGATAACACTCAGGACGGGGGCTTAAGTGTGGGTCTCAGGGCACGGCCGGTGCTGGTGCTTGGTCTCTCCTTGGAGGCCCGGGTCAGCGAAATCGGACTAAGTGTGGAATGGAGAACCAAGGGCGCGAGGCTCTTTAACCAAGGCCCATGGGTGATAACACTCAGGACGGGGGCTTAAGTTTGGGTCTCAGGGCACTGCCGGTGCTGGTGCTTGGTCTCTCCTTGGAGGCCCGGGTCAGCGAAATCTGAATAAGTGTGGAATGGAGAACCAAAAGCACGAGGCTCTTAAACCAGGCCCATGGTTGATAACACTCAGGACGGGGGCTTAAGTGTGGGTCTCCGGGCATGGCCGGTGCTGGTGCTTGGTCTCTCCTTGGAGGCCCGGGTCAGCGAAATCTAACTAATTGTGGAATGGAGAACCAAGAGCGCGAGGCTCTTTAACCCAGGCCCATGGGTGATAACAATCAGGAGAGGGACTTAAGTGTGGGTCCCCGGGCATGGCCGGTGCTGGTGCTTGGTCTCTCTGTGGAGGCCCGGTTCAGTGAAATGTGACTAAGAAAGAGATCTAAACACAGGAAACTGATACACATGTGTTTCCTTTGATTCCTTTGGAGATAACCATAGGACATATGGGTAAGAACGGGAACCAAGGATCCTTTGGAGATAAGCATAGGAGTGTTTCCTTTTAAGAGGATCATAGGAATGTTTCCTTTTGAATTACTCAGAGAGAGACCCAAATATTGCACTTCCGTAACCCCTAGTGTGGGACATTTCTAGGCATTTTGCTGTAATGTAAAGTGCCTACAAGTGTCCCATGTATTGTATTACCCTAACACCAAAGGTGTCGGACATTTCC
Organism: Pleuronectes platessa; assembly: GCF_947347685.1. Taxonomy (NCBI): domain Eukaryota; kingdom Metazoa; phylum Chordata; class Actinopteri; order Pleuronectiformes; family Pleuronectidae; genus Pleuronectes; species Pleuronectes platessa. The sequence continues at coordinate 188,900 of NW_026518969.1, forward strand.
AGGCATTTTTGCTGTAATGTAAAGTGCCTAGAAGTGTCCCAAGTATTGTATCTTTCCCTAACACAAAGAGTGAGACATTTCTAGGCATTTTCAGCACTCAGGACGGGGGCCTAAGTGTGGGTCCCCGGGCACAGCCGGTGCTGGTGCTGGGTCTCTCCATGGAGGCCTGGGTCAGCGAAATCGGACTAAGTGTGGAATGGAGAACCAAGGGCGCGAGGCTCTTTAACCAAGGCCCTTGGGTGATAACACTCAGGACGGGGTCTTAAGTGTGGGTCTCAGGGCACGGCCGGTGCTGGTGCTTGGTCTCTCCTTGGAGGCCCGGGTCAGCGAAATCTGAATAAGTGTGGAATGGAGAACCAAGAGCACGAGGCTCTTAAACCAGGCCCATGGGTGATAACACTCAGGACGGGGGCTTAAGTGTGGGTCTCAGGGCACTGCCGGTGCTGGTGCTTGGTCTCTCCTTGGAGGCCCGGGTCAGCGAAATCTGAATAAGTGTGGAATGGAGAACCAAGAGCACGAGGCTCTTAAACCAGGCCCATGGTTGATAACACTCAGGACGGGGGCTTAAGTGTGGGTCTCCGGGCATGGCCGGTGCTGGTGCTTGGTCTCTCCTTGGAGGCCCGGGTCAGCGAAATCTAACTAATTGTGGAATGGAGAACCAAGAGCGCGAGGCTCTTTAACCCAGGCCCATGGGTGATAACAATCAGGAGAGGGACTTAAGTGTGGGTCCCCGGGCATGGCCGGTGCTGGTGCTTGGTCTCTCTGTGGAGGCCCGGTTCAGTGAAATGTGACTAAGAAAGAGATCTAAACACAGGAAACTGATACACATGTGTTTCCTTTGATTCCTTTGGAGATAACCATAGGACATATGGGTAAGAACGGGAACCAAGGATCCTTTGGAGATAAGCATAGGAGTGTTTCCTTTAAAGAGGATCATAGGAATGTTTCCTTTTGAATTACTCAGAGAGAGACCCAAATATTGCACTTCCGTAACCCCTAGTGTGGGACATTTCTAGGCATTTTGCTGTAATGTAAAGTGCCTACAAGTGTCCCATGTATTGTATTACCCTAACACCAAAGGTGTCGGACATTTCCAGGCATTGTTGTTGAAATGTAAAGTGCCTAGAAGTGTCCCAAGTATTGTATCTTTCCCTAACACAAAGAGTGAGACATTTCTAGGCATTTTCAGCACTCAGGACGGGGGCCTAAGTGTGGGTCCCCGGGCACAGCCGGTGCTGGTGCTGGGTCTCTCCATGGAGGCCTGGGTCAGCGAAATCGGACTAAGTGTGGAATGGAGAACCAAGGGCGCGAGGCTCTTTAACCAAGGCCCATGGGTGATAAAACTCAGGACGGGGGCTTAAGTGTGGGTCTCAGGGCACGGCCGGTGCTGGTGCTTGGTCTCTCCTTGGAGGCCCGGGTCAGCGAAATCTGAATAAGTGTGGAATTGAGAACCAAGAGCACGAGGCTCTTAAACCAGGCCCATGGGTGATAACACTCAGGACGGGGGCTTAAGTGTGGGTCCCCGGGCACGGCCGGTGCTGGTGCTTGGTCACTCCTTGGTGGCCAGGGTCAGTGAAATGTGACTAAGAAAGAGATCTAAACACAGGAAACTGATATACATATGTTTCCTTTGATTCCTTTGGAGATAACCATAGGCAACATGGGTAAGAACAGGAAACAAGGATCCTTTGGAGATAAGCATAGGAGTGTTTCCTTTAAAGAGGATCATAGGAATGTTTCCTTTTGAATTACTCAGAGAGAGACCCAAATATTGCGCTTCCTTAACCCCTAGTGTTGGACATTTCTAGGCGTTTTGCTGTAATGTAAAGTGCCTACAAGTGTCCCATGTATTGTATTACCCTAACACCAAAGGTTTGGGACATTTCCAGGCATTTTGCCTCAATGATAAGTGCCTAGAAGCGTCCGGCTCATTCTGATTGGTTGGGACATTTCTAGGCATTTTTGCTATAATATAAAGCGCCTACAAATGTCCCATGTATTGTATTTTTCCCTGACACAAAGAGTGGAACATTTCTAGGCATTTTCAGCACTCAGGGTGTTGGCTTTAGAGTGGGTCCCCGGGCTCAGCAATATTTGGAGGTTTTTTCTCCCATGTTTTGTATTTTTCCCCATGAAAAAGTGTGGGACATTTCTAGGCATTTTTGCTATAATGTAAAGCGCCTAGAAGTGTCCAAAGTATTGTATCTTTCCCTAACACAAAGAGTGAGACATTTCTAGGCATTTTCAGCACTCAGGACGGGGGCCTAAGTGTGGGTCCCCGGGAACGGCCGGTGCTGGTGCTGGGTCTCTCCATGGAGGCCTGGGTCAGCGAAATCTGACTAAGTGTGGAATGGAGAACCAAGGGAGCGAGGCTCTTTAACCCAGGCCCATGGGTGATAACACTCAGGACGGGGGCTTAAGTGTGGGTCTCAGGGCACGGCCGGTGCTGGTGCCTGGTCTCTCCTTGGAGGCCCGGGTCAGCGAAATCGGACTAAGTGTGGAATGGAGAACCAAGGGCGCGAGGCTCTTTAACCAAGGCCCATGGGTGATAACACTCAGGACGGGGGCTTAAGTGTGGGTCTCAGGGCACGGCCGGTTCTGGTGCTTGGTCTCTCCTTGGAGGCCCGGGTCAGCGAAATCTGAATAAGTGTGGAATGGAGAACCAAGAGCACGAGGCTCTTAAACCAGGCCCATGGTTGATAACACTCAGGACGGGGGCTTAAGTGTGGGTCTCCGGGCATGGCCGGTGCTGGTGCTTGGTCTCTCCTTGGAGGCCCGGGTCAGCGAAATCTAACTAAGTGTGGAATGGAGAACCAAGAGCGCGAGGCTCTTTAACCCAGGCCCATGGGTGATAACACTCAGGAGAGGGACTTAAGTGTGGGTCCCCGGGCACGGCCGGTGCTGGTGCTTGGTCTCTCTGTGGAGGCCCGGTTCAGTGAAATGTGACTAAGAAAGAGATCTAAACACAGGAAACTGATACACATGTGTTTCCTTTGATTCCTTTGGAGATAACCATAGGACATATGGGTAAGAACGGGAACCAAGGATCCTTTGGAGATAAGCATAGGAGTGTTTCCTTTAAAGAGGATCATAGGAATGTTTCCTTTTGAATTACTCAGAGAGAGACCCAAATATTGCACTTCCGTAACCCCTAGTGTGGGACATTTCTAGGCATTTTGCTGTAATGTAAAGTGCCTACAAGTGTCCCATGTATTGTATTACCCTAACACCAAAGGTGTCGGACATTTCCAGGCATTTTTGCTGTAATGTAAAGTGCCTAGAAGTGTCCCAAGTATTGTACCTTTCCCTAACACAAAGAGTGAGACATTTCTAGGCATTTTCAGCACTCAGGACGGGGGCCTAAGTGTGGGTCCCCGGGCACAGCCGGTGCTAGTGCTGGGTCTCTCCATGGAGGCCTGGGTCAGCGAAATCGGACTAAGTGTGGAATGGAGAACCAAGGGCGCGAGGCTCTTTAACCAAGGCCCTTGGGTGATAACACTCAGGACGGGGTCTTAAGTGTGGGTCTCAGGGCACGGCCGGTGCTGGTGCTTGGTCTCTCCTTGGAGGCCCGGGTCAGCGAAATCTGAATAAGTGTGGAATGGAGAACCAAGAGCACGAGGCTCTTAAACCGGGCCCATGGGTGATAACACTCAGGACGGGGGCTTAAGTGTGGGTCTCAGGGCACGGCCGGTGCTGGTGCTTGGTCTCTCCTTGGAGGCCCGGGTCAGCGAAATCGGACTAAGTGTGGAATGGAGAACCAAGGGCGCGAGGCTCTTTAACCAAGGCCCATGGGTGATAACACTCAGGACGGGGGCTTAAGTTTGGGTCTCAGGGCACTGCCGGTGCTGGTGCTTGGTCTCTCCTTGGAGGCCCGGGTCAGCGAAATCTGAATAAGTGTGGAATGGAGAACCAAAAGCACGAGGCTCTTAAACCAGGCCCATGGTTGATAACACTCAGGACGGGGGCTTAAGTGTGGGTCTCCGGGCATGGCCGGTGCTGGTGCTTGGTCTCTCCTTGGAGGCCCGGGTCAGCGAAATCTAACTAATTGTGGAATGGAGAACCAAGAGCGCGAGGCTCTTTAACCCAGGCCCATGGGTGATAACAATCAGGAGAGGGACTTAAGTGTGGGTCCCCGGGCATGGCCGGTGCTGGTGCTTGGTCTCTCTGTGGAGGCCCGGTTCAGTGAAATGTGACTAAGAAAGAGATCTAAACACAGGAAACTGATACACATGTGTTTCCTTTGATTCCTTTGGAGATAACCATAGGACATATGGGTAAGAACGGGAACCAAGGATCCTTTGGAGATAAGCATAGGAGTGTTTCCTTTTAAGAGGATCATAGGAATGTTTCCTTTTGAATTACTCAGAGAGAGACCCAAATATTGCACTTCCGTAACCCCTAGTGTGGGACATTTCTAGGCATTTTGCTGTAATGTAAAGTGCCTACAAGTGTCCCATGTATTGTATTACCCTAACACCAAAGGTGTCGGACATTTCCAGGCATTTTTGTTGTAATGTAAAGTGCCTAGAAGTGTCCCAAGTATTGTATCTTTCCCTAACACAAAGAGTGAGACATTTCTAGGCATTTTCAGCACTCAGGACGGGGGCCTAAGTGTGGGTCCCCGGGCACAGCCGGTGCTGGTGCTGGGTCTCTCCATGGAGGCCTGGGTCAGCGAAATCGGACTAAGTGTGGAATGGAGAACCAAGGGCGCGAGGCTCTTTAACCAAGGCCCATGGGTGATAAAACTCAGGACGGGGGCTTAAGTGTGGGTCTCAGGGCACGGCCGGTGCTGGTGCTTGGTCTCTCCTTGGAGGCCCGGGTCAGCGAAATCTGAATAAGTGTGGAATTGAGAACCAAGAGCACGAGGCTCTTAAACCAGGCCCATGGGTGATAACACTCAGGACGGGGGCTTAAGTGTGGGTCCCCGGGCACGGCCGGTGCTGGTGCTTGGTCACTCCTTGGTGGCCAGGGTCAGTGAAATGTGACTAAGAAAGAGATCTAAACACAGGAAACTGATATACATATGTTTCCTTTGATTCCTTTGGAGATAACCATAGGCAACATGGGTAAGAACAGGAAACAAGGATCCTTTGGAGATAAGCATAGGAGTGTTTCCTTTAAAGAGGATCATAGGAATGTTTCCTTTTGAATTACTCAGAGAGAGACCCAAATATTGCGCTTCCTTAACCCCTAGTGTTGGACATTTCTAGGCGTTTTGCTGTAATGTAAAGTGCCTACAAGTGTCCCATGTATTGTATTACCCTAACACCAAAGGTTTGGGACATTTCCAGGCATTTTGCCTCAATGATAAGTGCCTAGAAGCGTCCGGCTCATTCTGATTGGTTGGGACATTTCTAGGCATTTTTGCTATAATATAAAGCGCCTACAAATGTCCCATGTATTGTATTTTTCCCTGACACAAAGAGTGGAACATTTCTAGGCATTTTCAGCACTCAGGGTGTTGGCTTTAGAGTGGGTCCCCGGGCTCAGCAATATTTGGAGGTTTTTTCTCCCATGTTTTGTATTTTTCCCCATGAAAAAGTGTGGGACATTTCTAGGCATTTTTGCTATAATGTAAAGCGCCTAGAAGTGTCCAAAGTATTGTATCTTTCCCTAACACAAAGAGTGAGACATTTCTAGGCATTTTCAGCACTCAGGACGGGGGCCTAAGTGTGGGTCCCCGGGAACGGCCGGTGCTGGTGCTGGGTCTCTCCATGGAGGCCTGGGTCAGCGAAATCTGACTAAGTGTGGAATGGAGAACCAAGGGAGCGAGGCTCTTTAACCCAGGCCCATGGGTGATAACACTCAGGACGGGGGCTTAAGTGTGGGTCTCAGGGCACGGCCGGTGCTGGTGCCTGGTCTCTCCTTGGAGGCCCGGGTCAGCGAAATCGGACTAAGTGTGGAATGGAGAACCAAGGGCGCGAGGCTCTTTAACCAAGGCCCATGGGTGATAACACTCAGGACGGGGGCTTAAGTGTGGGTCTCAGGGCACGGCCGGTTCTGGTGCTTGGTCTCTCCTTGGAGGCCCGGGTCAGCGAAATCTGAATAAGTGTGGAATGGAGAACCAAGAGCACGAGGCTCTTAAACCAGGCCCATGGTTGATAACACTCAGGACGGGGGCTTAAGTGTGGGTCTCCGGGCATGGCCGGTGCTGGTGCTTGGTCTCTCCTTGGAGGCCCGGGTCAGCGAAATCTAACTAAGTGTGGAATGGAGAACCAAGAGCGCGAGGCTCTTTAACCCAGGCCCATGGGTGATAACACTCAGGAGAGGGACTTAAGTGTGGGTCCCCGGGCACGGCCGGTGCTGGTGCTTGGTCTCTCTGTGGAGGCCCGGTTCAGTGAAATGTGACTAAGAAAGAGATCTAAACACAGGAAACTGATACACATGTGTTTCCTTTGATTCCTTTGGAGATAACCATAGGACATATGGGTAAGAACGGGAACCAAGGATCCTTTGGAGATAAGCATAGGAGTGTTTCCTTTAAAGAGGATCATAGGAATGTTTCCTTTTGAATTACTCAGAGAGAGACCCAAATATTGCACTTCCGTAACCCCTAGTGTGGGACATTTCTAGGCATTTTGCTGTAATGTAAAGTGCCTACAAGTGTCCCATGTATTGTATTACCCTAACACCAAAGGTGTCGGACATTTCCAGGCATTTTTGCTGTAATGTAAAGTGCCTAGAAGTGTCCCAAGTATTGTACCTTTCCCTAACACAAAGAGTGAGACATTTCTAGGCATTTTCAGCACTCAGGACGGGGGCCTAAGTGTGGGTCCCCGGGCACAGCCGGTGCTAGTGCTGGGTCTCTCCATGGAGGCCTGGGTCAGCGAAATCGGACTAAGTGTGGAATGGAGAACCAAGGGCGCGAGGCTCTTTAACCAAGGCCCTTGGGTGATAACACTCAGGACGGGGTCTTAAGTGTGGGTCTCAGGGCACGGCCGGTGCTGGTGCTTGGTCTCTCCTTGGAGGCCCGGGTCAGCGAAATCTGAATAAGTGTGGAATGGAGAACCAAGAGCACGAGGCTCTTAAACCGGGCCCATGGGTGATAACACTCAGGACGGGGGCTTAAGTGTGGGTCTCAGGGCACGGCCGGTGCTGGTGCTTGGTCTCTCCTTGGAGGCCCGGGTCAGCGAAATCGGACTAAGTGTGGAATGGAGAACCAAGGGCGCGAGGCTCTTTAACCAAGGCCCATGGGTGATAACACTCAGGACGGGGGCTTAAGTTTGGGTCTCAGGGCACTGCCGGTGCTGGTGCTTGGTCTCTCCTTGGAGGCCCGGGTCAGCGAAATCTGAATAAGTGTGGAATGGAGAACCAAAAGCACGAGGCTCTTAAACCAGGCCCATGGTTGATAACACTCAGGACGGGGGCTTAAGTGTGGGTCTCCGGGCATGGCCGGTGCTGGTGCTTGGTCTCTCCTTGGAGGCCCGGGTCAGCGAAATCTAACTAATTGTGGAATGGAGAACCAAGAGCGCGAGGCTCTTTAACCCAGGCCCATGGGTGATAACAATCAGGAGAGGGACTTAAGTGTGGGTCCCCGGGCATGGCCGGTGCTGGTGCTTGGTCTCTCTGTGGAGGCCCGGTTCAGTGAAATGTGACTAAGAAAGAGATCTAAACACAGGAAACTGATACACATGTGTTTCCTTTGATTCCTTTGGAGATAACCATAGGACATATGGGTAAGAACGGGAACCAAGGATCCTTTGGAGATAAGCATAGGAGTGTTTCCTTTTAAGAGGATCATAGGAATGTTTCCTTTTGAATTACTCAGAGAGAGACCCAAATATTGCACTTCCGTAACCCCTAGTGTGGGACATTTCTAGGCATTTTGCTGTAATGTAAAGTGCCTACAAGTGTCCCATGTATTGTATTACCCTAACACCAAAGGTGTCGGACATTTCCAGGCATTTTTGTTGTAATGTAAAGTGCCTAGAAGTGTCCCAAGTATTGTATCTTTCCCTAACACAAAGAGTGAGACATTTCTAGGCATTTTCAGCACTCAGGACGGGGGCCTAAGTGTGGGTCCCCGGGCACAGCCGGTGCTGGTGCTGGGTCTCTCCATGGAGGCCTGGGTCAGCGAAATCGGACTAAGTGTGGAATGGAGAACCAAGGGCGCGAGGCTCTTTAACCAAGGCCCATGGGTGATAAAACTCAGGACGGGGGCTTAAGTGTGGGTCTCAGGGCACGGCCGGTGCTGGTGCTTGGTCTCTCCTTGGAGGCCCGGGTCAGCGAAATCTGAATAAGTGTGGAATTGAGAACCAAGAGCACGAGGCTCTTAAACCAGGCCCATGGGTGATAACACTCAGGACGGGGGCTTAAGTGTGGGTCCCCGGGCACGGCCGGTGCTGGTGCTTGGTCACTCCTTGGTGGCCAGGGTCAGTGAAATGTGACTAAGAAAGAGATCTAAACACAGGAAACTGATATACATATGTTTCCTTTGATTCCTTTGGAGATAACCATAGGCAACATGGGTAAGAACAGGAAACAAGGATCCTTTGGAGATAAGCATAGGAGTGTTTCCTTTAAAGAGGATCATAGGAATGTTTCCTTTTGAATTACTCAGAGAGAGACCCAAATATTGCGCTTCCTTAACCCCTAGCGTTGGACATTTCTAGGCATTTTGCTGTAATGTAAAGTGCCTACAAGTGTCCCATGTATTGTATTACCCTAACACCAAAGGTTTGGGACATTTCCAGGCATTTTGCCTCAATGATAAGTGCCTAGAAGCGTCCGGCTCATTCTGATTGGTTGGGACATTTCTAGGCATTTTTGCTATAATATAAAGCGCCTACAAATGTCCCATGTATTGTATTTTTCCCTGACACAAAGAGTGGAACATTTCTAGGCATTTTCAGCACTCAGGGTGTTGGCTTTAGAGTGGGTCCCCGGGCTCAGCAATATTTGGAGGTTTTTTCTCCCATGTTTTGTATTTTTCCCCATGAAAAAGTGTGGGACATTTCTAGGCATTTTTGCTATAATGTAAAGCGCCTAGAAGTGTCCCAAGTATTGTATCTTTCCCTAACACAAAGAGTGAGACATTTCTAGGCATTTTCAGCACTCAGGACGGGGGCCTAAGTGTGGGTCCCCGGGAACGGCCGGTGCTGGTGCTGGGTCTCTCCATGGAGGCCTGGGTCAGCGAAATCGGACTAAGTGTGGAATGGAGAACCAAAGGCGCGAGGCTCTTTAACCAAGGCCCATGGGTGATAACATTCAGGACGGGGGCTTAAGTGTGGGTCTCTGGGCACAGCCGGTGCTGGTGCTGGGTCTCTCCATGGAGGCCTGGGTCAGCGAAATCGGACTAAGTGTGGAATGGAGAACCAAGGGCGCGAGGCTCTTTAACCCAGGCCCATGGGTGATAACACTCAGGACGGAGGCTTAAGTGTGGGTCTCAAGGCACGGCCGGTGCTGGTACTGGGTCTCTTAATGTATGCCCGGGTCAGCGAAAAGTGACTAAGTGTGGAATGGAAGACCAAGGGCGCGAGGCTCTTTAACCCAGGCCCATGGGTGATAACATTCAGGACAGGGGCTTAAGTGTGGGTCTCCGGGAACAGCCAGTGCTGGTGCTGGGTCTCTCCATGGAGGCCTGGGTCAGTGAAATCGGACTAAGTGTGGAATGGAGAACAAAGGGCGCGAGGCTCTTTAACCAAGGCCCATGGGTGTTAACACTCAGGACGGGGGTTTAAGTGTGGGTCTCAGGGCACGGCCGGTGCTGGTGCTTGGTCTCTCCTTGGAGAACCGGGTCAGCGAAATCTGATTAAGTGTGGAATGGAGAACCTAGAGCACGAGGCTCTTTAACCAAGGCCCATGGGTGATAACACTTAGGACGGGGACTTACGTGTGGGTCTCCGGGCATGGCCGGTGCTGGTGCTTGGTCTCTCCTTGGAGACCTGGGTCAGCGAAATCTGACTAAGTGTGGAATGGAGAACCAAGGGAGCGAGGCTCTTTAACCCAGGCCCATGGGTGATAACACTCAGGACGGGGGCTTAAGTGTGGGTCTCAGGGCACGGCCGGTGCTGGTGCCTGGTCTCTCCTTGGAGGCCCGGGTCAGCGAAATCGGACTAAGTGTGGAATGGAGAACCAAGGGCGCGAGGCTCTTTAACCAAGGCCCATGGGTGATAACACTCAGGACGGGGGCTTAAGTGTGGGTCTCAGGGCACGGCCGGTTCTGGTGCTTGGTCTCTCCTTGGAGGCCCGGGTCAGCGAAATCTGAATAAGTGTGGAATGGAGAACCAAGAGCACGAGGCTCTTAAACCAGGCCCATGGTTGATAACACTCAGGACGGGGGCTTAAGTGTGGGTCTCCGGGCATGGCCGGTGCTGGTGCTTGGTCTCTCCTTGGAGGCCCGGGTCAGCGAAATCTAACTAAATGTGGAATGGAGAACCAAGAGCGCGAGGCTCTTTAACCCAGGCCCATGGGTGATAACACTCAGGAGAGGGACTTAAGTGTGGGTCCCCGGGCACGGCCGGTGCTGGTGCTTGGTCTCTCTGTGGAGGCCCGGTTCAGTGAAATGTGACTAAGAAAGAGATCTAAACACAGGAAACTGATACACATGTGTTTCCTTTGATTCCTTTGGAGATAACCATAGGACATATGGGTAAGAACGGGAACCAAGGATCCTTTGGAGATAAGCATAGGAGTGTTTCCTTTAAAGAGGATCATAGGAATGTTTCCTTTTGAATTACTCAGAGAGAGACCCAAATATTGCACTTCCGTAACCCCTAGTGTGGGACATTTCTAGGCATTTTGCTGTAATGTAAAGTGCCTACAAGTGTCCCATGTATTGTATTACCCTAACACCAAAGGTGTCGGACATTTCCAGGCATTTTTGCTGTAATGTAAAGTGCCTAGAAGTGTCCCAAGTATTGTATCTTTCCCTAACACAAAGAGTGAGACATTTCTAGGCATTTTCAGCACTCAGGACGGGGGCCTAAGTGTGGGTCCCCGGGCACAGCCGGTGCTGGTGCTGGGTCTCTCCATGGAGGCCTGGGTCAGCGAAATCGGACTAAGTGTGGAATGGAGAACCAAGGGCGCGAGGCTCTTTAACCAAGGCCCTTGGGTGATAACACTCAGGACGGGGTCTTAAGTGTGGGTCTCAGGGCACGGCCGGTACTGGTGCTTGGTCTCTCCTTGGAGGCCCGGGTCAGCGAAATCTGAATAAGTGTGGAATGGAGAACCAAGAGCACGAGGCTCTTAAACCGGGCCCATGGGTGATAACACTCAGGACGGGGGCTTAAGTGTGGGTCTCAGGGCACGGCCGGTGCTGGTGCTTGGTCTCTCCTTGGAGGCCCGGGTCAGCGAAATCGGACTAAGTGTGGAATGGAGAACCAAGGGCGCGAGGCTCTTTAACCAAGGCCCATGGGTGATAACACTCAGGACGGGGGCTTAAGTTTGGGTCTCAGGGCACTGCCGGTGCTGGTGCTTGGTCTCTCCTTGGAGGCCCGGGTCAGCGAAATCTGAATAAGTGTGGAATGGAGAACCAAGAGCACGAGGCTCTTAAACCAGGCCCATGGTTGATAACACTCAGGACGGGGGCTTAAGTGTGGGTCTCCGGGCATGGCCGGTGCTGGTGCTTGGTCTCTCCTTGGAGGCCCGGGTCAGCGAAATCTAACTAATTGTGGAATGGAGAACCAAGAGCGCGAGGCTCTTTAACCCAGGCCCATGGGTGATAACAATCAGGAGAGGGACTTAAGTGTGGGTCCCCGGGCACGGCCGGTGCTGGTGCTTGGTCTCTCTGTGGAGGCCCGGTTCAGTGAAATGTGACTAAGAAAGAGATCTAAACACAGGAAACTGATACACATGTGTTTCCTTTGATTCCTTTGGAGATAACCATAGGACATATGGGTAAGAACGGGAACCAAGGATCCTTTGGAGATAAGCATAGGAGTGTTTCCTTTAAAGAGGATCATAGGAATGTTTCCTTTTGAATTACTCAGAGAGAGACCCAAATATTGCACTTCCGTAACCCCTAGTGTGGGACATTTCTAGGCATTTTGCTGTAATGTAAAGTGCCTACAAGTGTCCCATGTATTGTATTACCCTAACACCAAAGGTGTCGGACATTTCCAGGCTTTTTGCTGTAATGTAAAGTGCCTAGAAGTGTCCCAAGTATTGTATCTTTCCCTAACACAAAGAGTGAGACATTTCTAGGCATTTTCAGCACTCAGGACGGGGGCCTAAGTGTGGGTCCCCGGGCACAGCCGGTGCTGGTGCTGGGTCTCTCCATGGAGGCCTGGGTCAGCGAAATCGGACTAAGTGTGGAATGGAGAACCAAGGGCGCGAGGCTCTTTAACCAAGGCCCTTGGGTGATAACACTCAGGACGGGGTCTTAAGTGTGGGTCTCAGGGCACGGCCGGTGCTGGTGCTTGGTCTCTCCTTGGAGGCCCGGGTCAGCGAAATCTGAATAAGTGTGGAATGGAGAACCAAGAGCACGAGGCTCTTAAACCAGGCCCATGGGTGATAACACTCAGGACGGGGGCTTAAGTGTGGGTCTCAGGGCACTGCCGGTGCTGGTGCTTGGTCTCTCCTTGGAGGCCCGGGTCAGCGAAATCTGAATAAGTGTGGAATGGAGAACCAAGAGCACGAGGCTCTTAAACCAGGCCCATGGTTGATAACACTCAGGACGGGGGCTTAAGTGTGGGTCTCCGGGCATGGCCGGTGCTGGTGCTTGGTCTCTCCTTGGAGGCCCGGGTCTGCGAAATCTAACTAATTGTGGAATGGAGAACCAAGAGCGCGAGGCTCTTTAACCCAGGCCCATGGGTGATAACAATCAGGAGAGGGACTTAAGTGTGGGTCCCCGGGCACGGCCGGTGCTGGTGCTTGGTCTCTCTGTGGAGGCCCGGTTCAGTGAAATGTGACTAAGAAAGAGATCTAAACACAGGAAACTGATACACATGTGTTTCCTTTGATTCCTTTGGAGATAACCATAGGACATATGGGTAAGAACGGGAACCAAGGATCCTTTGGAGATAAGCATAGGAGTGTTTCCTTTAAAGAGGATCATAGGAATGTTTCCTTTTGAATTACTCAGAGAGAGACCCAAATATTGCACTTCCGTAACCCCTAGTGTGGGACATTTCTAGGCATTTTGCTGTAATGTAAAGTGCCTACAAGTGTCCCATGTATTGTATTACCCTAACACCAAAGGTGTCGGACATTTCCAGGCATTTTTGTTGTAATGTAAAGTGCCTAGAAGTGTCCCAAGTATTGTATCTTTCCCTAACACAAAGAGTGAGACATTTCTAGGCATTTTCAGCACTCAGGACGGGGGCCTAAGTGTGGGTCCCCGGGCACAGCCGGTGCTGGTGCTGGGTCTCTCCATGGAGGCCTGGGTCAGCGAAATCGGACTAAGTGTGGAATGGAGAACCAAGGGCGCGAGGCTCTTTAACCAAGGCCCATGGGTGATAAAACTCAGGACGGGGGCTTAAGTGTGGGTCTCAGGGCACGGCCGGTGCTGGTGCTTGGTCTCTCCTTGGAGGCCCGGGTCAGCGAAATCTGAATAAGTGTGGAATTGAGAACCAAGAGCACGAGGCTCTTAAACCAGGCCCATGGGTGATAACACTCAGGACGGGGGCTTAAGTGTGGGTCCCCGGGCACGGCCGGTGCTGGTGCTTGGTCACTCCTTGGTGGCCAGGGTCAGTGAAATGTGACTAAGAAAGAGATCTAAACACAGGAAACTGATATACATATGTTTCCTTTGATTCCTTTGGAGATAACCATAGGCAACATGGGTAAGAACAGGAAACAAGGATCCTTTGGAGATAAGCATAGGAGTGTTTCCTTTAAAGAGGATCATAGGAATGTTTCCTTTTGAATTACTCAGAGAGAGACCCAAATATTGCGCTTCCTTAACCCCTAGCGTTGGACATTTCTAGGCATTTTGCTGTAATGTAAAGTGCCTACAAGTGTCCCATGTATTGTATTACCCTAACACCAAAGGTTTGGGACATTTCCAGGCATTTTGCCTCAATGATAAGTGCCTAGAAGCGTCCGGCTCATTCTGATTGGTTGGGACATTTCTAGGCATTTTTGCTATAATATAAAGCGCCTACAAATGTCCCATGTATTGTATTTTTCCCTGACACAAAGAGTGGAACATTTCTAGGCATTTTCAGCACTCAGGGTGTTGGCTTTAGAGTGGGTCCCCGGGCTCAGCAATATTTGGAGGTTTTTTCTCCAATGTTTTGTATTTTTCCCCATGAAAAAGTGTGGGACATTTCTAGGCATTTTTGCTATAATGTAAAGCGCCTAGAAGTGTCCCAAGTATTGTATCTTTCCCTAACACAAAGAGTGAGACATTTCTAGGCATTTTCAGCACTCAGGACGGGGGCCTAAGTGTGGGTCCCCGGGAACGGCCGGTGCTGGTGCTGGGTCTCTCCATGGAGGCCTGGGTCAGCGAAATCGGACTAAGTGTGGAATGGAGAACCAAAGGCGCGAGGCTCTTTAACCAAGGCCCATGGGTGATAACATTCAGGACGGGGGCTTAAGTGTGGGTCTCTGGGCACAGCCGGTGCTGGTGCTGGGTCTCTCCATGGAGGCCTGGGTCAGCGAAATCGGACTAAGTGTGGAATGGAGAACCAAGGGCGCGAGGCTCTTTAACCCAGGCCCATGGGTGATAACACTCAGGACGGAGGCTTAAGTGTGGGTCTCAAGGCACGGCCGGTGCTGGTACTGGGTCTCTTAATGTATGCCCGGGTCAGCGAAAAGTGACTAAGTGTGGAATGGAAGACCAAGGGCGCGAGGCTCTTTAACCCAGGCCCATGGGTGATAACATTCAGGACAGGGGCTTAAGTGTGGGTCTCCGGGAACAGCCAGTGCTGGTGCTGGGTCTCTCCATGGAGGCCTGGGTCAGTGAAATCGGACTAAGTGTGGAATGGAGAACAAAGGGCGCGAGGCTCTTTAACCAAGGTCCATGGGTGTTAACACTCAGGACGGGGGTTTAAGTGTGGGTCTCAGGGCACGGCCGGTGCTGGTGCTTGGTCTCTCCTTGGAGAACCGGGTCAGCGAAATCTGATTAAGTGTGGAATGGAGAACCTAGAGCACGAGGCTCTTTAACCAAGGCCCATGGGTGATAACACTTAGGACGGGGACTTACGTGTGGGTCTCCGGGCATGGCCGGTGCTGGTGCTTGGTCTCTCCTTGGAGACCTGGGTCAGCGAAATCTGACTAAGTGTGGAATGGAGAACCAAGGGAGCGAGGCTCTTTAACCCAGGCCCATGGGTGATAACACTCAGGACGGGGGCTTAAGTGTGGGTCTCAGGGCACGGCCGGTGCTGGTGCCTGGTCTCTCCTTGGAGGCCCGGGTCAGCGAAATCGGACTAAGTGTGGAATGGAGAACCAAGGGCGCGAGGCTCTTTAACCAAGGCCCATGGGTGATAACACTCAGGACGGGGGCTTAAGTGTGGGTCTCAGGGCACGGCCGGTTCTGGTGCTTGGTCTCTCCTTGGAGGCCCGGGTCAGCGAAATCTGAATAAGTGTGGAATGGAGAACCAAGAGCACGAGGCTCTTAAACCAGGCCCATGGTTGATAACACTCAGGACGGGGGCTTAAGTGTGGGTCTCCGGGCATGGCCGGTGCTGGTGCTTGGTCTCTCCTTGGAGGCCCGGGTCAGCGAAATCTAACTAAATGTGGAATGGAGAACCAAGAGCGCGAGGCTCTTTAACCCAGGCCCATGGGTGATAACACTCAGGAGAGGGACTTAAGTGTGGGTCCCCGGGCACGGCCGGTGCTGGTGCTTGGTCTCTCTGTGGAGGCCCGGTTCAGTGAAATGTGACTAAGAAAGAGATCTAAACACAGGAAACTGATACACATGTGTTTCCTTTGATTCCTTTGGAGATAACCATAGGACATATGGGTAAGAACGGGAACCAAGGATCCTTTGGAGATAAGCATAGGAGTGTTTCCTTTAAAGAGGATCATAGGAATGTTTCCTTTTGAATTACTCAGAGAGAGACCCAAATATTGCACTTCCGTAACCCCTAGTGTGGGACATTTCTAGGCATTTTGCTGTAATGTAAAGTGCCTACAAGTGTCCCATCTATTGTATTACCCTAACACCAAAGGTGTCGGACATTTCCAGGCATTGTTGTTGAAATGTAAAGTGCCTAGAAGTGTCCCAAGTATTGTATCTTTCCCTAACACAAAGAGTGAGACATTTCTAGGCATTTTCAGCACTCAGGACGGGGGCCTAAGTGTGGGTCCCCGGGCACAGCCGGTGCTGGTGCTGGGTCTCTCCATGGAGGCCTGGGTCAGCGAAATCGGACTAAGTGTGGAATGGAGAACCAAGGGCGCGAGGCTCTTTAACCAAGGCCCATGGGTGATAAAACTCAGGACGGGGGCTTAAGTGTGGGTCTCAGGGCACGGCCGGTGCTGGTGCTTGGTCTCTCCTTGGAGGCCCGGGTCAGCGAAATCTGAATAAGTGTGGAATTGAGAACCAAGAGCACGAGGCTCTTAAACCAGGCCCATGGGTGATAACACTCAGGACGGGGGCTTAAGTGTGGGTCCCCGGGCACGGCCGGTGCTGGTGCTTGGTCACTCCTTGGTGGCCAGGGTCAGTGAAATGTGACTAAGAAAGAGATCTAAACACAGGAAACTGATATACATATGTTTCCTTTGATTCCTTTGGAGATAACCACAGGCAACATGGGTAAGAACAGGAAACAAGGATCCTTTTGAGATAAGCATAGGAGTGTTTCCTTTAAAGAGGATCATAGGAATGTTTCCTTTTGAATTACTCAGAGAGAGACCCAAATATTGCGCTTCCTTAACCCCTAGTGTTGGACATTTCTAGGCGTTTTGCTGTAATGTAAAGTGCCTACAAGTGTCCCATGTATTGTATTACCCTAACACCAAAGGTTTGGGACATTTCCAGGCATTTTGCCTCAATGATAAGTGCCTAGAAGCGTCCGGCTCATTCTGATTGGTTGGGACATTTCTAGGCATTTTTGCTATAATATAAAGCGCCTACAAATGTCCCATGTATTGTATTTTTCCCTGACACAAAGAGTGGAACATTTCTAGGCATTTTCAGCACTCAGGGTGTTGGCTTTAGAGTGGGTCCCCGGGCTCAGCAATATTTGGAGGTTTTTTCTCCCATGTTTTGTATTTTTCCCCATGAAAAAGTGTGGGACATTTCTAGGCATTTTTGCTATAATGTAAAGCGCCTAGAAGTGTCCCAAGTATTGTATCTTTCCCTAACACAAAGAGTGAGACATTTCTAGGCATTTTCAGCACTCAGGACGGGGGCCTAAGTGTGGGTCCCCGGGAACGGCCGGTGCTGGTGCTGGGTCTCTCCATGGAGGCCTGGGTCAGCGAAATCTGACTAAGTGTGGAATGGAGAACCAAGGGAGCGAGGCTCTTTAACCCAGGCCCATGGGTGATAACACTCAGGACGGGGGCTTAAGTGTGGGTCTCAGGGCACGGCCGGTGCTGGTGCCTGGTCTCTCCTTGGAGGCCCGGGTCAGCGAAATCGGACTAAGTGTGGAATGGAGAACCAAGGGCGCGAGGCTCTTTAACCAAGGCCCATGGGTGATAACACTTAGGACGGGGACTTACGTGTGGGTCTCCGGGCATGGCCGGTGCTGGTGCTTGGTCTCTCCTTGGAGACCTGGGTCAGCGAAATCTGACTAAGTGTGGAATGGAGAACCAAGGGAGCGAGGCTCTTTAACCCAGGCCCATGGGTGATAACACTCAGGACGGGGGCTTAAGTGTGGGTCTCAGGGCACGGCCGGTGCTGGTGCCTGGTCTCTCCTTGGAGGCCCGGGTCAGCGAAATCGGACTAAGTGTGGAATGGAGAACCAAGGGCGCGAGGCTCTTTAACCAAGGCCCATGGGTGATAACACTCAGGACGGGGGCTTAAGTGTGGGTCTCAGGGCACGGCCGGTGCTGGTGCTTGGTCTCTTCTTGGAGGCCCGGGTCAGCGAAATCTGAATAAGTGTGGAATGGAGAACCAAGAGCACGAGGCTCTTAAACCAGGCCCATGGTTGATAACACTCAGGACGGGGGCTTAAGTGTGGGTCTCCGGGCATGGCCGGTGCTGGTGCTTGGTCTCTCCTTGGAGGACCGGGTCAGCGAAATCTAACTAAGTGTGGAATGGAGAACCAAGAGCGCGAGGCTCTTTAACCCAGGCCCATGGGTGATAACACTCAGGAGAGGGACTTAAGTGTGGGTCCCCGGGCACGGCCGGTGCTGGTGCTTGGTCTCTCTGTGGAGGCCCGGTTCAGTGAAATGTGACTAAGAAAGAGATCTAAACACAGGAAACTGATACACATGTGTTTCCTTTGATTCCTTTGGAGATAACCATAGGACATATGGGTAAGAACGGGAACCAAGGATCCTTTGGAGATAAGCATAGGAGTGTTTCCTTTAAAGAGGATCATAGGAATGTTTCCTTTTGAATTACTCAGAGAGAGACCCAAATATTGCACTTCCGTAACCCCTAGTGTGGGACATTTCTAGGCATTTTGCTGTAATGTAAAGTGCCTACAAGTGTCCCATGTATTGTATTACCCTAACACCAAAGGTGTCGGACATTTCCAGGCATTTTTGCTGTAATGTAAAGTGCCTAGAAGTGTCCCAAGTATTGTATCTTTCCCTAACACAAAGAGTGAGACATTTCTAGGCATTTTCAGCACTCAGGACGGGGGCCTAAGTGTGGGTCCCCGGGCACAGCCGGTGCTGGTGCTGGGTCTCTCCATGGAGGCCTGGGTCAGCGAAATCGGACTAAGTGTGGAATGGAGAACCAAGGGCGCGAGGCTCTTTAACCAAGGCCCTTGGGTGATAACACTCAGGACGGGGTCTTAAGTGTGGGTCTCAGGGCACGGCCGGTGCTGGTGCTTGGTCTCTCCTTGGAGGCCCGGGTCAGCGAAATCTGAATAAGTGTGGAATGGAGAACCAAGAGCCCGAGGCTCTTAAACCAGGCCCATGGGTGATAACACTCAGGACGGGGGCTTAAGTGTGGGTCTCAGGGCACGGCCGGTGCTGGTGCTTGGTCTCTCCTTGGAGGCCCGGGTCAGCGAAATCTGAATAAGTGTGGAATGGAGAACCAAGAGCACGAGGCTCTTAAACCAGGCCCATGGGTGATAACACTCAGGACGGGGGCTTAAGTGTGGGTCTCAGGGCACGGCCGGTGCTGGTGCTTGGTCTCTCCTTGGAGGCCCGGGTCAGCGAAATCGGACTAAGTGTGGAATGGAGAACCAAGGGCGCGAGGCTCTTTAACCAAGGCCCATGGGTGATAACACTCAGGACGGGGGCTTAAGTGTGGGTCTCAGGGCACTGCCGGTGCTGGTGCTTGGTCTCTCCTTGGAGGCCCGGGTCAGCGAAATCTGAATAAGTGTGGAATGGAGAACCAAGAGCACGAGGCTCTTAAACCAGGCCCATGGTTGATAACACTCAGGACGGGGGCTTAAGTGTGGGTCTCCGGGCATGGCCGGTGCTGGTGCTTGGTCTCTCCTTGGAGGCCCGGGTCAGCGAAATCTAACTAATTGTGGAATGGAGAACCAAGAGCGCGAGGCTCTTTAACCCAGGCCCATGGGTGATAACAATCAGGAGAGGGACTTAAGTGTGGGTCCCCGGGCACGGCCGGTGCTGGTGCTTGGTCTCTCTGTGGAGGCCCGGTTCAGTGAAATGTGACTAAGAAAGAGATCTCAACACAGGAAACTGATACACATGTGTTTCCTTTGATTCCTTTGGAGATAACCATAGGACATATGGGTAAGAACGGGAACCAAGGATCCTTTGGAGATAAGCATAGGAGTGTTTCCTTTAAAGAGGATCATAGGAATGTTTCCTTTTGAATTACTCAGAGAGAGACCCAAATATTGCACTTCCGTAACCCCTAGTGTGGGACATTTCTAGGCATTTTGCTGTAATGTAAAGTGCCTACAAGTGTCCCATGTATTGTATTACCCTAACACCAAAGGTGTCGGACATTTCCAGGCATTTTTGTTGTAATGTAAAGTGCCTAGAAGTGTCCCAAGTATTGTATCTTTCCCTAACACAAAGAGTGAGACATTTCTAGGCATTTTCAGCACTCAGGACGGGGGCCTAAGTGTGGGTCCCCGGGCACAGCCGGTGCTGGTGCTGGGTCTCTCCATGGAGGCCTGGGTCAGCGAAATCGGACTAAGTGTGGAATGGAGAACCAAGGGCGCGAGGCTCTTTAACCAAGGCCCATGGGTGATAACACTCAGGACGGGGGCTTAAGTGTGGGTCTCAGGGCACGGCCGGTGCTGGTGCTTGGTCACTCCTTGGTGGCCAGGGTCAGTGAAATGTGACTAAGAAAGAGATCTAAACACAGGAAACTGATATACATATGTTTCCTTTGATTCCTTTGGAGATAACCATAGGCAACATGGGTAAGAACAGGAAACAAGGATCCTTTGGAGATAAGCATAGGAGTGTTTCCTTTAAAGAGGATCATAGGAATGTTTCCTTTTGAATTACTCAGAGAGAGACCCAAATATTGCGCTTCCTTAACCCCTATTGTTGGACATTTCTAGGCATTTTGCTGTAATGTAAAGTGCCTACAAGTGTCCCATGTATTGTATTACCCTAACACCAAAGGTGTGGGACATTTCCAGGCATTTTGCCTCAATGATAAGTGCCTAGAAGCGTCCGGCTCATTCTGATTGGATGGGACATTTCTAGGCATTTTTGTTATAATATAAAGCGCCTACAAATGTCCCATGTATTGTATTTTTCCCTGACACAAAGAGTGGAACATTTCTAGGCATTTTCAGCACTCAGGGTGTTGGCTTTAGAGTGGGTCCCCGGGCTCAGCAATATTTGGAGGTTTTTTCTCCCATGTTTTGTATTTTTCCCCATGAAAAAGTGTGGGACATTTCTAGGCATTTTTGCTATAATGTAAAGCGCCTAGAAGTGTCCCAAGTATTGTATCTTTCCCTAACACAAAGAGTGAGACATTTCTAGACATTTTCAGCACTCAGGACGGGGGCCTAAGTGTGGGTCCCCGGGAACGGCCGGTGCTGGTGCTGGGTCTCTCCATGGAGGCCTGGGTCAGCGAAATCGGACTAAGTGTGGAATGGAGAACCAAAGGCGCGAGGCTCTTTAACCAAGGCCCATGGGTGATAACATTCAGGACGGGGGCTTAAGTGTGGGTCTCTGGGCACAGCCGGTGCTGGTGCTGGGTCTCTCCATGGAGGCCTGGGTCAGCGAAATCGGACTAAGTGTGGAATGGAGAACCAAGGGCGCGAGGCTTTTTAACCAAGGCCCATGGGTGATAACACTCAGGACGGGGGCTTAAGTGTGGGTCTCAGGGCACGGCCGGTGCTGGTACTGGGTCTCTTAATGTATGCCCGGGTCAGCGAAAAGTGACTAAGTGTGGAATGGAAGACCAAGGGCGCGAGGCTCTTTAACCCAGGCCCATGGGTGATAACATTCAGGACGGGGGCTTAAGTGTGGGTCTCCGGGCACAGCCAGTGCTGGTGCTGGGTCTCTCCATGGAGGCCTGGGTCAGCGAAATCGGACTAAGTGTGGAATGGAGAACCAAGGGCGCGAGGCTCTTTAACCAAGGCCCATGGGTGATAACGCTCAGGACGTGGGCTTAAGTGTGGGTCTCCGGGCATGGCCGGTGCTGGTGCTTGGTCTCTCCTTGGAGGCCCGGGTCAGCGAAATCTGACTAAGTGTGGAATGGAGAACCAAGAGAACGAGGCTCTTTAACCCAGGCCCATGGGTGATAACACTCAGGACGGGGGCTTAAGTGTGGGTCCCCGGGCATGGCCGGTGCTGGTGCTTGGTCACTCCTTGGTGGCCAGGGTCAGTGAAATCGGACTAAGTGTGGAATGGAGAACAAAGGGCGCGAGGCTCTTTAACCAAGGCCCATGGGTGTTAACACTCAGGACGGGGGTTTAAGTGTGGGTCTCAGGGCACGGCCGGTGCTGGTGCTTGGTCTCTCCTTGGAGGCCCGGGTCAGCGAAATCGGACTAAGTGTGGAATGGAGAACCAAGGGCGCGAGGCTCTTTAACCAAGGCCCATGGGTGATAACACTCAGGACGGGGGCTTAAGTGTGGGTCTCAGGGCACTGCCGGTGCTGGTGCTTGGTCTCTCCTTGGAGGCCCGGGTCAGCGAAATCTGAATAAGTGTGGAATGGAGAACCAAGAGCACGAGGCTCTTAAACCAGGCCCATGGGTGATAACACTTAGGACGGGGACTTACGTGTGGGTGTCCGGGCATGGCCGGTGCTGGTGCTTGGTCTCTCCTTGGAGACCTGGGTCAGCGAAATCTGACTAAGTGTGGAATGGAGAACCAAGGGAGCGAGGCTCTTTAACCCAGGCCCATGGGTGATAACACTCAGGACGGGGGCTTAAGTGTGGGTCTCAGGGCACGGCCGGTGCTGGTGCCTGGTCTCTCCTTGGAGGCCCGGGTCAGCGAAATCGGACTAAGTGTGGAATGGAGAACCAAGGGCGCGAGGCTCTTTAACCAAGGCCCATGGGTGATAACACTCAGGACGGGGGCTTAAGTGTGGGTCTCAGGGCACGGCCGGTTCTGGTGCTTGGTCTCTCCTTGGAGGCCCGGGTCAGCGAAATCTGAATAAGTGTGGAATGGAGAACCAAGAGCACGAGGCTCTTAAACCAGGCCCATGGTTGATAACACTCAGGACGGGGGCTTAAGTGTGGGTCTCCGGGCATGGCCGGTGCTGGTGCTTGGTCTCTCCTTGGAGGCCCGGGTCAGCGAAATCTAACTAAGTGTGGAATGGAGAACCAAGAGCGCGAGGCTCTTTAACCCAGGCCCATGGGTGATAACACTCAGGAGAGGGACTTAAGTGTGGGTCCCCGGGCACGGCCGGTGCTGGTGCTTGGTCTCTCTGTGGAGGCCCGGTTCAGTGAAATGTGACTAAGAAAGAGATCTAAACACAGGAAACTGATACACATGTGTTTCCTTTGATTCCTTTGGAGATAACCATAGGACATATGGGTAAGAACGGGAACCAAGGATCCTTTGGAGATAAGCATAGGAGTGTTTCCTTTAAAGAGGATCATAGGAATGTTTCCTTTTGAATTACTCAGAGAGAGACCCAAATATTGCACTTCCGTAACCCCTAGTGTGGGACATTTCTAGGCATTTTGCTGTAATGTAAAGTGCCTACAAGTGTCCCATGTATTGTATTACCCTAACACCAAAGGTGTCGGACATTTCCAGGCATTTTTGCTGTAATGTAAAGTGCCTAGAAGTGTCCCAAGTATTGTATCTTTCCCTAACACAAAGAGTGAGACATTTCTAGGCATTTTCAGCACTCAGGACGGGGGCCTAAGTGTGGGTCCCCGGGCACAGCCGGTGCTGGTGCTGGGTCTCTCCATGGAGGCCTGGGTCAGCGAAATCGGACTAAGTGTGGAATGGAGAACCAAGGGCGCGAGGCTCTTTAACCAAGGCCCTTGGGTGATAACACTCAGGACGGGGTCTTAAGTGTGGGTCTCAGGGCACGGCCGGTGCTGGTGCTTGGTCTCTCCTTGGAGGCCCGGGTCAGCGAAATCTGAATAAGTGTGGAATGGAGAACCAAGAGCACGAGGCTCTTAAACCAGGCCCATGGGTGATAACACTCAGGACGGGGGCTTAAGTGTGGGTCTCAGGGCACTGCCGGTGCTGGTGCTTGGTCTCTCCTTGGAGGCCCGGGTCAGCGAAATCTGAATAAGTGTGGAATGGAGAACCAAGAGCACGAGGCTCTTAAACCAGGCCCATGGTTGATAACACTCAGGACGGGGGCTTAAGTGTGGGTCTCCGGGCATGGCCGGTGCTGGTGCTTGGTCTCTCCTTGGAGGCCCGGGTCAGCGAAATCTAACTAATTGTGGAATGGAGAACCAAGAGCGCGAGGCTCTTTAACCCAGGCCCATGGGTGATAACAATCAGGAGAGGGACTTAAGTGTGGGTCCCTGGGCATGGCCGGTGCTGGTGCTTGGTCTCTCTGTGGAGGCCCGGTTCAGTGAAATGTGACTAAGAAAGAGATCTAAACACAGGAAACTGATACACATGTGTTTCCTTTGATTCCTTTGGAGATAACCATAGGACATATGGGTAAGAACGGGAACCAAGGATCCTTTGGAGATAAGCATAGGAGTGTTTCCTTTAAAGAGGATCATAGGAATGTTTCCTTTTGAATTACTCAGAGAGAGACCCAAATATTGCACTTCCGTAACCCCTAGTGTGGGACATTTCTAGGCATTTTGCTGTAATGTAAAGTGCCTACAAGTGTCCCATGTATTGTATTACCCTAACACCAAAGGTGTCGGACATTTCCAGGCATTGTTGTTGAAATGTAAAGTGCCTAGAAGTGTCCCAAGTATTGTATCTTTCCCTAACACAAAGAGTGAGACATTTCTAGGCATTTTCAGCACTCAGGACGGGGGCCTAAGTGTGGGTCCCCGGGCACAGCCGGTGCTGGTGCTGGGTCTCTCCATGGAGGCCTGGGTCAGCGAAATCGGACTAAGTGTGGAATGGAGAACCAAGGGCGCGAGGCTCTTTAACCAAGGCCCATGGGTGATAAAACTCAGGACGGGGGCTTAAGTGTGGGTCTCAGGGCACGGCCGGTGCTGGTGCTTGGTCTCTCCTTGGAGGCCCGGGTCAGCGAAATCTGAATAAGTGTGGAATTGAGAACCAAGAGCACGAGGCTCTTAAACCAGGCCCATGGGTGATAACACTCAGGACGGGGGCTTAAGTGTGGGTCCCCGGGCACGGCCGGTGCTGGTGCTTGGTCACTCCTTGGTGGCCAGGGTCAGTGAAATGTGACTAAGAAAGAGATCTAAACACAGGAAACTGATATACATATGTTTCCTTTGATTCCTTTGGAGATAACCATAGGCAACATGGGTAAGAACAGGAAACAAGGATCCTTTGGAGATAAGCATAGGAGTGTTTCCTTTAAAGAGGATCATAGGAATGTTTCCTTTTGAATTACTCAGAGAGAGACCCAAATATTGCGCTTCCTTAACCCCTAGTGTTGGACATTTCTAGGCGTTTTGCTGTAATGTAAAGTGCCTACAAGTGTCCCATGTATTGTATTACCCTAACACCAAAGGTTTGGGACATTTCCAGGCATTTTGCCTCAATGATAAGTGCCTAGAAGCGTCCGGCTCATTCTGATTGGTTGGGACATTTCTAGGCATTTTTGCTATAATATAAAGCGCCTACAAATGTCCCATGTATTGTATTTTTCCCTGACACAAAGAGTGGAACATTTCTAGGCATTTTCAGCACTCAGGGTGTTGGCTTTAGAGTGGGTCCCCGGGCTCAGCAATATTTGGAGGTTTTTTCTCCCATGTTTTGTATTTTTCCCCATGAAAAAGTGTGGGACATTTCTAGGCATTTTTGCTATAATGTAAAGCGCCTAGAAGTGTCCAAAGTATTGTATCTTTCCCTAACACAAAGAGTGAGACATTTCTAGGCATTTTCAGCACTCAGGACGGGGGCCTAAGTGTGGGTCCCCGGGAACGGCCGGTGCTGGTGCTGGGTCTCTCCATGGAGGCCTGGGTCAGCGAAATCTGACTAAGTGTGGAATGGAGAACCAAGGGAGCGAGGCTCTTTAACCCAGGCCCATGGGTGATAACACTCAGGACGGGGGCTTAAGTGTGGGTCTCAGGGCACGGCCGGTGCTGGTGCCTGGTCTCTCCTTGGAGGCCCGGGTCAGCGAAATCGGACTAAGTGTGGAATGGAGAACCAAGGGCGCGAGGCTCTTTAACCAAGGCCCATGGGTGATAACACTCAGGACGGGGGCTTAAGTGTGGGTCTCAGGGCACGGCCGGTTCTGGTGCTTGGTCTCTCCTTGGAGGCCCGGGTCAGCGAAATCTGAATAAGTGTGGAATGGAGAACCAAGAGCACGAGGCTCTTAAACCAGGCCCATGGTTGATAACACTCAGGACGGGGGCTTAAGTGTGGGTCTCCGGGCATGGCCGGTGCTGGTGCTTGGTCTCTCCTTGGAGGCCCGGGTCAGCGAAATCTAACTAAGTGTGGAATGGAGAACCAAGAGCGCGAGGCTCTTTAACCCAGGCCCATGGGTGATAACACTCAGGAGAGGGACTTAAGTGTGGGTCCCCGGGCACGGCCGGTGCTGGTGCTTGGTCTCTCTGTGGAGGCCCGGTTCAGTGAAATGTGACTAAGAAAGAGATCTAAACACAGGAAACTGATACACATGTGTTTCCTTTGATTCCTTTGGAGATAACCATAGGACATATGGGTAAGAACGGGAACCAAGGATCCTTTGGAGATAAGCATAGGAGTGTTTCCTTTAAAGAGGATCATAGGAATGTTTCCTTTTGAATTACTCAGAGAGAGACCCAAATATTGCACTTCCGTAACCCCTAGTGTGGGACATTTCTAGGCATTTTGCTGTAATGTAAAGTGCCTACAAGTGTCCCATGTATTGTATTACCCTAACACCAAAGGTGTCGGACATTTCCAGGCATTTTTGCTGTAATGTAAAGTGCCTAGAAGTGTCCCAAGTATTGTACCTTTCCCTAACACAAAGAGTGAGACATTTCTAGGCATTTTCAGCACTCAGGACGGGGGCCTAAGTGTGGGTCCCCGGGCACAGCCGGTGCTAGTGCTGGGTCTCTCCATGGAGGCCTGGGTCAGCGAAATCGGACTAAGTGTGGAATGGAGAACCAAGGGCGCGAGGCTCTTTAACCAAGGCCCATGGGTGATAAAACTCAGGACGGGGGCTTAAGTGTGGGTCTCAGGGCACGGCCGGTGCTGGTGCTTGGTCTCTCCTTGGAGGCCCGGGTCAGCGAAATCTGAATAAGTGTGGAATTGAGAACCAAGAGCACGAGGCTCTTAAACCAGGCCCATGGGTGATAACACTCAGGACGGGGGCTTAAGTGTGGGTCCCCGGGCACGGCCGGTGCTGGTGCTTGGTCACTCCTTGGTGGCCAGGGTCAGTGAAATGTGACTAAGAAAGAGATCTAAACACAGGAAACTGATATACATATGTTTCCTTTGATTCCTTTGGAGATAACCATAGGCAACATGGGTAAGAACAGGAAACAAGGATCCTTTGGAGATAAGCATAGGAGTGTTTCCTTTAAAGAGGATCATAGGAATGTTTCCTTTTGAATTACTCAGAGAGAGACCCAAATATTGCGCTTCCTTAACCCCTAGCGTTGGACATTTCTAGGCATTTTGCTGTAATGTAAAGTGCCTACAAGTGTCCCATGTATTGTATTACCCTAACACCAAAGGTTTGGGACATTTCCAGGCATTTTGCCTCAATGATAAGTGCCTAGAAGCGTCCGGCTCATTCTGATTGGTTGGGACATTTCTAGGCATTTTTGCTATAATATAAAGCGCCTACAAATGTCCCATGTATTGTATTTTTCCCTGACACAAAGAGTGGAACATTTCTAGGCATTTTCAGCACTCAGGGTGTTGGCTTTAGAGTGGGTCCCCGGGCTCAGCAATATTTGGAGGTTTTTTCTCCAATGTTTTGTATTTTTCCCCATGAAAAAGTGTGGGACATTTCTAGGCATTTTTGCTATAATGTAAAGCGCCTAGAAGTGTCCCAAGTATTGTATCTTTCCCTAACACAAAGAGTGAGACATTTCTAGGCATTTTCAGCACTCAGGACGGGGGCCTAAGTGTGGGTCCCCGGGAACGGCCTGTGCTGGTGCTGGGTCTCTCCATGGAGGCCTGGGTCAGCGAAATCGGACTAAGTGTGGAATGGAGAACCAAAGGCGCGAGGCTCTTTAACCAAGGCCCATGGGTGATAACATTCAGGACGGGGGCTTAAGTGTGGGTCTCTGGGCACAGCCGGTGCTGGTGCTGGGTCTCTCCATGGAGGCCTGGGTCAGCGAAATCGGACTAAGTGTGGAATGGAGAACCAAAGGCGCGAGGCTCTTTAACCAAGGCCCATGGGTGATAACAATCAGGAGAGGGACTTAAGTGTGGGTCCCCGGGCACGGCCGGTGCTGGTGCTTGGTCTCTCTGTGGAGGCCCGGTTCAGTGAAATGTGACTAAGAAAGAGATCTCAACACAGGAAACTGATACACATGTGTTTCCTTTGATTCCTTTGGAGATAACCATAGGACATATGGGTAAGAACGGGAACCAAGGATCCTTTGGAGATAAGCATAGGAGTGTTTCCTTTAAAGAGGATCATAGGAATGTTTCCTTTTGAATTACTCAGAGAGAGACCCAAATATTGCACTTCCGTAACCCCTAGTGTGGGACATTTCTAGGCATTTTGCTGTAATGTAAAGTGCCTACAAGTGTCCCATGTATTGTATTACCCTAACACCAAAGGTGTCGGACATTTCCAGGCATTTTTGTTGTAATGTAAAGTGCCTAGAAGTGTCCCAAGTATTGTATCTTTCCCTAACACAAAGAGTGAGACATTTCTAGGCATTTTCAGCACTCAGGACGGGGGCCTAAGTGTGGGTCCCCGGGCACAGCCGGTGCTGTTGCTGGGTCTCTCCATGGAGGCCTGGGTCAGCGAAATCGGACTAAGTGTGGAATGGAGAACCAAGGGCGCGAGGCTCTTTAACCAAGGCCCATGGGTGATAACACTCAGGACGGGGGCTTAAGTGTGGGTCTCAGGGCACGGCCGGTGCTGGTGCTTGGTCACTCCTTGGTGGCCAGGGTCAGTGAAATGTGACTAAGAAAGAGATCTAAACACAGGAAACTGATATACATATGTTTCCTTTGATTCCTTTGGAGATAACCATAGGCAACATGGGTAAGAACAGGAAACAAGGATCCTTTGGAGATAAGCATAGGAGTGTTTCCTTTAAAGAGGATCATAGGAATGTTTCCTTTTGAATTACTCAGAGAGAGACCCAAATATTGCGCTTCCTTAACCCCTATTGTTGGACATTTCTAGGCATTTTGCTGTAATGTAAAGTGCCTACAAGTGTCCCATGTATTGTATTACCCTAACACCAAAGGTGTGGGACATTTCCAGGCATTTTGCCTCAATGATAAGTGCCTAGAAGCGTCCGGCTCATTCTGATTGGATGGGACATTTCTAGGCATTTTTGTTATAATATAAAGCGCCTACAAATGTCCCATGTATTGTATTTTTCCCTGACACAAAGAGTGGAACATTTCTAGGCATTTTCAGCACTCAGGGTGTTGGCTTTAGAGTGGGTCCCCGGGCTCAGCAATATTTGGAGGTTTTTTCTCCCATGTTTTGTATTTTTCCCCATGAAAAAGTGTGGGACATTTCTAGGCATTTTTGCTATAATGTAAAGCGCCTAGAAGTGTCCCAAGTATTGTATCTTTCCCTAACACAAAGAGTGAGACATTTCTAGACATTTTCAGCACTCAGGACGGGGGCCTAAGTGTGGGTCCCCGGGAACGGCCGGTGCTGGTGCTGGGTCTCTCCATGGAGGCCTGGGTCAGCGAAATCGGACTAAGTGTGGAATGGAGAACCAAAGGCGCGAGGCTCTTTAACCAAGGCCCATGGGTGATAACATTCAGGACGGGGGCTTAAGTGTGGGTCTCTGGGCACAGCCGGTGCTGGTGCTGGGTCTCTCCATGGAGGCCTGGGTCAGCGAAATCGGACTAAGTGTGGAATGGAGAACCAAGGGCGCGAGGCTTTTTAACCAAGGCCCATGGGTGATAACACTCAGGACGGGGGCTTAAGTGTGGGTCTCAGGGCACGGCCGGTGCTGGTACTGGGTCTCTTAATGTATGCCCGGGTCAGCGAAAAGTGACTAAGTGTGGAATGGAAGACCAAGGGCGCGAGGCTCTTTAACCCAGGCCCATGGGTGATAACATTCAGGACGGGGGCTTAAGTGTGGGTCTCCGGGCACAGCCAGTGCTGGTGCTGGGTCTCTCCATGGAGGCCTGGGTCAGCGAAATCGGACTAAGTGTGGAATGGAGAACCAAGGGCGCGAGGCTCTTTAACCAAGGCCCATGGGTGATAACGCTCAGGACGTGGGCTTAAGTGTGGGTCTCCGGGCATGGCCGGTGCTGGTGCTTGGTCTCTCCTTGGAGGCCCGGGTCAGCGAAATCTGACTAAGTGTGGAATGGAGAACCAAGAGAACGAGGCTCTTTAACCCAGGCCCATGGGTGATAACACTCAGGACGGGGGCTTAAGTGTGGGTCCCCGGGCATGGCCGGTGCTGGTGCTTGGTCACTCCTTGGTGGCCAGGGTCAGTGAAATCGGACTAAGTGTGGAATGGAGAACAAAGGGCGCGAGGCTCTTTAACCAAGGCCCATGGGTGTTAACACTCAGGACGGGGGTTTAAGTGTGGGTCTCAGGGCACGGCCGGTGCTGGTGCTTGGTCTCTCCTTGGAGGCCCGGGTCAGCGAAATCGGACTAAGTGTGGAATGGAGAACCAAGGGCGCGAGGCTCTTTAACCAAGGCCCATGGGTGATAACACTCAGGACGGGGGCTTAAGTGTGGGTCTCAGGGCACTGCCGGTGCTGGTGCTTGGTCTCTCCTTGGAGGCCCGGGTCAGCGAAATCTGAATAAGTGTGGAATGGAGAACCAAGAGCACGAGGCTCTTAAACCAGGCCCATGGGTGATAACACTTAGGACGGGGACTTACGTGTGGGTGTCCGGGCATGGCCGGTGCTGGTGCTTGGTCTCTCCTTGGAGACCTGGGTCAGCGAAATCTGACTAAGTGTGGAATGGAGAACCAAGGGAGCGAGGCTCTTTAACCCAGGCCCATGGGTGATAACACTCAGGACGGGGGCTTAAGTGTGGGTCTCAGGGCACGGCCGGTGCTGGTGCCTGGTCTCTCCTTGGAGGCCCGGGTCAGCGAAATCGGACTAAGTGTGGAATGGAGAACCAAGGGCGCGAGGCTCTTTAACCAAGGCCCATGGGTGATAACACTCAGGACGGGGGCTTAAGTGTGGGTCTCAGGGCACGGCCGGTTCTGGTGCTTGGTCTCTCCTTGGAGGCCCGGGTCAGCGAAATCTGAATAAGTGTGGAATGGAGAACCAAGAGCACGAGGCTCTTAAACCAGGCCCATGGTTGATAACACTCAGGACAGGGGCTTAAGTGTGGGTCTCCGGGCATGGCCGGTGCTGGTGCTTGGTCTCTCCTTGGAGGCCCGGGTCAGCGAAATCTAACTAAGTGTGGAATGGAGAACCAAGAGCGCGAGGCTCTTTAACCCAGGCCCATGGGTGATAACACTCAGGAGAGGGACTTAAGTGTGGGTCCCCGGGCACGGCCGGTGCTGGTGCTTGGTCTCTCTGTGGAGGCCCGGTTCAGTGAAATGTGACTAAGAAAGAGATCTAAACACAGGAAACTGATACACATGTGTTTCCTTTGATTCCTTTGGAGATAACCATAGGACATATGGGTAAGAACGGGAACCAAGGATCCTTT
Organism: Pleuronectes platessa; assembly: GCF_947347685.1. Lineage (NCBI taxonomy): Eukaryota > Metazoa > Chordata > Actinopteri > Pleuronectiformes > Pleuronectidae > Pleuronectes > Pleuronectes platessa. The sequence continues at coordinate 220,170 of NW_026518969.1, forward strand.
GGAGATAAGCATAGGAGTGTTTCCTTTAAAGAGGATCATAGGAATGTTTCCTTTTGAATTACTCAGAGAGAGACCCAAATATTGCACTTCCGTAACCCCTAGTGTGGGACATTTCTAGGCATTTTGCTGTAATGTAAAGTGCCTACAAGTGTCCCATGTATTGTATTACCCTAACACCAAAGGTGTCGGACATTTCCAGGCATTTTTGCTGTAATGTAAAGTGCCTAGAAGTGTCCCAAGTATTGTATCTTTCCCTAACACAAAGAGTGAGACATTTCTAGGCATTTTCAGCACTCAGGACGGGGGCCTAAGTGTGGGTCCCCGGGCACAGCCGGTGCTGGTGCTGGGTCTCTCCATGGAGGCCTGGGTCAGCGAAATCGGACTAAGTGTGGAATGGAGAACCAAGGGCGCGAGGCTCTTTAACCAAGGCCCTTGGGTGATAACACTCAGGACGGGGTCTTAAGTGTGGGTCTCAGGGCACGGCCGGTGCTGGTGCTTGGTCTCTCCTTGGAGGCCCGGGTCAGCGAAATCTGAATAAGTGTGGAATGGAGAACCAAGAGCACGAGGCTCTTAAACCAGGCCCATGGGTGATAACACTCAGGACGGGGGCTTAAGTGTGGGTCTCAGGGCACTGCCGGTGCTGGTGCTTGGTCTCTCCTTGGAGGCCCGGGTCAGCGAAATCTGAATAAGTGTGGAATGGAGAACCAAGAGCACGAGGCTCTTAAACCAGGCCCATGGTTGATAACACTCAGGACGGGGGCTTAAGTGTGGGTCTCCGGGCATGGCCGGTGCTGGTGCTTGGTCTCTCCTTGGAGGCCCGGGTCAGCGAAATCTAACTAATTGTGGAATGGAGAACCAAGAGCGCGAGGCTCTTTAACCCAGGCCCATGGGTGATAACAATCAGGAGAGGGACTTAAGTGTGGGTCCCTGGGCATGGCCGGTGCTGGTGCTTGGTCTCTCTGTGGAGGCCCGGTTCAGTGAAATGTGACTAAGAAAGAGATCTAAACACAGGAAACTGATACACATGTGTTTCCTTTGATTCCTTTGGAGATAACCATAGGACATATGGGTAAGAACGGGAACCAAGGATCCTTTGGAGATAAGCATAGGAGTGTTTCCTTTAAAGAGGATCATAGGAATGTTTCCTTTTGAATTACTCAGAGAGAGACCCAAATATTGCACTTCCGTAACCCCTAGTGTGGGACATTTCTAGGCATTTTGCTGTAATGTAAAGTGCCTACAAGTGTCCCATGTATTGTATTACCCTAACACCAAAGGTGTCGGACATTTCCAGGCATTGTTGTTGAAATGTAAAGTGCCTAGAAGTGTCCCAAGTATTGTATCTTTCCCTAACACAAAGAGTGAGACATTTCTAGGCATTTTCAGCACTCAGGACGGGGGCCTAAGTGTGGGTCCCCGGGCACAGCCGGTGCTGGTGCTGGGTCTCTCCATGGAGGCCTGGGTCAGCGAAATCGGACTAAGTGTGGAATGGAGAACCAAGGGCGCGAGGCTCTTTAACCAAGGCCCATGGGTGATAAAACTCAGGACGGGGGCTTAAGTGTGGGTCTCAGGGCACGGCCGGTGCTGGTGCTTGGTCTCTCCTTGGAGGCCCGGGTCAGCGAAATCTGAATAAGTGTGGAATTGAGAACCAAGAGCACGAGGCTCTTAAACCAGGCCCATGGGTGATAACACTCAGGACGGGGGCTTAAGTGTGGGTCCCCGGGCACGGCCGGTGCTGGTGCTTGGTCACTCCTTGGTGGCCAGGGTCAGTGAAATGTGACTAAGAAAGAGATCTAAACACAGGAAACTGATATACATATGTTTCCTTTGATTCCTTTGGAGATAACCATAGGCAACATGGGTAAGAACAGGAAACAAGGATCCTTTGGAGATAAGCATAGGAGTGTTTCCTTTAAAGAGGATCATAGGAATGTTTCCTTTTGAATTACTCAGAGAGAGACCCAAATATTGCGCTTCCTTAACCCCTAGTGTTGGACATTTCTAGGCGTTTTGCTGTAATGTAAAGTGCCTACAAGTGTCCCATGTATTGTATTACCCTAACACCAAAGGTTTGGGACATTTCCAGGCATTTTGCCTCAATGATAAGTGCCTAGAAGCGTCCGGCTCATTCTGATTGGTTGGGACATTTCTAGGCATTTTTGCTATAATATAAAGCGCCTACAAATGTCCCATGTATTGTATTTTTCCCTGACACAAAGAGTGGAACATTTCTAGGCATTTTCAGCACTCAGGGTGTTGGCTTTAGAGTGGGTCCCCGGGCTCAGCAATATTTGGAGGTTTTTTCTCCCATGTTTTGTATTTTTCCCCATGAAAAAGTGTGGGACATTTCTAGGCATTTTTGCTATAATGTAAAGCGCCTAGAAGTGTCCAAAGTATTGTATCTTTCCCTAACACAAAGAGTGAGACATTTCTAGGCATTTTCAGCACTCAGGACGGGGGCCTAAGTGTGGGTCCCCGGGAACGGCCGGTGCTGGTGCTGGGTCTCTCCATGGAGGCCTGGGTCAGCGAAATCTGACTAAGTGTGGAATGGAGAACCAAGGGAGCGAGGCTCTTTAACCCAGGCCCATGGGTGATAACACTCAGGACGGGGGCTTAAGTGTGGGTCTCAGGGCACGGCCGGTGCTGGTGCCTGGTCTCTCCTTGGAGGCCCGGGTCAGCGAAATCGGACTAAGTGTGGAATGGAGAACCAAGGGCGCGAGGCTCTTTAACCAAGGCCCATGGGTGATAACACTCAGGACGGGGGCTTAAGTGTGGGTCTCAGGGCACGGCCGGTTCTGGTGCTTGGTCTCTCCTTGGAGGCCCGGGTCAGCGAAATCTGAATAAGTGTGGAATGGAGAACCAAGAGCACGAGGCTCTTAAACCAGGCCCATGGTTGATAACACTCAGGACGGGGGCTTAAGTGTGGGTCTCCGGGCATGGCCGGTGCTGGTGCTTGGTCTCTCCTTGGAGGCCCGGGTCAGCGAAATCTAACTAAGTGTGGAATGGAGAACCAAGAGCGCGAGGCTCTTTAACCCAGGCCCATGGGTGATAACACTCAGGAGAGGGACTTAAGTGTGGGTCCCCGGGCACGGCCGGTGCTGGTGCTTGGTCTCTCTGTGGAGGCCCGGTTCAGTGAAATGTGACTAAGAAAGAGATCTAAACACAGGAAACTGATACACATGTGTTTCCTTTGATTCCTTTGGAGATAACCATAGGACATATGGGTAAGAACGGGAACCAAGGATCCTTTGGAGATAAGCATAGGAGTGTTTCCTTTAAAGAGGATCATAGGAATGTTTCCTTTTGAATTACTCAGAGAGAGACCCAAATATTGCACTTCCGTAACCCCTAGTGTGGGACATTTCTAGGCATTTTGCTGTAATGTAAAGTGCCTACAAGTGTCCCATGTATTGTATTACCCTAACACCAAAGGTGTCGGACATTTCCAGGCATTTTTGCTGTAATGTAAAGTGCCTAGAAGTGTCCCAAGTATTGTACCTTTCCCTAACACAAAGAGTGAGACATTTCTAGGCATTTTCAGCACTCAGGACGGGGGCCTAAGTGTGGGTCCCCGGGCACAGCCGGTGCTAGTGCTGGGTCTCTCCATGGAGGCCTGGGTCAGCGAAATCGGACTAAGTGTGGAATGGAGAACCAAGGGCGCGAGGCTCTTTAACCAAGGCCCTTGGGTGATAACACTCAGGACGGGGTCTTAAGTGTGGGTCTCAGGGCACGGCCGGTGCTGGTGCTTGGTCTCTCCTTGGAGGCCCGGGTCAGCGAAATCTGAATAAGTGTGGAATGGAGAACCAAGAGCACGAGGCTCTTAAACCGGGCCCATGGGTGATAACACTCAGGACGGGGGCTTAAGTGTGGGTCTCAGGGCACGGCCGGTGCTGGTGCTTGGTCTCTCCTTGGAGGCCCGGGTCAGCGAAATCGGACTAAGTGTGGAATGGAGAACCAAGGGCGCGAGGCTCTTTAACCAAGGCCCATGGGTGATAACACTCAGGACGGGGGCTTAAGTTTGGGTCTCAGGGCACTGCCGGTGCTGGTGCTTGGTCTCTCCTTGGAGGCCCGGGTCAGCGAAATCTGAATAAGTGTGGAATGGAGAACCAAAAGCACGAGGCTCTTAAACCAGGCCCATGGTTGATAACACTCAGGACGGGGGCTTAAGTGTGGGTCTCCGGGCATGGCCGGTGCTGGTGCTTGGTCTCTCCTTGGAGGCCCGGGTCAGCGAAATCTAACTAATTGTGGAATGGAGAACCAAGAGCGCGAGGCTCTTTAACCCAGGCCCATGGGTGATAACAATCAGGAGAGGGACTTAAGTGTGGGTCCCCGGGCATGGCCGGTGCTGGTGCTTGGTCTCTCTGTGGAGGCCCGGTTCAGTGAAATGTGACTAAGAAAGAGATCTAAACACAGGAAACTGATACACATGTGTTTCCTTTGATTCCTTTGGAGATAACCATAGGACATATGGGTAAGAACGGGAACCAAGGATCCTTTGGAGATAAGCATAGGAGTGTTTCCTTTTAAGAGGATCATAGGAATGTTTCCTTTTGAATTACTCAGAGAGAGACCCAAATATTGCACTTCCGTAACCCCTAGTGTGGGACATTTCTAGGCATTTTGCTGTAATGTAAAGTGCCTACAAGTGTCCCATGTATTGTATTACCCTAACACCAAAGGTGTCGGACATTTCCAGGCATTTTTGTTGTAATGTAAAGTGCCTAGAAGTGTCCCAAGTATTGTATCTTTCCCTAACACAAAGAGTGAGACATTTCTAGGCATTTTCAGCACTCAGGACGGGGGCCTAAGTGTGGGTCCCCGGGCACAGCCGGTGCTGGTGCTGGGTCTCTCCATGGAGGCCTGGGTCAGCGAAATCGGACTAAGTGTGGAATGGAGAACCAAGGGCGCGAGGCTCTTTAACCAAGGCCCATGGGTGATAAAACTCAGGACGGGGGCTTAAGTGTGGGTCTCAGGGCACGGCCGGTGCTGGTGCTTGGTCTCTCCTTGGAGGCCCGGGTCAGCGAAATCTGAATAAGTGTGGAATTGAGAACCAAGAGCACGAGGCTCTTAAACCAGGCCCATGGGTGATAACACTCAGGACGGGGGCTTAAGTGTGGGTCCCCGGGCACGGCCGGTGCTGGTGCTTGGTCACTCCTTGGTGGCCAGGGTCAGTGAAATGTGACTAAGAAAGAGATCTAAACACAGGAAACTGATATACATATGTTTCCTTTGATTCCTTTGGAGATAACCATAGGCAACATGGGTAAGAACAGGAAACAAGGATCCTTTGGAGATAAGCATAGGAGTGTTTCCTTTAAAGAGGATCATAGGAATGTTTCCTTTTGAATTACTCAGAGAGAGACCCAAATATTGCGCTTCCTTAACCCCTAGCGTTGGACATTTCTAGGCATTTTGCTGTAATGTAAAGTGCCTACAAGTGTCCCATGTATTGTATTACCCTAACACCAAAGGTTTGGGACATTTCCAGGCATTTTGCCTCAATGATAAGTGCCTAGAAGCGTCCGGCTCATTCTGATTGGTTGGGACATTTCTAGGCATTTTTGCTATAATATAAAGCGCCTACAAATGTCCCATGTATTGTATTTTTCCCTGACACAAAGAGTGGAACATTTCTAGGCATTTTCAGCACTCAGGGTGTTGGCTTTAGAGTGGGTCCCCGGGCTCAGCAATATTTGGAGGTTTTTTCTCCAATGTTTTGTATTTTTCCCCATGAAAAAGTGTGGGACATTTCTAGGCATTTTTGCTATAATGTAAAGCGCCTAGAAGTGTCCCAAGTATTGTATCTTTCCCTAACACAAAGAGTGAGACATTTCTAGGCATTTTCAGCACTCAGGACGGGGGCCTAAGTGTGGGTCCCCGGGAACGGCCGGTGCTGGTGCTGGGTCTCTCCATGGAGGCCTGGGTCAGCGAAATCGGACTAAGTGTGGAATGGAGAACCAAAGGCGCGAGGCTCTTTAACCAAGGCCCATGGGTGATAACATTCAGGACGGGGGCTTAAGTGTGGGTCTCTGGGCACAGCCGGTGCTGGTGCTGGGTCTCTCCATGGAGGCCTGGGTCAGCGAAATCGGACTAAGTGTGGAATGGAGAACCAAGGGCGCGAGGCTCTTTAACCCAGGCCCATGGGTGATAACACTCAGGACGGAGGCTTAAGTGTGGGTCTCAAGGCACGGCCGGTGCTGGTACTGGGTCTCTTAATGTATGCCCGGGTCAGCGAAAAGTGACTAAGTGTGGAATGGAAGACCAAGGGCGCGAGGCTCTTTAACCCAGGCCCATGGGTGATAACATTCAGGACAGGGGCTTAAGTGTGGGTCTCCGGGAACAGCCAGTGCTGGTGCTGGGTCTCTCCATGGAGGCCTGGGTCAGTGAAATCGGACTAAGTGTGGAATGGAGAACAAAGGGCGCGAGGCTCTTTAACCAAGGCCCATGGGTGTTAACACTCAGGACGGGGGTTTAAGTGTGGGTCTCAGGGCACGGCCGGTGCTGGTGCTTGGTCTCTCCTTGGAGAACCGGGTCAGCGAAATCTGATTAAGTGTGGAATGGAGAACCTAGAGCACGAGGCTCTTTAACCAAGGCCCATGGGTGATAACACTTAGGACGGGGACTTACGTGTGGGTCTCCGGGCATGGCCGGTGCTGGTGCTTGGTCTCTCCTTGGAGACCTGGGTCAGCGAAATCTGACTAAGTGTGGAATGGAGAACCAAGGGAGCGAGGCTCTTTAACCCAGGCCCATGGGTGATAACACTCAGGACGGGGGCTTAAGTGTGGGTCTCAGGGCACGGCCGGTGCTGGTGCCTGGTCTCTCCTTGGAGGCCCGGGTCAGCGAAATCGGACTAAGTGTGGAATGGAGAACCAAGGGCGCGAGGCTCTTTAACCAAGGCCCATGGGTGATAACACTCAGGACGGGGGCTTAAGTGTGGGTCTCAGGGCACGGCCGGTTCTGGTGCTTGGTCTCTCCTTGGAGGCCCGGGTCAGCGAAATCTGAATAAGTGTGGAATGGAGAACCAAGAGCACGAGGCTCTTAAACCAGGCCCATGGTTGATAACACTCAGGACGGGGGCTTAAGTGTGGGTCTCCGGGCATGGCCGGTGCTGGTGCTTGGTCTCTCCTTGGAGGCCCGGGTCAGCGAAATCTAACTAAATGTGGAATGGAGAACCAAGAGCGCGAGGCTCTTTAACCCAGGCCCATGGGTGATAACACTCAGGAGAGGGACTTAAGTGTGGGTCCCCGGGCACGGCCGGTGCTGGTGCTTGGTCTCTCTGTGGAGGCCCGGTTCAGTGAAATGTGACTAAGAAAGAGATCTAAACACAGGAAACTGATACACATGTGTTTCCTTTGATTCCTTTGGAGATAACCATAGGACATATGGGTAAGAACGGGAACCAAGGATCCTTTGGAGATAAGCATAGGAGTGTTTCCTTTAAAGAGGATCATAGGAATGTTTCCTTTTGAATTACTCAGAGAGAGACCCAAATATTGCACTTCCGTAACCCCTAGTGTGGGACATTTCTAGGCATTTTGCTGTAATGTAAAGTGCCTACAAGTGTCCCATGTATTGTATTACCCTAACACCAAAGGTGTCGGACATTTCCAGGCATTTTTGCTGTAATGTAAAGTGCCTAGAAGTGTCCCAAGTATTGTATCTTTCCCTAACACAAAGAGTGAGACATTTCTAGGCATTTTCAGCACTCAGGACGGGGGCCTAAGTGTGGGTCCCCGGGCACAGCCGGTGCTGGTGCTGGGTCTCTCCATGGAGGCCTGGGTCAGCGAAATCGGACTAAGTGTGGAATGGAGAACCAAGGGCGCGAGGCTCTTTAACCAAGGCCCTTGGGTGATAACACTCAGGACGGGGTCTTAAGTGTGGGTCTCAGGGCACGGCCGGTACTGGTGCTTGGTCTCTCCTTGGAGGCCCGGGTCAGCGAAATCTGAATAAGTGTGGAATGGAGAACCAAGAGCACGAGGCTCTTAAACCGGGCCCATGGGTGATAACACTCAGGACGGGGGCTTAAGTGTGGGTCTCAGGGCACGGCCGGTGCTGGTGCTTGGTCTCTCCTTGGAGGCCCGGGTCAGCGAAATCGGACTAAGTGTGGAATGGAGAACCAAGGGCGCGAGGCTCTTTAACCAAGGCCCATGGGTGATAACACTCAGGACGGGGGCTTAAGTTTGGGTCTCAGGGCACTGCCGGTGCTGGTGCTTGGTCTCTCCTTGGAGGCCCGGGTCAGCGAAATCTGAATAAGTGTGGAATGGAGAACCAAGAGCACGAGGCTCTTAAACCAGGCCCATGGTTGATAACACTCAGGACGGGGGCTTAAGTGTGGGTCTCCGGGCATGGCCGGTGCTGGTGCTTGGTCTCTCCTTGGAGGCCCGGGTCAGCGAAATCTAACTAATTGTGGAATGGAGAACCAAGAGCGCGAGGCTCTTTAACCCAGGCCCATGGGTGATAACAATCAGGAGAGGGACTTAAGTGTGGGTCCCCGGGCACGGCCGGTGCTGGTGCTTGGTCTCTCTGTGGAGGCCCGGTTCAGTGAAATGTGACTAAGAAAGAGATCTAAACACAGGAAACTGATACACATGTGTTTCCTTTGATTCCTTTGGAGATAACCATAGGACATATGGGTAAGAACGGGAACCAAGGATCCTTTGGAGATAAGCATAGGAGTGTTTCCTTTAAAGAGGATCATAGGAATGTTTCCTTTTGAATTACTCAGAGAGAGACCCAAATATTGCACTTCCGTAACCCCTAGTGTGGGACATTTCTAGGCATTTTGCTGTAATGTAAAGTGCCTACAAGTGTCCCATGTATTGTATTACCCTAACACCAAAGGTGTCGGACATTTCCAGGCTTTTTGCTGTAATGTAAAGTGCCTAGAAGTGTCCCAAGTATTGTATCTTTCCCTAACACAAAGAGTGAGACATTTCTAGGCATTTTCAGCACTCAGGACGGGGGCCTAAGTGTGGGTCCCCGGGCACAGCCGGTGCTGGTGCTGGGTCTCTCCATGGAGGCCTGGGTCAGCGAAATCGGACTAAGTGTGGAATGGAGAACCAAGGGCGCGAGGCTCTTTAACCAAGGCCCTTGGGTGATAACACTCAGGACGGGGTCTTAAGTGTGGGTCTCAGGGCACGGCCGGTGCTGGTGCTTGGTCTCTCCTTGGAGGCCCGGGTCAGCGAAATCTGAATAAGTGTGGAATGGAGAACCAAGAGCACGAGGCTCTTAAACCAGGCCCATGGGTGATAACACTCAGGACGGGGGCTTAAGTGTGGGTCTCAGGGCACTGCCGGTGCTGGTGCTTGGTCTCTCCTTGGAGGCCCGGGTCAGCGAAATCTGAATAAGTGTGGAATGGAGAACCAAGAGCACGAGGCTCTTAAACCAGGCCCATGGTTGATAACACTCAGGACGGGGGCTTAAGTGTGGGTCTCCGGGCATGGCCGGTGCTGGTGCTTGGTCTCTCCTTGGAGGCCCGGGTCTGCGAAATCTAACTAATTGTGGAATGGAGAACCAAGAGCGCGAGGCTCTTTAACCCAGGCCCATGGGTGATAACAATCAGGAGAGGGACTTAAGTGTGGGTCCCCGGGCACGGCCGGTGCTGGTGCTTGGTCTCTCTGTGGAGGCCCGGTTCAGTGAAATGTGACTAAGAAAGAGATCTAAACACAGGAAACTGATACACATGTGTTTCCTTTGATTCCTTTGGAGATAACCATAGGACATATGGGTAAGAACGGGAACCAAGGATCCTTTGGAGATAAGCATAGGAGTGTTTCCTTTAAAGAGGATCATAGGAATGTTTCCTTTTGAATTACTCAGAGAGAGACCCAAATATTGCACTTCCGTAACCCCTAGTGTGGGACATTTCTAGGCATTTTGCTGTAATGTAAAGTGCCTACAAGTGTCCCATGTATTGTATTACCCTAACACCAAAGGTGTCGGACATTTCCAGGCATTTTTGTTGTAATGTAAAGTGCCTAGAAGTGTCCCAAGTATTGTATCTTTCCCTAACACAAAGAGTGAGACATTTCTAGGCATTTTCAGCACTCAGGACGGGGGCCTAAGTGTGGGTCCCCGGGCACAGCCGGTGCTGGTGCTGGGTCTCTCCATGGAGGCCTGGGTCAGCGAAATCGGACTAAGTGTGGAATGGAGAACCAAGGGCGCGAGGCTCTTTAACCAAGGCCCATGGGTGATAAAACTCAGGACGGGGGCTTAAGTGTGGGTCTCAGGGCACGGCCGGTGCTGGTGCTTGGTCTCTCCTTGGAGGCCCGGGTCAGCGAAATCTGAATAAGTGTGGAATTGAGAACCAAGAGCACGAGGCTCTTAAACCAGGCCCATGGGTGATAACACTCAGGACGGGGGCTTAAGTGTGGGTCCCCGGGCACGGCCGGTGCTGGTGCTTGGTCACTCCTTGGTGGCCAGGGTCAGTGAAATGTGACTAAGAAAGAGATCTAAACACAGGAAACTGATATACATATGTTTCCTTTGATTCCTTTGGAGATAACCATAGGCAACATGGGTAAGAACAGGAAACAAGGATCCTTTGGAGATAAGCATAGGAGTGTTTCCTTTAAAGAGGATCATAGGAATGTTTCCTTTTGAATTACTCAGAGAGAGACCCAAATATTGCGCTTCCTTAACCCCTAGCGTTGGACATTTCTAGGCATTTTGCTGTAATGTAAAGTGCCTACAAGTGTCCCATGTATTGTATTACCCTAACACCAAAGGTTTGGGACATTTCCAGGCATTTTGCCTCAATGATAAGTGCCTAGAAGCGTCCGGCTCATTCTGATTGGTTGGGACATTTCTAGGCATTTTTGCTATAATATAAAGCGCCTACAAATGTCCCATGTATTGTATTTTTCCCTGACACAAAGAGTGGAACATTTCTAGGCATTTTCAGCACTCAGGGTGTTGGCTTTAGAGTGGGTCCCCGGGCTCAGCAATATTTGGAGGTTTTTTCTCCAATGTTTTGTATTTTTCCCCATGAAAAAGTGTGGGACATTTCTAGGCATTTTTGCTATAATGTAAAGCGCCTAGAAGTGTCCCAAGTATTGTATCTTTCCCTAACACAAAGAGTGAGACATTTCTAGGCATTTTCAGCACTCAGGACGGGGGCCTAAGTGTGGGTCCCCGGGAACGGCCGGTGCTGGTGCTGGGTCTCTCCATGGAGGCCTGGGTCAGCGAAATCGGACTAAGTGTGGAATGGAGAACCAAAGGCGCGAGGCTCTTTAACCAAGGCCCATGGGTGATAACATTCAGGACGGGGGCTTAAGTGTGGGTCTCTGGGCACAGCCGGTGCTGGTGCTGGGTCTCTCCATGGAGGCCTGGGTCAGCGAAATCGGACTAAGTGTGGAATGGAGAACCAAGGGCGCGAGGCTCTTTAACCCAGGCCCATGGGTGATAACACTCAGGACGGAGGCTTAAGTGTGGGTCTCAAGGCACGGCCGGTGCTGGTACTGGGTCTCTTAATGTATGCCCGGGTCAGCGAAAAGTGACTAAGTGTGGAATGGAAGACCAAGGGCGCGAGGCTCTTTAACCCAGGCCCATGGGTGATAACATTCAGGACAGGGGCTTAAGTGTGGGTCTCCGGGAACAGCCAGTGCTGGTGCTGGGTCTCTCCATGGAGGCCTGGGTCAGTGAAATCGGACTAAGTGTGGAATGGAGAACAAAGGGCGCGAGGCTCTTTAACCAAGGTCCATGGGTGTTAACACTCAGGACGGGGGTTTAAGTGTGGGTCTCAGGGCACGGCCGGTGCTGGTGCTTGGTCTCTCCTTGGAGAACCGGGTCAGCGAAATCTGATTAAGTGTGGAATGGAGAACCTAGAGCACGAGGCTCTTTAACCAAGGCCCATGGGTGATAACACTTAGGACGGGGACTTACGTGTGGGTCTCCGGGCATGGCCGGTGCTGGTGCTTGGTCTCTCCTTGGAGACCTGGGTCAGCGAAATCTGACTAAGTGTGGAATGGAGAACCAAGGGAGCGAGGCTCTTTAACCCAGGCCCATGGGTGATAACACTCAGGACGGGGGCTTAAGTGTGGGTCTCAGGGCACGGCCGGTGCTGGTGCCTGGTCTCTCCTTGGAGGCCCGGGTCAGCGAAATCGGACTAAGTGTGGAATGGAGAACCAAGGGCGCGAGGCTCTTTAACCAAGGCCCATGGGTGATAACACTCAGGACGGGGGCTTAAGTGTGGGTCTCAGGGCACGGCCGGTTCTGGTGCTTGGTCTCTCCTTGGAGGCCCGGGTCAGCGAAATCTGAATAAGTGTGGAATGGAGAACCAAGAGCACGAGGCTCTTAAACCAGGCCCATGGTTGATAACACTCAGGACGGGGGCTTAAGTGTGGGTCTCCGGGCATGGCCGGTGCTGGTGCTTGGTCTCTCCTTGGAGGCCCGGGTCAGCGAAATCTAACTAAATGTGGAATGGAGAACCAAGAGCGCGAGGCTCTTTAACCCAGGCCCATGGGTGATAACACTCAGGAGAGGGACTTAAGTGTGGGTCCCCGGGCACGGCCGGTGCTGGTGCTTGGTCTCTCTGTGGAGGCCCGGTTCAGTGAAATGTGACTAAGAAAGAGATCTAAACACAGGAAACTGATACACATGTGTTTCCTTTGATTCCTTTGGAGATAACCATAGGACATATGGGTAAGAACGGGAACCAAGGATCCTTTGGAGATAAGCATAGGAGTGTTTCCTTTAAAGAGGATCATAGGAATGTTTCCTTTTGAATTACTCAGAGAGAGACCCAAATATTGCACTTCCGTAACCCCTAGTGTGGGACATTTCTAGGCATTTTGCTGTAATGTAAAGTGCCTACAAGTGTCCCATGTATTGTATTACCCTAACACCAAAGGTGTCGGACATTTCCAGGCATTTTTGCTGTAATGTAAAGTGCCTAGAAGTGTCCCAAGTATTGTATCTTTCCCTAACACAAAGAGTGAGACATTTCTAGGCATTTTCAGCACTCAGGACGGGGGCCTAAGTGTGGGTCCCCGGGCACAGCCGGTGCTGGTGCTGGGTCTCTCCATGGAGGCCTGGGTCAGCGAAATCGGACTAAGTGTGGAATGGAGAACCAAGGGCGCGAGGCTCTTTAACCAAGGCCCTTGGGTGATAACACTCAGGACGGGGTCTTAAGTGTGGGTCTCAGGGCACGGCCGGTACTGGTGCTTGGTCTCTCCTTGGAGGCCCGGGTCAGCGAAATCTGAATAAGTGTGGAATGGAGAACCAAGAGCACGAGGCTCTTAAACCGGGCCCATGGGTGATAACACTCAGGACGGGGGCTTAAGTGTGGGTCTCAGGGCACGGCCGGTGCTGGTGCTTGGTCTCTCCTTGGAGGCCCGGGTCAGCGAAATCGGACTAAGTGTGGAATGGAGAACCAAGGGCGCGAGGCTCTTTAACCAAGGCCCATGGGTGATAACACTCAGGACGGGGGCTTAAGTTTGGGTCTCAGGGCACTGCCGGTGCTGGTGCTTGGTCTCTCCTTGGAGGCCCGGGTCAGCGAAATCTGAATAAGTGTGGAATGGAGAACCAAGAGCACGAGGCTCTTAAACCAGGCCCATGGGTGATAACACTCAGGACGGGGGCTTAAGTGTGGGTCTCAGGGCACTGCCGGTGCTGGTGCTTGGTCTCTCCTTGGAGGCCCGGGTCAGCGAAATCTGAATAAGTGTGGAATGGAGAACCAAGAGCACGAGGCTCTTAAACCAGGCCCATGGTTGATAACACTCAGGACGGGGGCTTAAGTGTGGGTCTCCGGGCATGGCCGGTGCTGGTGCTTGGTCTCTCCTTGGAGGCCCGGGTCTGCGAAATCTAACTAATTGTGGAATGGAGAACCAAGAGCGCGAGGCTCTTTAACCCAGGCCCATGGGTGATAACAATCAGGAGAGGGACTTAAGTGTGGGTCCCCGGGCACGGCCGGTGCTGGTGCTTGGTCTCTCTGTGGAGGCCCGGTTCAGTGAAATGTGACTAAGAAAGAGATCTAAACACAGGAAACTGATACACATGTGTTTCCTTTGATTCCTTTGGAGATAACCATAGGACATATGGGTAAGAACGGGAACCAAGGATCCTTTGGAGATAAGCATAGGAGTGTTTCCTTTAAAGAAGATCATAGGAATGTTTCCTTTTGAATTACTCAGAGAGAGACCCAAATATTGCACTTCCGTAACCCCTAGTGTGGGACATTTCTAGGCATTTTGCTGTAATGTAAAGTGCCTACAAGTGTCCCATGTATTGTATTACCCTAACACCAAAGGTGTCGGACATTTCCAGGCATTTTTGTTGTAATGTAAAGTGCCTAGAAGTGTCCCAAGTATTGTATCTTTCCCTAACACAAAGAGTGAGACATTTCTAGGCATTTTCAGCACTCAGGACGGGGGCCTAAGTGTGGGTCCCCGGGCACAGCCGGTGCTGGTGCTGGGTCTCTCCATGGAGGCCTGGGTCAGCGAAATCGGACTAAGTGTGGAATGGAGAACCAAGGGCGCGAGGCTCTTTAACCAAGGCCCATGGGTGATAAAACTCAGGACGGGGGCTTAAGTGTGGGTCTCAGGGCACGGCCGGTGCTGGTGCTTGGTCTCTCCTTGGAGGCCCGGGTCAGCGAAATCTGAATAAGTGTGGAATTGAGAACCAAGAGCACGAGGCTCTTAAACCAGGCCCATGGGTGATAACACTCAGGACGGGGGCTTAAGTGTGGGTCCCCGGGCACGGCCGGTGCTGGTGCTTGGTCACTCCTTGGTGGCCAGGGTCAGTGAAATGTGACTAAGAAAGAGATCTAAACACAGGAAACTGATATACATATGTTTCCTTTGATTCCTTTGGAGATAACCATAGGCAACATGGGTAAGAACAGGAAACAAGGATCCTTTGGAGATAAGCATAGGAGTGTTTCCTTTAAAGAGGATCATAGGAATGTTTCCTTTTGAATTACTCAGAGAGAGACCCAAATATTGCGCTTCCTTAACCCCTAGTGTTGGACATTTCTAGGCATTTTGCTGTAATGTAAAGTGCCTACAAGTGTCCCATGTATTGTATTACCCTAACACCAAAGGTGTGGGACATTTCAAGGCATTTTGCCTCAATGATAAGTGCCTAGAAGCGTCCGGCTCATTCTGATTGGTTGGGACATTTCTAGGCATTTTTGCAATAATATAAAGCGCCTACAAATGTCCCATGTATTGTATTTTTCCCTGACACAAAGAGTGGAACATTTCTAGGCATTTTCAGCACTCAGGGTGTTGGCTTTAGAGTGGGTCCCCGGGCTCAGCAATATTTGGAGGTTTTTTCTCCCATGTTTTGTATTTTTCCCCATGAAAAAGTGTGGGACATTTCTAGGCATTTTTGCTATAATGTAAAGCGCCTAGAAGTGTCCCAAGTATTGTATCTTTCCCTAACACAAAGAGTGAGACATTTCTAGGCATTTTCAGCAGTCAGGACGGGGGCCTAAGTGTGGGTCCCCGGGAACGGCCGGTGCTGGTGCTGGGTCTCTCCATGGAGGCCTGGGTCAGCGAAATCGGACTAAGTGTGGAATGGAGAACCAAAGGCGCGAGGCTCTTTAACCAAGGCCCATGGGTGATAACATTCAGAACGGGGGCTTAAGTGTGGGTCTCTGGGCACAGCCGGTGCTGGTGCTGGGTCTCTCCATGGAGGCCTGGGTCAGCGAAATCGGACTAAGTGTGGAATGGAGAACCAAGGGCGCGAGGCTCTTTAACCAAGGCCCATGTGTGATAACACTCAGGACGGGGGCTTAAGTGTGGGTCTCAGGGCACGGCCGGTGCTGGTACTGGGTCTCTTAATGTATGCCCGGGTCAGCGAAAAGTGACTAAGTGTGGAATGGAAGACCAAGGGCGCGAGGCTCTTTAACCCAGGCCCATGGGTGATAACATTCAGGACGGGGGCTTAAGTGTGGGTCTCCGGGCACAGCCAGTGCTGGTGCTGGGTCTCTCCATGGAGGCCTGGGTCAGCGAAATCGGACTAAGTGTGGAATGGAGAACCAAGGGCGCGAGGCTCTTTAACCCAGGCCCATGGGTGATAACACTCAGGACGGAGGCTTAAGTGTGGGTCTCAAGGCACGGCCGGTGCTGGTACTGAGTCTCTTAATGTATGCCCGGGTCAGCGAAAAGTGACTAAGTGTGGAATGGAAGACCAAGGGCGCGAGGCTCTTTAACCCAGGCCCATGGGTGATAACATTCAGGACGGGGGCTTAAGTGTGGGTCTCCGGGAACAGCCAGTGCTGGTGCTGGGTCTCTCCATGGAGGCCTGGGTCAGCGAAATCGGACTAAGTGTGGAATGGAGAACAAAGGGCGCGAGGCTCTTTAACCAAGGCCCATGGGTGTTAACACTCAGGACGGGGACTTACGTGTGGGTCTCCGGGCATGGCCGGTGCTGGTGCTTGGTCTCTCCTTGGAGACCTGGGTCAGCGAAATCTGACTAAGTGTGGAATGGAGAACCAAGGGAGCGAGGCTCTTTAACCCAGGCCCATGGGTGATAACACTCAGGACGGGGGCTTAAGTGTGGGTCTCAGGGCACGGCCGGTGCTGGTGCCTGGTCTCTCCTTGGAGGCCCGGGTCAGCGAAATCGGACTAAGTGTGGAATGGAGAACCAAGGGCGCGAGGCTCTTTAACCAAGGCCCATGGGTGATAACACTCAGGACGGGGGCTTAAGTGTGGGTCTCAGGGCACGGCCGGTGCTGGTGCTTGGTCTCTCCTTGGAGGCCCGGGTCAGCGAAATCTGAATAAGTGTGGAATGGAGAACCAAGAGCACGAGGCTCTTAAACCAGGCCCATGGTTGATAACACTCAGGACGGGGGCTTAAGTGTGGGTCTCCGGGCATGGCCGGTGCTGGTGCTTGGTCTCTCCTTGGAGGCCCGGGTCAGCGAAATCTAACTAAGTGTGGAATGGAGAACCAAGAGCGCGAGGCTCTTTAACCCAGGCCCATGGGTGATAACACTCAGGAGAGGGACTTAAGTGTGGGTCCCCGGGCACGGCCGGTGCTGGTGCTTGGTCTCTCTGTGGAGGCCCGGTTCAGTGAAATGTGACTAAGAAAGAGATCTAAACACAGGAAACTGATACACATGTGTTTCCTTTGATTCCTTTGGAGATAACCATAGGACATATGGGTAAGAACGGGAACCAAGGATCCTTTGGAGATAAGCATAGGAGTGTTTCCTTTAAAGAGGATCATAGGAATGTTTCCTTTTGAATTACTCAGAGAGAGACCCAAATATTGCACTTCCGTAACCCCTAGTGTGGGACATTTCTAGGCATTTTGCTGTAATGTAAAGTGCCTACAAGTGTCCCATGTATTGTATTACCCTAACACCAAAGGTGTCGGACATTTCCAGGCATTTTTGCTGTAATGTAAAGTGCCTAGAAGTGTCCCAAGTATTGTATCTTTCCCTAACACAAAGAGTGAGACATTTCTAGGCATTTTCAGCACTCAGGACGGGGGCCTAAGTGTGGGTCCCCGGGCACAGCCGGTGCTGGTGCTGGGTCTCTCCATGGAGGCCTGGGTCAGCGAAATCGGACTAAGTGTGGAATGGAGAACCAAGGGCGCGAGGCTCTTTAACCAAGGCCCTTGGGTGATAACACTCAGGACGGGGTCTTAAGTGTGGGTCTCAGGGCACGGCCGGTGCTGGTGCTTGGTCTCTCCTTGGAGGCCCGGGTCAGCGAAATCTGAATAAGTGTGGAATGGAGAACCAAGAGCACGAGGCTCTTAAACCAGGCCCATGGGTGATAACACTCAGGACGGGGGCTTAAGTGTGGGTCTCAGGGCACGGCCGGTGCTGGTGCTTGGTCTCTCCTTGGAGGCCCGGGTCAGCGAAATCTGAATAAGTGTGGAATGGAGAACCAAGAGCACGAGGCTCTTAAACCAGGCCCATGGGTGATAACACTCAGGACGGGGGCTTAAGTGTGGGTCTCAGGGCACGGCCGGTGCTGGTGCTTGGTCTCTCCTTGGAGGCCCGGGTCAGCGAAATCGGACTAAGTGTGGAATGGAGAACCAAGGGCGCGAGGCTCTTTAACCAAGGCCCATGGGTGATAACACTCAGGACGGGGGCTTAAGTGTGGGTCTCAGGGCACTGCCGGTGCTGGTGCTTGGTCTCTCCTTGGAGGCCCGGGTCAGCGAAATCTGAATAAGTGTGGAATGGAGAACCAAGAGCACGAGGCTCTTAAACCAGGCCCATTGTTGATAACACTCAGGACGGGGGCTTAAGTGTGGGTCTCCGGGCATGGCCGGTGCTGGTGCTTGGTCTCTCCTTGGAGGCCCGGGTCTGCGAAATCTAACTAATTGTGGAATGGAGAACCAAGAGCGCGAGGCTCTTTAACCCAGGCCCATGGGTGATAACAATCAGGAGAGGGACTTAAGTGTGGGTCCCCGGGCACGGCCGGTGCTGGTGCTTGGTCTCTCTGTGGAGGCCCGGTTCAGTGAAATGTGACTAAGAAAGAGATCTAAACACAGGAAACTGATACACATGTGTTTCCTTTGATTCCTTTGGAGATAACCATAGGACATATGGGTAAGAACGGGAACCAAGGATCCTTTGGAGATAAGCATAGGAGTGTTTCCTTTAAAGAGGATCATAGGAATGTTTCCTTTTTTAATTACTCAGAGAGAGACCCAAATATTGCACTTCCGTAACCCCTAGTGTGGGACATTTCTAGGCATTTTGCTGTAATGTAAAGTGCCTACAAGTGTCCCATGTATTGTATTACCCTAACACCAAAGGTGTCGGACATTTCCAGGCATTTTTGCTGTAATGTAAAGTGCCTAGAAGTGTCCCAAGTATTGTATCTTTCCCTAACACAAAGAGTGAGACATTTCTAGGCATTTTCAGCACTCAGGACGGGGGCCTAAGTGTGGGTCCCCGGGCACAGCCGGTGCTGGTGCTGGGTCTCTCCATGGAGGCCTGGGTCAGCGAAATCGGACTAAGTGTGGAATGGAGAACCAAGGGCGCGAGGCTCTTTAACCAAGGCCCTTGGGTGATAACACTCAGGACGGGGTCTTAAGTGTGGGTCTCAGGGCACGGCCGGTACTGGTGCTTGGTCTCTCCTTGGAGGCCCGGGTCAGCGAAATCTGAATAAGTGTGGAATGGAGAACCAAGAGCACGAGGCTCTTAAACCGGGCCCATGGGTGATAACACTCAGGACGGGGGCTTAAGTGTGGGTCTCAGGGCACGGCCGGTGCTGGTGCTTGGTCTCTCCTTGGAGGCCCGGGTCAGCGAAATCGGACTAAGTGTGGAATGGAGAACCAAGGGCGCGAGGCTCTTTAACCAAGGCCCATGGGTGATAACACTCAGGACGGGGGCTTAAGTTTGGGTCTCAGGGCACTGCCGGTGCTGGTGCTTGGTCTCTCCTTGGAGGCCCGGGTCAGCGAAATCTGAATAAGTGTGGAATGGAGAACCAAGAGCACGAGGCTCTTAAACCAGGCCCATGGTTGATAACACTCAGGACGGGGGCTTAAGTGTGGGTCTCCGGGCATGGCCGGTGCTGGTGCTTGGTCTCTCCTTGGAGGCCCGGGTCAGCGAAATCTAACTAATTGTGGAATGGAGAACCAAGAGCGCGAGGCTCTTTAACCCAGGCCCATGGGTGATAACAATCAGGAGAGGGACTTAAGTGTGGGTCCCCGGGCACGGCCGGTGCTGGTGCTTGGTCTCTCTGTGGAGGCCCGGTTCAGTGAAATGTGACTAAGAAAGAGATCTAAACACAGGAAACTGATACACATGTGTTTCCTTTGATTCCTTTGGAGATAACCATAGGACATATGGGTAAGAACGGGAACCAAGGATCCTTTGGAGATAAGCATAGGAGTGTTTCCTTTAAAGAGGATCATAGGAATGTTTCCTTTTGAATTACTCAGAGAGAGACCCAAATATTGCACTTCCGTAACCCCTAGTGTGGGACATTTCTAGGCATTTTGCTGTAATGTAAAGTGCCTACAAGTGTCCCATGTATTGTATTACCCTAACACCAAAGGTGTCGGACATTTCCAGGCTTTTTGCTGTAATGTAAAGTGCCTAGAAGTGTCCCAAGTATTGTATCTTTCCCTAACACAAAGAGTGAGACATTTCTAGGCATTTTCAGCACTCAGGACGGGGGCCTAAGTGTGGGTCCCCGGGCACAGCCGGTGCTGGTGCTGGGTCTCTCCATGGAGGCCTGGGTCAGCGAAATCGGACTAAGTGTGGAATGGAGAACCAAGGGCGCGAGGCTCTTTAACCAAGGCCCTTGGGTGATAACACTCAGGACGGGGTCTTAAGTGTGGGTCTCAGGGCACGGCCGGTGCTGGTGCTTGGTCTCTCCTTGGAGGCCCGGGTCAGCGAAATCTGAATAAGTGTGGAATGGAGAACCAAGAGCACGAGGCTCTTAAACCAGGCCCATGGGTGATAACACTCAGGACGGGGGCTTAAGTGTGGGTCTCAGGGCACTGCCGGTGCTGGTGCTTGGTCTCTCCTTG
This sequence comes from Pleuronectes platessa, assembly GCF_947347685.1. NCBI lineage: Eukaryota > Metazoa > Chordata > Actinopteri > Pleuronectiformes > Pleuronectidae > Pleuronectes > Pleuronectes platessa. The sequence continues at coordinate 240,609 of NW_026518969.1, forward strand.
GAGGCCCGGGTCAGCGAAATCTGAATAAGTGTGGAATGGAGAACCAAGAGCACGAGGCTCTTAAACCAGGCCCATGGTTGATAACACTCAGGACGGGGGCTTAAGTGTGGGTCTCCGGGCATGGCCGGTGCTGGTGCTTGGTCTCTCCTTGGAGGCCCGGGTCTGCGAAATCTAACTAATTGTGGAATGGAGAACCAAGAGCGCGAGGCTCTTTAACCCAGGCCCATGGGTGATAACAATCAGGAGAGGGACTTAAGTGTGGGTCCCCGGGCACGGCCGGTGCTGGTGCTTGGTCTCTCTGTGGAGGCCCGGTTCAGTGAAATGTGACTAAGAAAGAGATCTAAACACAGGAAACTGATACACATGTGTTTCCTTTGATTCCTTTGGAGATAACCATAGGACATATGGGTAAGAACGGGAACCAAGGATCCTTTGGAGATAAGCATAGGAGTGTTTCCTTTAAAGAGGATCATAGGAATGTTTCCTTTTGAATTACTCAGAGAGAGACCCAAATATTGCACTTCCGTAACCCCTAGTGTGGGACATTTCTAGGCATTTTGCTGTAATGTAAAGTGCCTACAAGTGTCCCATGTATTGTATTACCCTAACACCAAAGGTGTCGGACATTTCCAGGCATTTTTGTTGTAATGTAAAGTGCCTAGAAGTGTCCCAAGTATTGTATCTTTCCCTAACACAAAGAGTGAGACATTTCTAGGCATTTTCAGCACTCAGGACGGGGGCCTAAGTGTGGGTCCCCGGGCACAGCCGGTGCTGGTGCTGGGTCTCTCCATGGAGGCCTGGGTCAGCGAAATCGGACTAAGTGTGGAATGGAGAACCAAGGGCGCGAGGCTCTTTAACCAAGGCCCATGGGTGATAAAACTCAGGACGGGGGCTTAAGTGTGGGTCTCAGGGCACGGCCGGTGCTGGTGCTTGGTCTCTCCTTGGAGGCCCGGGTCAGCGAAATCTGAATAAGTGTGGAATTGAGAACCAAGAGCACGAGGCTCTTAAACCAGGCCCATGGGTGATAACACTCAGGACGGGGGCTTAAGTGTGGGTCCCCGGGCACGGCCGGTGCTGGTGCTTGGTCACTCCTTGGTGGCCAGGGTCAGTGAAATGTGACTAAGAAAGAGATCTAAACACAGGAAACTGATATACATATGTTTCCTTTGATTCCTTTGGAGATAACCATAGGCAACATGGGTAAGAACAGGAAACAAGGATCCTTTGGAGATAAGCATAGGAGTGTTTCCTTTAAAGAGGATCATAGGAATGTTTCCTTTTGAATTACTCAGAGAGAGACCCAAATATTGCGCTTCCTTAACCCCTATTGTTGGACATTTCTAGGCATTTTGCTGTAATGTAAAGTGCCTACAAGTGTCCCATGTATTGTATTACCCTAACACCAAAGGTGTGGGACATTTCCAGGCATTTTGCCTCAATGATAAGTGCCTAGAAGCGTCCGGCTCATTCTGATTGGATGGGACATTTCTAGGCATTTTTGTTATAATATAAAGCGCCTACAAATGTCCCATGTATTGTATTTTTCCCTGACACAAAGAGTGGAACATTTCTAGGCATTTTCAGCACTCAGGGTGTTGGCTTTAGAGTGGGTCCCCGGGCTCAGCAATATTTGGAGGTTTTTTCTCCCATGTTTTGTATTTTTCCCCATGAAAAAGTGTGGGACATTTCTAGGCATTTTTGCTATAATGTAAAGCGCCTAGAAGTGTCCCAAGTATTGTATCTTTCCCTAACACAAAGAGTGAGACATTTCTAGACATTTTCAGCACTCAGGACGGGGGCCTAAGTGTGGGTCCCCGGGAACGGCCGGTGCTGGTGCTGGGTCTCTCCATGGAGGCCTGGGTCAGCGAAATCGGACTAAGTGTGGAATGGAGAACCAAAGGCGCGAGGCTCTTTAACCAAGGCCCATGGGTGATAACATTCAGGACGGGGGCTTAAGTGTGGGTCTCTGGGCACAGCCGGTGCTGGTGCTGGGTCTCTCCATGGAGGCCTGGGTCAGCGAAATCGGACTAAGTGTGGAATGGAGAACCAAGGGCGCGAGGCTTTTTAACCAAGGCCCATGGGTGATAACACTCAGGACGGGGGCTTAAGTGTGGGTCTCAGGGCACGGCCGGTGCTGGTACTGGGTCTCTTAATGTATGCCCGGGTCAGCGAAAAGTGACTAAGTGTGGAATGGAAGACCAAGGGCGCGAGGCTCTTTAACCCAGGCCCATGGGTGATAACATTCAGGACGGGGGCTTAAGTGTGGGTCTCCGGGCACAGCCAGTGCTGGTGCTGGGTCTCTCCATGGAGGCCTGGGTCAGCGAAATCGGACTAAGTGTGGAATGGAGAACCAAGGGCGCGAGGCTCTTTAACCAAGGCCCATGGGTGATAACGCTCAGGACGTGGGCTTAAGTGTGGGTCTCCGGGCATGGCCGGTGCTGGTGCTTGGTCTCTCCTTGGAGGCCCGGGTCAGCGAAATCTGACTAAGTGTGGAATGGAGAACCAAGAGAACGAGGCTCTTTAACCCAGGCCCATGGGTGATAACACTCAGGACGGGGGCTTAAGTGTGGGTCCCCGGGCATGGCCGGTGCTGGTGCTTGGTCACTCCTTGGTGGCCAGGGTCAGTGAAATCGGACTAAGTGTGGAATGGAGAACAAAGGGCGCGAGGCTCTTTAACCAAGGCCCATGGGTGTTAACACTCAGGACGGGGGTTTAAGTGTGGGTCTCAGGGCACGGCCGGTGCTGGTGCTTGGTCTCTCCTTGGAGGCCCGGGTCAGCGAAATCGGACTAAGTGTGGAATGGAGAACCAAGGGCGCGAGGCTCTTTAACCAAGGCCCATGGGTGATAACACTCAGGACGGGGGCTTAAGTGTGGGTCTCAGGGCACTGCCGGTGCTGGTGCTTGGTCTCTCCTTGGAGGCCCGGGTCAGCGAAATCTGAATAAGTGTGGAATGGAGAACCAAGAGCACGAGGCTCTTAAACCAGGCCCATGGGTGATAACACTTAGGACGGGGACTTACGTGTGGGTGTCCGGGCATGGCCGGTGCTGGTGCTTGGTCTCTCCTTGGAGACCTGGGTCAGCGAAATCTGACTAAGTGTGGAATGGAGAACCAAGGGAGCGAGGCTCTTTAACCCAGGCCCATGGGTGATAACACTCAGGACGGGGGCTTAAGTGTGGGTCTCAGGGCACGGCCGGTGCTGGTGCCTGGTCTCTCCTTGGAGGCCCGGGTCAGCGAAATCGGACTAAGTGTGGAATGGAGAACCAAGGGCGCGAGGCTCTTTAACCAAGGCCCATGGGTGATAACACTCAGGACGGGGGCTTAAGTGTGGGTCTCAGGGCACGGCCGGTTCTGGTGCTTGGTCTCTCCTTGGAGGCCCGGGTCAGCGAAATCTGAATAAGTGTGGAATGGAGAACCAAGAGCACGAGGCTCTTAAACCAGGCCCATGGTTGATAACACTCAGGACGGGGGCTTAAGTGTGGGTCTCCGGGCATGGCCGGTGCTGGTGCTTGGTCTCTCCTTGGAGGCCCGGGTCAGCGAAATCTAACTAAGTGTGGAATGGAGAACCAAGAGCGCGAGGCTCTTTAACCCAGGCCCATGGGTGATAACACTCAGGAGAGGGACTTAAGTGTGGGTCCCCGGGCACGGCCGGTGCTGGTGCTTGGTCTCTCTGTGGAGGCCCGGTTCAGTGAAATGTGACTAAGAAAGAGATCTAAACACAGGAAACTGATACACATGTGTTTCCTTTGATTCCTTTGGAGATAACCATAGGACATATGGGTAAGAACGGGAACCAAGGATCCTTTGGAGATAAGCATAGGAGTGTTTCCTTTAAAGAGGATCATAGGAATGTTTCCTTTTGAATTACTCAGAGAGAGACCCAAATATTGCACTTCCGTAACCCCTAGTGTGGGACATTTCTAGGCATTTTGCTGTAATGTAAAGTGCCTACAAGTGTCCCATGTATTGTATTACCCTAACACCAAAGGTGTCGGACATTTCCAGGCATTTTTGCTGTAATGTAAAGTGCCTAGAAGTGTCCCAAGTATTGTATCTTTCCCTAACACAAAGAGTGAGACATTTCTAGGCATTTTCAGCACTCAGGACGGGGGCCTAAGTGTGGGTCCCCGGGCACAGCCGGTGCTGGTGCTGGGTCTCTCCATGGAGGCCTGGGTCAGCGAAATCGGACTAAGTGTGGAATGGAGAACCAAGGGCGCGAGGCTCTTTAACCAAGGCCCTTGGGTGATAACACTCAGGACGGGGTCTTAAGTGTGGGTCTCAGGGCACGGCCGGTGCTGGTGCTTGGTCTCTCCTTGGAGGCCCGGGTCAGCGAAATCTGAATAAGTGTGGAATGGAGAACCAAGAGCACGAGGCTCTTAAACCAGGCCCATGGGTGATAACACTCAGGACGGGGGCTTAAGTGTGGGTCTCAGGGCACTGCCGGTGCTGGTGCTTGGTCTCTCCTTGGAGGCCCGGGTCAGCGAAATCTGAATAAGTGTGGAATGGAGAACCAAGAGCACGAGGCTCTTAAACCAGGCCCATGGTTGATAACACTCAGGACGGGGGCTTAAGTGTGGGTCTCCGGGCATGGCCGGTGCTGGTGCTTGGTCTCTCCTTGGAGGCCCGGGTCAGCGAAATCTAACTAATTGTGGAATGGAGAACCAAGAGCGCGAGGCTCTTTAACCCAGGCCCATGGGTGATAACAATCAGGAGAGGGACTTAAGTGTGGGTCCCTGGGCATGGCCGGTGCTGGTGCTTGGTCTCTCTGTGGAGGCCCGGTTCAGTGAAATGTGACTAAGAAAGAGATCTAAACACAGGAAACTGATACACATGTGTTTCCTTTGATTCCTTTGGAGATAACCATAGGACATATGGGTAAGAACGGGAACCAAGGATCCTTTGGAGATAAGCATAGGAGTGTTTCCTTTAAAGAGGATCATAGGAATGTTTCCTTTTGAATTACTCAGAGAGAGACCCAAATATTGCACTTCCGTAACCCCTAGTGTGGGACATTTCTAGGCATTTTGCTGTAATGTAAAGTGCCTACAAGTGTCCCATGTATTGTATTACCCTAACACCAAAGGTGTCGGACATTTCCAGGCATTGTTGTTGAAATGTAAAGTGCCTAGAAGTGTCCCAAGTATTGTATCTTTCCCTAACACAAAGAGTGAGACATTTCTAGGCATTTTCAGCACTCAGGACGGGGGCCTAAGTGTGGGTCCCCGGGCACAGCCGGTGCTGGTGCTGGGTCTCTCCATGGAGGCCTGGGTCAGCGAAATCGGACTAAGTGTGGAATGGAGAACCAAGGGCGCGAGGCTCTTTAACCAAGGCCCATGGGTGATAAAACTCAGGACGGGGGCTTAAGTGTGGGTCTCAGGGCACGGCCGGTGCTGGTGCTTGGTCTCTCCTTGGAGGCCCGGGTCAGCGAAATCTGAATAAGTGTGGAATTGAGAACCAAGAGCACGAGGCTCTTAAACCAGGCCCATGGGTGATAACACTCAGGACGGGGGCTTAAGTGTGGGTCCCCGGGCACGGCCGGTGCTGGTGCTTGGTCACTCCTTGGTGGCCAGGGTCAGTGAAATGTGACTAAGAAAGAGATCTAAACACAGGAAACTGATATACATATGTTTCCTTTGATTCCTTTGGAGATAACCATAGGCAACATGGGTAAGAACAGGAAACAAGGATCCTTTGGAGATAAGCATAGGAGTGTTTCCTTTAAAGAGGATCATAGGAATGTTTCCTTTTGAATTACTCAGAGAGAGACCCAAATATTGCGCTTCCTTAACCCCTAGTGTTGGACATTTCTAGGCGTTTTGCTGTAATGTAAAGTGCCTACAAGTGTCCCATGTATTGTATTACCCTAACACCAAAGGTTTGGGACATTTCCAGGCATTTTGCCTCAATGATAAGTGCCTAGAAGCGTCCGGCTCATTCTGATTGGTTGGGACATTTCTAGGCATTTTTGCTATAATATAAAGCGCCTACAAATGTCCCATGTATTGTATTTTTCCCTGACACAAAGAGTGGAACATTTCTAGGCATTTTCAGCACTCAGGGTGTTGGCTTTAGAGTGGGTCCCCGGGCTCAGCAATATTTGGAGGTTTTTTCTCCCATGTTTTGTATTTTTCCCCATGAAAAAGTGTGGGACATTTCTAGGCATTTTTGCTATAATGTAAAGCGCCTAGAAGTGTCCAAAGTATTGTATCTTTCCCTAACACAAAGAGTGAGACATTTCTAGGCATTTTCAGCACTCAGGACGGGGGCCTAAGTGTGGGTCCCCGGGAACGGCCGGTGCTGGTGCTGGGTCTCTCCATGGAGGCCTGGGTCAGCGAAATCTGACTAAGTGTGGAATGGAGAACCAAGGGAGCGAGGCTCTTTAACCCAGGCCCATGGGTGATAACACTCAGGACGGGGGCTTAAGTGTGGGTCTCAGGGCACGGCCGGTGCTGGTGCCTGGTCTCTCCTTGGAGGCCCGGGTCAGCGAAATCGGACTAAGTGTGGAATGGAGAACCAAGGGCGCGAGGCTCTTTAACCAAGGCCCATGGGTGATAACACTCAGGACGGGGGCTTAAGTGTGGGTCTCAGGGCACGGCCGGTTCTGGTGCTTGGTCTCTCCTTGGAGGCCCGGGTCAGCGAAATCTGAATAAGTGTGGAATGGAGAACCAAGAGCACGAGGCTCTTAAACCAGGCCCATGGTTGATAACACTCAGGACGGGGGCTTAAGTGTGGGTCTCCGGGCATGGCCGGTGCTGGTGCTTGGTCTCTCCTTGGAGGCCCGGGTCAGCGAAATCTAACTAAGTGTGGAATGGAGAACCAAGAGCGCGAGGCTCTTTAACCCAGGCCCATGGGTGATAACACTCAGGAGAGGGACTTAAGTGTGGGTCCCCGGGCACGGCCGGTGCTGGTGCTTGGTCTCTCTGTGGAGGCCCGGTTCAGTGAAATGTGACTAAGAAAGAGATCTAAACACAGGAAACTGATACACATGTGTTTCCTTTGATTCCTTTGGAGATAACCATAGGACATATGGGTAAGAACGGGAACCAAGGATCCTTTGGAGATAAGCATAGGAGTGTTTCCTTTAAAGAGGATCATAGGAATGTTTCCTTTTGAATTACTCAGAGAGAGACCCAAATATTGCACTTCCGTAACCCCTAGTGTGGGACATTTCTAGGCATTTTGCTGTAATGTAAAGTGCCTACAAGTGTCCCATGTATTGTATTACCCTAACACCAAAGGTGTCGGACATTTCCAGGCATTTTTGCTGTAATGTAAAGTGCCTAGAAGTGTCCCAAGTATTGTACCTTTCCCTAACACAAAGAGTGAGACATTTCTAGGCATTTTCAGCACTCAGGACGGGGGCCTAAGTGTGGGTCCCCGGGCACAGCCGGTGCTAGTGCTGGGTCTCTCCATGGAGGCCTGGGTCAGCGAAATCGGACTAAGTGTGGAATGGAGAACCAAGGGCGCGAGGCTCTTTAACCAAGGCCCTTGGGTGATAACACTCAGGACGGGGTCTTAAGTGTGGGTCTCAGGGCACGGCCGGTGCTGGTGCTTGGTCTCTCCTTGGAGGCCCGGGTCAGCGAAATCTGAATAAGTGTGGAATGGAGAACCAAGAGCACGAGGCTCTTAAACCGGGCCCATGGGTGATAACACTCAGGACGGGGGCTTAAGTGTGGGTCTCAGGGCACGGCCGGTGCTGGTGCTTGGTCTCTCCTTGGAGGCCCGGGTCAGCGAAATCGGACTAAGTGTGGAATGGAGAACCAAGGGCGCGAGGCTCTTTAACCAAGGCCCATGGGTGATAACACTCAGGACGGGGGCTTAAGTTTGGGTCTCAGGGCACTGCCGGTGCTGGTGCTTGGTCTCTCCTTGGAGGCCCGGGTCAGCGAAATCTGAATAAGTGTGGAATGGAGAACCAAAAGCACGAGGCTCTTAAACCAGGCCCATGGTTGATAACACTCAGGACGGGGGCTTAAGTGTGGGTCTCCGGGCATGGCCGGTGCTGGTGCTTGGTCTCTCCTTGGAGGCCCGGGTCAGCGAAATCTAACTAATTGTGGAATGGAGAACCAAGAGCGCGAGGCTCTTTAACCCAGGCCCATGGGTGATAACAATCAGGAGAGGGACTTAAGTGTGGGTCCCCGGGCATGGCCGGTGCTGGTGCTTGGTCTCTCTGTGGAGGCCCGGTTCAGTGAAATGTGACTAAGAAAGAGATCTAAACACAGGAAACTGATACACATGTGTTTCCTTTGATTCCTTTGGAGATAACCATAGGACATATGGGTAAGAACGGGAACCAAGGATCCTTTGGAGATAAGCATAGGAGTGTTTCCTTTTAAGAGGATCATAGGAATGTTTCCTTTTGAATTACTCAGAGAGAGACCCAAATATTGCACTTCCGTAACCCCTAGTGTGGGACATTTCTAGGCATTTTGCTGTAATGTAAAGTGCCTACAAGTGTCCCATGTATTGTATTACCCTAACACCAAAGGTGTCGGACATTTCCAGGCATTTTTGTTGTAATGTAAAGTGCCTAGAAGTGTCCCAAGTATTGTATCTTTCCCTAACACAAAGAGTGAGACATTTCTAGGCATTTTCAGCACTCAGGACGGGGGCCTAAGTGTGGGTCCCCGGGCACAGCCGGTGCTGGTGCTGGGTCTCTCCATGGAGGCCTGGGTCAGCGAAATCGGACTAAGTGTGGAATGGAGAACCAAGGGCGCGAGGCTCTTTAACCAAGGCCCATGGGTGATAAAACTCAGGACGGGGGCTTAAGTGTGGGTCTCAGGGCACGGCCGGTGCTGGTGCTTGGTCTCTCCTTGGAGGCCCGGGTCAGCGAAATCTGAATAAGTGTGGAATTGAGAACCAAGAGCACGAGGCTCTTAAACCAGGCCCATGGGTGATAACACTCAGGACGGGGGCTTAAGTGTGGGTCCCCGGGCACGGCCGGTGCTGGTGCTTGGTCACTCCTTGGTGGCCAGGGTCAGTGAAATGTGACTAAGAAAGAGATCTAAACACAGGAAACTGATATACATATGTTTCCTTTGATTCCTTTGGAGATAACCATAGGCAACATGGGTAAGAACAGGAAACAAGGATCCTTTGGAGATAAGCATAGGAGTGTTTCCTTTAAAGAGGATCATAGGAATGTTTCCTTTTGAATTACTCAGAGAGAGACCCAAATATTGCGCTTCCTTAACCCCTAGCGTTGGACATTTCTAGGCATTTTGCTGTAATGTAAAGTGCCTACAAGTGTCCCATGTATTGTATTACCCTAACACCAAAGGTTTGGGACATTTCCAGGCATTTTGCCTCAATGATAAGTGCCTAGAAGCGTCCGGCTCATTCTGATTGGTTGGGACATTTCTAGGCATTTTTGCTATAATATAAAGCGCCTACAAATGTCCCATGTATTGTATTTTTCCCTGACACAAAGAGTGGAACATTTCTAGGCATTTTCAGCACTCAGGGTGTTGGCTTTAGAGTGGGTCCCCGGGCTCAGCAATATTTGGAGGTTTTTTCTCCAATGTTTTGTATTTTTCCCCATGAAAAAGTGTGGGACATTTCTAGGCATTTTTGCTATAATGTAAAGCGCCTAGAAGTGTCCCAAGTATTGTATCTTTCCCTAACACAAAGAGTGAGACATTTCTAGGCATTTTCAGCACTCAGGACGGGGGCCTAAGTGTGGGTCCCCGGGAACGGCCGGTGCTGGTGCTGGGTCTCTCCATGGAGGCCTGGGTCAGCGAAATCGGACTAAGTGTGGAATGGAGAACCAAAGGCGCGAGGCTCTTTAACCAAGGCCCATGGGTGATAACATTCAGGACGGGGGCTTAAGTGTGGGTCTCTGGGCACAGCCGGTGCTGGTGCTGGGTCTCTCCATGGAGGCCTGGGTCAGCGAAATCGGACTAAGTGTGGAATGGAGAACCAAGGGCGCGAGGCTCTTTAACCCAGGCCCATGGGTGATAACACTCAGGACGGAGGCTTAAGTGTGGGTCTCAAGGCACGGCCGGTGCTGGTACTGGGTCTCTTAATGTATGCCCGGGTCAGCGAAAAGTGACTAAGTGTGGAATGGAAGACCAAGGGCGCGAGGCTCTTTAACCCAGGCCCATGGGTGATAACATTCAGGACAGGGGCTTAAGTGTGGGTCTCCGGGAACAGCCAGTGCTGGTGCTGGGTCTCTCCATGGAGGCCTGGGTCAGTGAAATCGGACTAAGTGTGGAATGGAGAACAAAGGGCGCGAGGCTCTTTAACCAAGGCCCATGGGTGTTAACACTCAGGACGGGGGTTTAAGTGTGGGTCTCAGGGCACGGCCGGTGCTGGTGCTTGGTCTCTCCTTGGAGAACCGGGTCAGCGAAATCTGATTAAGTGTGGAATGGAGAACCTAGAGCACGAGGCTCTTTAACCAAGGCCCATGGGTGATAACACTTAGGACGGGGACTTACGTGTGGGTCTCCGGGCATGGCCGGTGCTGGTGCTTGGTCTCTCCTTGGAGACCTGGGTCAGCGAAATCTGACTAAGTGTGGAATGGAGAACCAAGGGAGCGAGGCTCTTTAACCCAGGCCCATGGGTGATAACACTCAGGACGGGGGCTTAAGTGTGGGTCTCAGGGCACGGCCGGTGCTGGTGCCTGGTCTCTCCTTGGAGGCCCGGGTCAGCGAAATCGGACTAAGTGTGGAATGGAGAACCAAGGGCGCGAGGCTCTTTAACCAAGGCCCATGGGTGATAACACTCAGGACGGGGGCTTAAGTGTGGGTCTCAGGGCACGGCCGGTTCTGGTGCTTGGTCTCTCCTTGGAGGCCCGGGTCAGCGAAATCTGAATAAGTGTGGAATGGAGAACCAAGAGCACGAGGCTCTTAAACCAGGCCCATGGTTGATAACACTCAGGACGGGGGCTTAAGTGTGGGTCTCCGGGCATGGCCGGTGCTGGTGCTTGGTCTCTCCTTGGAGGCCCGGGTCAGCGAAATCTAACTAAATGTGGAATGGAGAACCAAGAGCGCGAGGCTCTTTAACCCAGGCCCATGGGTGATAACACTCAGGAGAGGGACTTAAGTGTGGGTCCCCGGGCACGGCCGGTGCTGGTGCTTGGTCTCTCTGTGGAGGCCCGGTTCAGTGAAATGTGACTAAGAAAGAGATCTAAACACAGGAAACTGATACACATGTGTTTCCTTTGATTCCTTTGGAGATAACCATAGGACATATGGGTAAGAACGGGAACCAAGGATCCTTTGGAGATAAGCATAGGAGTGTTTCCTTTAAAGAGGATCATAGGAATGTTTCCTTTTGAATTACTCAGAGAGAGACCCAAATATTGCACTTCCGTAACCCCTAGTGTGGGACATTTCTAGGCATTTTGCTGTAATGTAAAGTGCCTACAAGTGTCCCATGTATTGTATTACCCTAACACCAAAGGTGTCGGACATTTCCAGGCATTTTTGCTGTAATGTAAAGTGCCTAGAAGTGTCCCAAGTATTGTATCTTTCCCTAACACAAAGAGTGAGACATTTCTAGGCATTTTCAGCACTCAGGACGGGGGCCTAAGTGTGGGTCCCCGGGCACAGCCGGTGCTGGTGCTGGGTCTCTCCATGGAGGCCTGGGTCAGCGAAATCGGACTAAGTGTGGAATGGAGAACCAAGGGCGCGAGGCTCTTTAACCAAGGCCCTTGGGTGATAACACTCAGGACGGGGTCTTAAGTGTGGGTCTCAGGGCACGGCCGGTACTGGTGCTTGGTCTCTCCTTGGAGGCCCGGGTCAGCGAAATCTGAATAAGTGTGGAATGGAGAACCAAGAGCACGAGGCTCTTAAACCGGGCCCATGGGTGATAACACTCAGGACGGGGGCTTAAGTGTGGGTCTCAGGGCACGGCCGGTGCTGGTGCTTGGTCTCTCCTTGGAGGCCCGGGTCAGCGAAATCGGACTAAGTGTGGAATGGAGAACCAAGGGCGCGAGGCTCTTTAACCAAGGCCCATGGGTGATAACACTCAGGACGGGGGCTTAAGTTTGGGTCTCAGGGCACTGCCGGTGCTGGTGCTTGGTCTCTCCTTGGAGGCCCGGGTCAGCGAAATCTGAATAAGTGTGGAATGGAGAACCAAGAGCACGAGGCTCTTAAACCAGGCCCATGGTTGATAACACTCAGGACGGGGGCTTAAGTGTGGGTCTCCGGGCATGGCCGGTGCTGGTGCTTGGTCTCTCCTTGGAGGCCCGGGTCAGCGAAATCTAACTAATTGTGGAATGGAGAACCAAGAGCGCGAGGCTCTTTAACCCAGGCCCATGGGTGATAACAATCAGGAGAGGGACTTAAGTGTGGGTCCCCGGGCACGGCCGGTGCTGGTGCTTGGTCTCTCTGTGGAGGCCCGGTTCAGTGAAATGTGACTAAGAAAGAGATCTAAACACAGGAAACTGATACACATGTGTTTCCTTTGATTCCTTTGGAGATAACCATAGGACATATGGGTAAGAACGGGAACCAAGGATCCTTTGGAGATAAGCATAGGAGTGTTTCCTTTAAAGAGGATCATAGGAATGTTTCCTTTTGAATTACTCAGAGAGAGACCCAAATATTGCACTTCCGTAACCCCTAGTGTGGGACATTTCTAGGCATTTTGCTGTAATGTAAAGTGCCTACAAGTGTCCCATGTATTGTATTACCCTAACACCAAAGGTGTCGGACATTTCCAGGCTTTTTGCTGTAATGTAAAGTGCCTAGAAGTGTCCCAAGTATTGTATCTTTCCCTAACACAAAGAGTGAGACATTTCTAGGCATTTTCAGCACTCAGGACGGGGGCCTAAGTGTGGGTCCCCGGGCACAGCCGGTGCTGGTGCTGGGTCTCTCCATGGAGGCCTGGGTCAGCGAAATCGGACTAAGTGTGGAATGGAGAACCAAGGGCGCGAGGCTCTTTAACCAAGGCCCTTGGGTGATAACACTCAGGACGGGGTCTTAAGTGTGGGTCTCAGGGCACGGCCGGTGCTGGTGCTTGGTCTCTCCTTGGAGGCCCGGGTCAGCGAAATCTGAATAAGTGTGGAATGGAGAACCAAGAGCACGAGGCTCTTAAACCAGGCCCATGGGTGATAACACTCAGGACGGGGGCTTAAGTGTGGGTCTCAGGGCACTGCCGGTGCTGGTGCTTGGTCTCTCCTTGGAGGCCCGGGTCAGCGAAATCTGAATAAGTGTGGAATGGAGAACCAAGAGCACGAGGCTCTTAAACCAGGCCCATGGTTGATAACACTCAGGACGGGGGCTTAAGTGTGGGTCTCCGGGCATGGCCGGTGCTGGTGCTTGGTCTCTCCTTGGAGGCCCGGGTCTGCGAAATCTAACTAATTGTGGAATGGAGAACCAAGAGCGCGAGGCTCTTTAACCCAGGCCCATGGGTGATAACAATCAGGAGAGGGACTTAAGTGTGGGTCCCCGGGCACGGCCGGTGCTGGTGCTTGGTCTCTCTGTGGAGGCCCGGTTCAGTGAAATGTGACTAAGAAAGAGATCTAAACACAGGAAACTGATACACATGTGTTTCCTTTGATTCCTTTGGAGATAACCATAGGACATATGGGTAAGAACGGGAACCAAGGATCCTTTGGAGATAAGCATAGGAGTGTTTCCTTTAAAGAGGATCATAGGAATGTTTCCTTTTGAATTACTCAGAGAGAGACCCAAATATTGCACTTCCGTAACCCCTAGTGTGGGACATTTCTAGGCATTTTGCTGTAATGTAAAGTGCCTACAAGTGTCCCATGTATTGTATTACCCTAACACCAAAGGTGTCGGACATTTCCAGGCATTTTTGTTGTAATGTAAAGTGCCTAGAAGTGTCCCAAGTATTGTATCTTTCCCTAACACAAAGAGTGAGACATTTCTAGGCATTTTCAGCACTCAGGACGGGGGCCTAAGTGTGGGTCCCCGGGCACAGCCGGTGCTGGTGCTGGGTCTCTCCATGGAGGCCTGGGTCAGCGAAATCGGACTAAGTGTGGAATGGAGAACCAAGGGCGCGAGGCTCTTTAACCAAGGCCCATGGGTGATAAAACTCAGGACGGGGGCTTAAGTGTGGGTCTCAGGGCACGGCCGGTGCTGGTGCTTGGTCTCTCCTTGGAGGCCCGGGTCAGCGAAATCTGAATAAGTGTGGAATTGAGAACCAAGAGCACGAGGCTCTTAAACCAGGCCCATGGGTGATAACACTCAGGACGGGGGCTTAAGTGTGGGTCCCCGGGCACGGCCGGTGCTGGTGCTTGGTCACTCCTTGGTGGCCAGGGTCAGTGAAATGTGACTAAGAAAGAGATCTAAACACAGGAAACTGATATACATATGTTTCCTTTGATTCCTTTGGAGATAACCATAGGCAACATGGGTAAGAACAGGAAACAAGGATCCTTTGGAGATAAGCATAGGAGTGTTTCCTTTAAAGAGGATCATAGGAATGTTTCCTTTTGAATTACTCAGAGAGAGACCCAAATATTGCGCTTCCTTAACCCCTAGCGTTGGACATTTCTAGGCATTTTGCTGTAATGTAAAGTGCCTACAAGTGTCCCATGTATTGTATTACCCTAACACCAAAGGTTTGGGACATTTCCAGGCATTTTGCCTCAATGATAAGTGCCTAGAAGCGTCCGGCTCATTCTGATTGGTTGGGACATTTCTAGGCATTTTTGCTATAATATAAAGCGCCTACAAATGTCCCATGTATTGTATTTTTCCCTGACACAAAGAGTGGAACATTTCTAGGCATTTTCAGCACTCAGGGTGTTGGCTTTAGAGTGGGTCCCCGGGCTCAGCAATATTTGGAGGTTTTTTCTCCAATGTTTTGTATTTTTCCCCATGAAAAAGTGTGGGACATTTCTAGGCATTTTTGCTATAATGTAAAGCGCCTAGAAGTGTCCCAAGTATTGTATCTTTCCCTAACACAAAGAGTGAGACATTTCTAGGCATTTTCAGCACTCAGGACGGGGGCCTAAGTGTGGGTCCCCGGGAACGGCCGGTGCTGGTGCTGGGTCTCTCCATGGAGGCCTGGGTCAGCGAAATCGGACTAAGTGTGGAATGGAGAACCAAAGGCGCGAGGCTCTTTAACCAAGGCCCATGGGTGATAACATTCAGGACGGGGGCTTAAGTGTGGGTCTCTGGGCACAGCCGGTGCTGGTGCTGGGTCTCTCCATGGAGGCCTGGGTCAGCGAAATCGGACTAAGTGTGGAATGGAGAACCAAGGGCGCGAGGCTCTTTAACCCAGGCCCATGGGTGATAACACTCAGGACGGAGGCTTAAGTGTGGGTCTCAAGGCACGGCCGGTGCTGGTACTGGGTCTCTTAATGTATGCCCGGGTCAGCGAAAAGTGACTAAGTGTGGAATGGAAGACCAAGGGCGCGAGGCTCTTTAACCCAGGCCCATGGGTGATAACATTCAGGACAGGGGCTTAAGTGTGGGTCTCCGGGAACAGCCAGTGCTGGTGCTGGGTCTCTCCATGGAGGCCTGGGTCAGTGAAATCGGACTAAGTGTGGAATGGAGAACAAAGGGCGCGAGGCTCTTTAACCAAGGTCCATGGGTGTTAACACTCAGGACGGGGGTTTAAGTGTGGGTCTCAGGGCACGGCCGGTGCTGGTGCTTGGTCTCTCCTTGGAGAACCGGGTCAGCGAAATCTGATTAAGTGTGGAATGGAGAACCTAGAGCACGAGGCTCTTTAACCAAGGCCCATGGGTGATAACACTTAGGACGGGGACTTACGTGTGGGTCTCCGGGCATGGCCGGTGCTGGTGCTTGGTCTCTCCTTGGAGACCTGGGTCAGCGAAATCTGACTAAGTGTGGAATGGAGAACCAAGGGAGCGAGGCTCTTTAACCCAGGCCCATGGGTGATAACACTCAGGACGGGGGCTTAAGTGTGGGTCTCAGGGCACGGCCGGTGCTGGTGCCTGGTCTCTCCTTGGAGGCCCGGGTCAGCGAAATCGGACTAAGTGTGGAATGGAGAACCAAGGGCGCGAGGCTCTTTAACCAAGGCCCATGGGTGATAACACTCAGGACGGGGGCTTAAGTGTGGGTCTCAGGGCACGGCCGGTTCTGGTGCTTGGTCTCTCCTTGGAGGCCCGGGTCAGCGAAATCTGAATAAGTGTGGAATGGAGAACCAAGAGCACGAGGCTCTTAAACCAGGCCCATGGTTGATAACACTCAGGACGGGGGCTTAAGTGTGGGTCTCCGGGCATGGCCGGTGCTGGTGCTTGGTCTCTCCTTGGAGGCCCGGGTCAGCGAAATCTAACTAAATGTGGAATGGAGAACCAAGAGCGCGAGGCTCTTTAACCCAGGCCCATGGGTGATAACACTCAGGAGAGGGACTTAAGTGTGGGTCCCCGGGCACGGCCGGTGCTGGTGCTTGGTCTCTCTGTGGAGGCCCGGTTCAGTGAAATGTGACTAAGAAAGAGATCTAAACACAGGAAACTGATACACATGTGTTTCCTTTGATTCCTTTGGAGATAACCATAGGACATATGGGTAAGAACGGGAACCAAGGATCCTTTGGAGATAAGCATAGGAGTGTTTCCTTTAAAGAGGATCATAGGAATGTTTCCTTTTGAATTACTCAGAGAGAGACCCAAATATTGCACTTCCGTAACCCCTAGTGTGGGACATTTCTAGGCATTTTGCTGTAATGTAAAGTGCCTACAAGTGTCCCATGTATTGTATTACCCTAACACCAAAGGTGTCGGACATTTCCAGGCATTTTTGCTGTAATGTAAAGTGCCTAGAAGTGTCCCAAGTATTGTATCTTTCCCTAACACAAAGAGTGAGACATTTCTAGGCATTTTCAGCACTCAGGACGGGGGCCTAAGTGTGGGTCCCCGGGCACAGCCGGTGCTTGTGCTGGGTCTCTCCATGGAGGCCTGGGTCAGCGAAATCGGACTAAGTGTGGAATGGAGAACCAAGGGCGCGAGGCTCTTTAACCAAGGCCCTTGGGTGATAACACTCAGGACGGGGTCTTAAGTGTGGGTCTCAGGGCACGGCCGGTACTGGTGCTTGGTCTCTCCTTGGAGGCCCGGGTCAGCGAAATCTGAATAAGTGTGGAATGGAGAACCAAGAGCACGAGGCTCTTAAACCGGGCCCATGGGTGATAACACTCAGGACGGGGGCTTAAGTGTGGGTCTCAGGGCACGGCCGGTGCTGGTGCTTGGTCTCTCCTTGGAGGCCCGGGTCAGCGAAATCGGACTAAGTGTGGAATGGAGAACCAAGGGCGCGAGGCTCTTTAACCAAGGCCCATGGGTGATAACACTCAGGACGGGGGCTTAAGTTTGGGTCTCAGGGCACTGCCGGTGCTGGTGCTTGGTCTCTCCTTGGAGGCCCGGGTCAGCGAAATCTGAATAAGTGTGGAATGGAGAACCAAGAGCACGAGGCTCTTAAACCAGGCCCATGGGTGATAACACTCAGGACGGGGGCTTAAGTGTGGGTCTCAGGGCACTGCCGGTGCTGGTGCTTGGTCTCTCCTTGGAGGCCCGGGTCAGCGAAATCTGAATAAGTGTGGAATGGAGAACCAAGAGCACGAGGCTCTTAAACCAGGCCCATGGTTGATAACACTCAGGACGGGGGCTTAAGTGTGGGTCTCCGGGCATGGCCGGTGCTGGTGCTTGGTCTCTCCTTGGAGGCCCGGGTCTGCGAAATCTAACTAATTGTGGAATGGAGAACCAAGAGCGCGAGGCTCTTTAACCCAGGCCCATGGGTGATAACAATCAGGAGAGGGACTTAAGTGTGGGTCCCCGGGCACGGCCGGTGCTGGTGCTTGGTCTCTCTGTGGAGGCCCGGTTCAGTGAAATGTGACTAAGAAAGAGATCTAAACACAGGAAACTGATACACATGTGTTTCCTTTGATTCCTTTGGAGATAACCATAGGACATATGGGTAAGAACGGGAACCAAGGATCCTTTGGAGATAAGCATAGGAGTGTTTCCTTTAAAGAAGATCATAGGAATGTTTCCTTTTGAATTACTCAGAGAGAGACCCAAATATTGCACTTCCGTAACCCCTAGTGTGGGACATTTCTAGGCATTTTGCTGTAATGTAAAGTGCCTACAAGTGTCCCATGTATTGTATTACCCTAACACCAAAGGTGTCGGACATTTCCAGGCATTTTTGTTGTAATGTAAAGTGCCTAGAAGTGTCCCAAGTATTGTATCTTTCCCTAACACAAAGAGTGAGACATTTCTAGGCATTTTCAGCACTCAGGACGGGGGCCTAAGTGTGGGTCCCCGGGCACAGCCGGTGCTGGTGCTGGGTCTCTCCATGGAGGCCTGGGTCAGCGAAATCGGACTAAGTGTGGAATGGAGAACCAAGGGCGCGAGGCTCTTTAACCAAGGCCCATGGGTGATAAAACTCAGGACGGGGGCTTAAGTGTGGGTCTCAGGGCACGGCCGGTGCTGGTGCTTGGTCTCTCCTTGGAGGCCCGGGTCAGCGAAATCTGAATAAGTGTGGAATTGAGAACCAAGAGCACGAGGCTCTTAAACCAGGCCCATGGGTGATAACACTCAGGACGGGGGCTTAAGTGTGGGTCCCCGGGCACGGCCGGTGCTGGTGCTTGGTCACTCCTTGGTGGCCAGGGTCAGTGAAATGTGACTAAGAAAGAGATCTAAACACAGGAAACTGATATACATATGTTTCCTTTGATTCCTTTGGAGATAACCATAGGCAACATGGGTAAGAACAGGAAACAAGGATCCTTTGGAGATAAGCATAGGAGTGTTTCCTTTAAAGAGGATCATAGGAATGTTTCCTTTTGAATTACTCAGAGAGAGACCCAAATATTGCGCTTCCTTAACCCCTAGTGTTGGACATTTCTAGGCATTTTGCTGTAATGTAAAGTGCCTACAAGTGTCCCATGTATTGTATTACCCTAACACCAAAGGTGTGGGACATTTCAAGGCATTTTGCCTCAATGATAAGTGCCTAGAAGCGTCCGGCTCATTCTGATTGGTTGGGACATTTCTAGGCATTTTTGCAATAATATAAAGCGCCTACAAATGTCCCATGTATTGTATTTTTCCCTGACACAAAGAGTGGAACATTTCTAGGCATTTTCAGCACTCAGGGTGTTGGCTTTAGAGTGGGTCCCCGGGCTCAGCAATATTTGGAGGTTTTTTCTCCCATGTTTTGTATTTTTCCCCATGAAAAAGTGTGGGACATTTCTAGGCATTTTTGCTATAATGTAAAGCGCCTAGAAGTGTCCCAAGTATTGTATCTTTCCCTAACACAAAGAGTGAGACATTTCTAGGCATTTTCAGCAGTCAGGACGGGGGCCTAAGTGTGGGTCCCCGGGAACGGCCGGTGCTGGTGCTGGGTCTCTCCATGGAGGCCTGGGTCAGCGAAATCGGACTAAGTGTGGAATGGAGAACCAAAGGCGCGAGGCTCTTTAACCAAGGCCCATGGGTGATAACATTCAGAACGGGGGCTTAAGTGTGGGTCTCTGGGCACAGCCGGTGCTGGTGCTGGGTCTCTCCATGGAGGCCTGGGTCAGCGAAATCGGACTAAGTGTGGAATGGAGAACCAAGGGCGCGAGGCTCTTTAACCAAGGCCCATGTGTGATAACACTCAGGACGGGGGCTTAAGTGTGGGTCTCAGGGCACGGCCGGTGCTGGTACTGGGTCTCTTAATGTATGCCCGGGTCAGCGAAAAGTGACTAAGTGTGGAATGGAAGACCAAGGGCGCGAGGCTCTTTAACCCAGGCCCATGGGTGATAACATTCAGGACGGGGGCTTAAGTGTGGGTCTCCGGGCACAGCCAGTGCTGGTGCTGGGTCTCTCCATGGAGGCCTGGGTCAGCGAAATCGGACTAAGTGTGGAATGGAGAACCAAGGGCGCGAGGCTCTTTAACCCAGGCCCATGGGTGATAACACTCAGGACGGAGGCTTAAGTGTGGGTCTCAAGGCACGGCCGGTGCTGGTACTGAGTCTCTTAATGTATGCCCGGGTCAGCGAAAAGTGACTAAGTGTGGAATGGAAGACCAAGGGCGCGAGGCTCTTTAACCCAGGCCCATGGGTGATAACATTCAGGACGGGGGCTTAAGTGTGGGTCTCCGGGAACAGCCAGTGCTGGTGCTGGGTCTCTCCATGGAGGCCTGGGTCAGCGAAATCGGACTAAGTGTGGAATGGAGAACAAAGGGCGCGAGGCTCTTTAACCAAGGCCCATGGGTGTTAACACTCAGGACGGGGACTTACGTGTGGGTCTCCGGGCATGGCCGGTGCTGGTGCTTGGTCTCTCCTTGGAGACCTGGGTCAGCGAAATCTGACTAAGTGTGGAATGGAGAACCAAGGGAGCGAGGCTCTTTAACCCAGGCCCATGGGTGATAACACTCAGGACGGGGGCTTAAGTGTGGGTCTCAGGGCACGGCCGGTGCTGGTGCCTGGTCTCTCCTTGGAGGCCCGGGTCAGCGAAATCGGACTAAGTGTGGAATGGAGAACCAAGGGCGCGAGGCTCTTTAACCAAGGCCCATGGGTGATAACACTCAGGACGGGGGCTTAAGTGTGGGTCTCAGGGCACGGCCGGTGCTGGTGCTTGGTCTCTCCTTGGAGGCCCGGGTCAGCGAAATCTGAATAAGTGTGGAATGGAGAACCAAGAGCACGAGGCTCTTAAACCAGGCCCATGGTTGATAACACTCAGGACGGGGGCTTAAGTGTGGGTCTCCGGGCATGGCCGGTGCTGGTGCTTGGTCTCTCCTTGGAGGCCCGGGTCAGCGAAATCTAACTAAGTGTGGAATGGAGAACCAAGAGCGCGAGGCTCTTTAACCCAGGCCCATGGGTGATAACACTCAGGAGAGGGACTTAAGTGTGGGTCCCCGGGCACGGCCGGTGCTGGTGCTTGGTCTCTCTGTGGAGGCCCGGTTCAGTGAAATGTGACTAAGAAAGAGATCTAAACACAGGAAACTGATACACATGTGTTTCCTTTGATTCCTTTGGAGATAACCATAGGACATATGGGTAAGAACGGGAACCAAGGATCCTTTGGAGATAAGCATAGGAGTGTTTCCTTTAAAGAGGATCATAGGAATGTTTCCTTTTGAATTACTCAGAGAGAGACCCAAATATTGCACTTCCGTAACCCCTAGTGTGGGACATTTCTAGGCATTTTGCTGTAATGTAAAGTGCCTACAAGTGTCCCATGTATTGTATTACCCTAACACCAAAGGTGTCGGACATTTCCAGGCATTTTTGCTGTAATGTAAAGTGCCTAGAAGTGTCCCAAGTATTGTATCTTTCCCTAACACAAAGAGTGAGACATTTCTAGGCATTTTCAGCACTCAGGACGGGGGCCTAAGTGTGGGTCCCCGGGCACAGCCGGTGCTGGTGCTGGGTCTCTCCATGGAGGCCTGGGTCAGCGAAATCGGACTAAGTGTGGAATGGAGAACCAAGGGCGCGAGGCTCTTTAACCAAGGCCCTTGGGTGATAACACTCAGGACGGGGTCTTAAGTGTGGGTCTCAGGGCACGGCCGGTGCTGGTGCTTGGTCTCTCCTTGGAGGCCCGGGTCAGCGAAATCTGAATAAGTGTGGAATGGAGAACCAAGAGCACGAGGCTCTTAAACCAGGCCCATGGGTGATAACACTCAGGACGGGGGCTTAAGTGTGGGTCTCAGGGCACGGCCGGTGCTGGTGCTTGGTCTCTCCTTGGAGGCCCGGGTCAGCGAAATCTGAATAAGTGTGGAATGGAGAACCAAGAGCACGAGGCTCTTAAACCAGGCCCATGGGTGATAACACTCAGGACGGGGGCTTAAGTGTGGGTCTCAGGGCACGGCCGGTGCTGGTGCTTGGTCTCTCCTTGGAGGCCCGGGTCAGCGAAATCGGACTAAGTGTGGAATGGAGAACCAAGGGCGCGAGGCTCTTTAACCAAGGCCCATGGGTGATAACACTCAGGACGGGGGCTTAAGTGTGGGTCTCAGGGCACTGCCGGTGCTGGTGCTTGGTCTCTCCTTGGAGGCCCGGGTCAGCGAAATCTGAATAAGTGTGGAATGGAGAACCAAGAGCACGAGGCTCTTAAACCAGGCCCATTGTTGATAACACTCAGGACGGGGGCTTAAGTGTGGGTCTCCGGGCATGGCCGGTGCTGGTGCTTGGTCTCTCCTTGGAGGCCCGGGTCTGCGAAATCTAACTAATTGTGGAATGGAGAACCAAGAGCGCGAGGCTCTTTAACCCAGGCCCATGGGTGATAACAATCAGGAGAGGGACTTAAGTGTGGGTCCCCGGGCACGGCCGGTGCTGGTGCTTGGTCTCTCTGTGGAGGCCCGGTTCAGTGAAATGTGACTAAGAAAGAGATCTAAACACAGGAAACTGATACACATGTGTTTCCTTTG
This sequence comes from Pleuronectes platessa, assembly GCF_947347685.1. Taxonomy (NCBI): domain Eukaryota; kingdom Metazoa; phylum Chordata; class Actinopteri; order Pleuronectiformes; family Pleuronectidae; genus Pleuronectes; species Pleuronectes platessa. Next base: position 262,887 of record NW_026518969.1, read on the forward strand.
ATTCCTTTGGAGATAACCATAGGACATATGGGTAAGAACGGGAACCAAGGATCCTTTGGAGATAAGCATAGGAGTGTTTCCTTTAAAGAGGATCATAGGAATGTTTCCTTTTTTAATTACTCAGAGAGAGACCCAAATATTGCACTTCCGTAACCCCTAGTGTGGGACATTTCTAGGCATTTTGCTGTAATGTAAAGTGCCTACAAGTGTCCCATGTATTGTATTACCCTAACACCAAAGGTGTCGGACATTTCCAGGCATTTTTGCTGTAATGTAAAGTGCCTAGAAGTGTCCCAAGTATTGTATCTTTCCCTAACACAAAGAGTGAGACATTTCTAGGCATTTTCAGCACTCAGGACGGGGGCCTAAGTGTGGGTCCCCGGGCACAGCCGGTGCTGGTGCTGGGTCTCTCCATGGAGGCCTGGGTCAGCGAAATCGGACTAAGTGTGGAATGGAGAACCAAGGGCGCGAGGCTCTTTAACCAAGGCCCTTGGGTGATAACACTCAGGACGGGGTCTTAAGTGTGGGTCTCAGGGCACGGCCGGTACTGGTGCTTGGTCTCTCCTTGGAGGCCCGGGTCAGCGAAATCTGAATAAGTGTGGAATGGAGAACCAAGAGCACGAGGCTCTTAAACCGGGCCCATGGGTGATAACACTCAGGACGGGGGCTTAAGTGTGGGTCTCAGGGCACGGCCGGTGCTGGTGCTTGGTCTCTCCTTGGAGGCCCGGGTCAGCGAAATCGGACTAAGTGTGGAATGGAGAACCAAGGGCGCGAGGCTCTTTAACCAAGGCCCATGGGTGATAACACTCAGGACGGGGGCTTAAGTTTGGGTCTCAGGGCACTGCCGGTGCTGGTGCTTGGTCTCTCCTTGGAGGCCCGGGTCAGCGAAATCTGAATAAGTGTGGAATGGAGAACCAAGAGCACGAGGCTCTTAAACCAGGCCCATGGTTGATAACACTCAGGACGGGGGCTTAAGTGTGGGTCTCCGGGCATGGCCGGTGCTGGTGCTTGGTCTCTCCTTGGAGGCCCGGGTCAGCGAAATCTAACTAATTGTGGAATGGAGAACCAAGAGCGCGAGGCTCTTTAACCCAGGCCCATGGGTGATAACAATCAGGAGAGGGACTTAAGTGTGGGTCCCCGGGCACGGCCGGTGCTGGTGCTTGGTCTCTCTGTGGAGGCCCGGTTCAGTGAAATGTGACTAAGAAAGAGATCTAAACACAGGAAACTGATACACATGTGTTTCCTTTGATTCCTTTGGAGATAACCATAGGACATATGGGTAAGAACGGGAACCAAGGATCCTTTGGAGATAAGCATAGGAGTGTTTCCTTTAAAGAGGATCATAGGAATGTTTCCTTTTGAATTACTCAGAGAGAGACCCAAATATTGCACTTCCGTAACCCCTAGTGTGGGACATTTCTAGGCATTTTGCTGTAATGTAAAGTGCCTACAAGTGTCCCATGTATTGTATTACCCTAACACCAAAGGTGTCGGACATTTCCAGGCTTTTTGCTGTAATGTAAAGTGCCTAGAAGTGTCCCAAGTATTGTATCTTTCCCTAACACAAAGAGTGAGACATTTCTAGGCATTTTCAGCACTCAGGACGGGGGCCTAAGTGTGGGTCCCCGGGCACAGCCGGTGCTGGTGCTGGGTCTCTCCATGGAGGCCTGGGTCAGCGAAATCGGACTAAGTGTGGAATGGAGAACCAAGGGCGCGAGGCTCTTTAACCAAGGCCCTTGGGTGATAACACTCAGGACGGGGTCTTAAGTGTGGGTCTCAGGGCACGGCCGGTGCTGGTGCTTGGTCTCTCCTTGGAGGCCCGGGTCAGCGAAATCTGAATAAGTGTGGAATGGAGAACCAAGAGCACGAGGCTCTTAAACCAGGCCCATGGGTGATAACACTCAGGACGGGGGCTTAAGTGTGGGTCTCAGGGCACTGCCGGTGCTGGTGCTTGGTCTCTCCTTGGAGGCCCGGGTCAGCGAAATCTGAATAAGTGTGGAATGGAGAACCAAGAGCACGAGGCTCTTAAACCAGGCCCATGGTTGATAACACTCAGGACGGGGGCTTAAGTGTGGGTCTCCGGGCATGGCCGGTGCTGGTGCTTGGTCTCTCCTTGGAGGCCCGGGTCTGCGAAATCTAACTAATTGTGGAATGGAGAACCAAGAGCGCGAGGCTCTTTAACCCAGGCCCATGGGTGATAACAATCAGGAGAGGGACTTAAGTGTGGGTCCCCGGGCACGGCCGGTGCTGGTGCTTGGTCTCTCTGTGGAGGCCCGGTTCAGTGAAATGTGACTAAGAAAGAGATCTAAACACAGGAAACTGATACACATGTGTTTCCTTTGATTCCTTTGGAGATAACCATAGGACATATGGGTAAGAACGGGAACCAAGGATCCTTTGGAGATAAGCATAGGAGTGTTTCCTTTAAAGAGGATCATAGGAATGTTTCCTTTTGAATTACTCAGAGAGAGACCCAAATATTGCACTTCCGTAACCCCTAGTGTGGGACATTTCTAGGCATTTTGCTGTAATGTAAAGTGCCTACAAGTGTCCCATGTATTGTATTACCCTAACACCAAAGGTGTCGGACATTTCCAGGCATTTTTGTTGTAATGTAAAGTGCCTAGAAGTGTCCCAAGTATTGTATCTTTCCCTAACACAAAGAGTGAGACATTTCTAGGCATTTTCAGCACTCAGGACGGGGGCCTAAGTGTGGGTCCCCGGGCACAGCCGGTGCTGGTGCTGGGTCTCTCCATGGAGGCCTGGGTCAGCGAAATCGGACTAAGTGTGGAATGGAGAACCAAGGGCGCGAGGCTCTTTAACCAAGGCCCATGGGTGATAAAACTCAGGACGGGGGCTTAAGTGTGGGTCTCAGGGCACGGCCGGTGCTGGTGCTTGGTCTCTCCTTGGAGGCCCGGGTCAGCGAAATCTGAATAAGTGTGGAATTGAGAACCAAGAGCACGAGGCTCTTAAACCAGGCCCATGGGTGATAACACTCAGGACGGGGGCTTAAGTGTGGGTCCCCGGGCACGGCCGGTGCTGGTGCTTGGTCACTCCTTGGTGGCCAGGGTCAGTGAAATGTGACTAAGAAAGAGATCTAAACACAGGAAACTGATATACATATGTTTCCTTTGATTCCTTTGGAGATAACCATAGGCAACATGGGTAAGAACAGGAAACAAGGATCCTTTGGAGATAAGCATAGGAGTGTTTCCTTTAAAGAGGATCATAGGAATGTTTCCTTTTGAATTACTCAGAGAGAGACCCAAATATTGCGCTTCCTTAACCCCTAGTGTTGGACATTTCTAGGCATTTTGCTGTAATGTAAAGTGCCTACAAGTGTCCCATGTATTGTATTACCCTAACACCAAAGGTGTGGGACATTTCCAGGCATTTTGCCTCAATGATAAGTGCCTAGAAGCGTCCGGCTCATTCTGATTGATAGGGACATTTCTAGGCATTTTTGCAATAATATAAAGCGCCTACAAATGTCCCATGTATTGTATTTTTCCCTGACACAAAGAGTGGAACATTTCTAGGCATTTTCAGCACTCAGGGTGTTGGCTTTAGAGTGGGTCCCCGGGCTCAGCAATATTTGGAGGTTTTTTCTCCCATGTTTTGTATTTTTCCCCATGAAAAAGTGTGGGACATTTCTAGGCATTTTTGCTATAATGTAAAGCGCCTAGAAGTGTCCCAAGTATTGTATCTTTCCCTAACACAAAGAGTGAGACATTTCTAGGCATTTTCAGCACTCAGGACGGGGGCCTAAGTGTGGGTCCCCGGGAACGGCCGGTGCTGGTGCTGGGTCTCTCCATGGAGGCCTGGGTCAGCGAAATCGGACTAAGTGTGGAATGGAGAACCAAAGGCGCGAGGCTCTTTAACCAAGGCCCATGGGTGATAACATTCAGGACGGGGGCTTAAGTGTGGGTCTCTGGGCACAGCCGGTGCTGGTGCTGGGTCTCTCCATGGAGGCCTGGGTCAGCGAAATCGGACTAAGTGTGGAATGGAGAACCAAGGGCGCGAGGCTCTTTAACCAAGGCCCATGGGTGATAACACTCAGGACGGGGGCTTAAGTTTGGGTCTCAGGGCACGGCCGGTGCTGGTACTGGGTCTCTTAATGTATGCCCGGGTCAGCGAAAAGTGACTAAGTGTGGAATGGAAGACCAAGGGCACGAGGCTCTTTAACCCAGGCCCATGGGTGATAACATTCAGGACGGGGGCTTAAGTGTGGGTCTCCGGGCACAGCCAGTGCTGGTGCTGGGTCTCTCCATGGAGGCCTGGGTCAGCGAAATCGGACTAAGTGTGGAATGGAGAACCAAGGGCGCGAGGCTCTTTAACCCAGGCCCATGGGTGATAACACTCAGGACGGAGGCTTAAGTGTGGGTCTCAAGGCACGGCCGGTGCTGGTACTGGGTCTCTTAATGTATGCCCGGGTCAGCGAAAAGTGACTAAGTGTGGAATGGAAGACCAAGGGCGCGAGGCTCTTTAACCCAGGCCCATGGGTGATAACATTCAGGACGGGGGCTTAAGTGTGGGTCTCCGGGAACAGCCAGTGCTGGTGCTGGGTCTCTCCATGGAGGCCTGGGTCAGCGAAATCGGACTAAGTGTGGAATGGAGAACAAAGGGCGCGAGGCTCTTTAACCAAGGCCCATGGGTGTTAACACTCAGGACGGGGGTTTAAGTGTGGGTCTCAGGGCACGGCCGGTGCTGGTGCTTGGTCTCTCCTTGGAGAACCGGGTCAGCGAAATCTGATTAAGTGTGGAATGGAGAACCTAGAGCACGAGGCTCTTTAACCAAGGCCCATGGGTGATAACACTTAGGACGGGGACTTACGTGTGGGTCTCCGGGCATGGCCGGTGCTGGTGCTTGGTCTCTCCTTGGAGACCTGGGTCAGCGAAATCTGACTAAGTGTGGAATGGAGAACCAAGGGAGCGAGGCTCTTTAACCCAGGCCCATGGGTGATAACACTCAGGACGGGGGCTTAAGTGTGGGTCTCAGGGCACGGCCGGTGCTGGTGCCTGGTCTCTCCTTGGAGGCCCGGGTCAGCGAAATCGGACTAAGTGTGGAATGGAGAACCAAGGGCGCGAGGCTCTTTAACCAAGGCCCATGGGTGATAACACTCAGGACGGGGGCTTAAGTGTGGGTCTCAGGGCACGGCCGGTGCTGGTGCTTGGTCTCTCCTTGGAGGCCCGGGTCAGCGAAATCTGAATAAGTGTGGAATGGAGAACCAAGAGCACGAGGCTCTTAAACCAGGCCCATGGTTGATAACACTCAGGACGGGGGCTTAAGTGTGGGTCTCCGGGCATGGCCGGTGCTGGTGCTTGGTCTCTCCTTGGAGGCCCGGGTCAGCGAAATCTAACTAAGTGTGGAATGGAGAACCAAGGGCGCGAGGCTCTTTAACCAAGGCCCATGGGTGATAAAACTCAGGACGGGGGCTTAAGTGTGGCTCTCAGGGCACGGCCGGTGCTGGTGCTTGGTCTCTCCTTGGAGGCCCGGGTCAGCGAAATCTGAATAAGTGTGGAATTGAGAACCAAGAGCACGAGGCTCTTAAACCAGGCCCATGGGTGATAACACTCAGGACGGGGGCTTAAGTGTGGGTCCCCGGGCACGGCCGGTGCTGGTGCTTGGTCACTCCTTGGTGGCCAGGGTCAGTGAAATGTGACTAAGAAAGAGATCTAAACACAGGAAACTGATATACATATGTTTCCTTTGATTCCTTTGGAGATAACCATAGGCAACATGGGTAAGAACAGGAAACAAGGATCCTTTGGAGATAAGCATAGGAGTGTTTCCTTTAAAGAGGATCATAGGAATGTTTCCTTTTGAATTACTCAGAGAGAGACCCAAATATTGCGCTTCCTTAACCCCTAGCGTTGGACATTTCTAGGCATTTTGCTGTAATGTAAAGTGCCTACAAGTGTCCCATGTATTGTATTACCCTAACACCAAAGGTTTGGGACATTTCCAGGCATTTTGCCTCAATGATAAGTGCCTAGAAGTGTCCGGCTCATTCTGATTGGTTGGGACATTTCTAGGCATTTTTGCTATAATATAAAGCGCCTACAAATGTCCCATGTATTGTATTTTTCCCTGACACAAAGAGTGGAACATTTCTAGGCATTTTCAGCACTCAGGGTGTTGGCTTTAGAGTGGGTCCCCGGGCTCAGCAATATTTGGAGGTTTTTTCTCCAATGTTTTGTATTTTTCCCCATGAAAAAGTGTGGGACATTTCTAGGCATTTTTGCTATAATGTAAAGCGCCTAGAAGTGTCCCAAGTATTGTATCTTTCCCTAACACAAAGAGTGAGACATTTCTAGGCATTTTCAGCACTCAGGACGGGGGCCTAAGTGTGGGTCCCCGGGAACGGCCGGTGCTTGTGCTGGGTCTCTCCATGGAGGCCTGGGTCAGCGAAATCGGACTAAGTGTGGAATGGAGAACCAAAGGCGCGAGGCTCTTTAACCAAGGCCAATGGGTGATAACATTCAGGACGGGGGCTTAAGTGTGGGTCTCTGGGCACAGCCGGTGCTGGTGCTGGGTCTCTCCATGGAGGCCTGGGTCAGCGAAATCGGACTAAGTGTGGAATGGAGAACCAAGGGCGCGAGGCTCTTTAACCCAGGCCCATGGGTGATAACACTCAGGACGGAGGCTTAAGTGTGGGTCTCAAGGCACGGCCGGTGCTGGTACTGGGTCTCTTAATGTATGCCCGGGTCAGCGAAAAGTGACTAAGTGTGGAATGGAAGACCAAGGGCGCGAGGCTCTTTAACCCAGGCCCATGGGTGATAACATTCAGGACAGGGGCTTAAGTGTGGGTCTCCGGGAACAGCCAGTGCTGGTGCTGGGTCTCTCCATGGAGGCCTGGGTCAGTGAAATCGGACTAAGTGTGGAATGGAGAACAAAGGGCGCGAGGCTCTTTAACCAAGGCCCATGGGTGTTAACACTCAGGACGGGGGTTTAAGTGTGGGTCTCAGGGCACGGCCGGTGCTGGTGCTTGGTCTCTCCTTGGAGAACCGGGTCAGCGAAATCTGATTAAGTGTGGAATGGAGAACCTAGAGCACGAGGCTCTTTAACCAAGGCCCATGGGTGATAACACTTAGGACGGGGACTTACGTGTGGGTCTCCGGGCATGGCCGGTGCTGGTGCTTGGTCTCTCCTTGGAGACCTGGGTCAGCGAAATCTGACTAAGTGTGGAATGGAGAACCAAGGGAGCGAGGCTCTTTAACCCAGGCCCATGGGTGATAACACTCAGGACGGGGGCTTAAGTGTGGGTCTCAGGGCACGGCCGGTGCTGGTGCCTGGTCTCTCCTTGGAGGCCCGGGTCAGCGAAATCGGACTAAATGTGGAATGGAGAACCAAGGGCGCGAGGCTCTTTAACCAAGGCCCATGGGTGATAACACTCAGGACGGGGGCTTAAGTGTGGGTCTCAGGGCACGGCCGGTTCTGGTGCTTGGTCTCTCCTTGGAGGCCCGGGTCAGCGAAATCTGAATAAGTGTGGAATGGAGAACCAAGAGCACGAGGCTCTTAAACCAGGCCCATGGTTGATAACACTCAGGACGGGGGCTTAAGTGTGGGTCTCCGGGCATGGCCGGTGCTGGTGCTTGGTCTCTCCTTGGAGGCCCGGGTCAGCGAAATCTAACTAAATGTGGAATGGAGAACCAAGAGCGCGAGGCTCTTTAACCCAGGCCCATGGGTGATAACACTCAGGAGAGGGACTTAAGTGTGGGTCCCCGGGCACGGCCGGTGCTGGTGCTTGGTCTCTCTGTGGAGGCCCGGTTCAGTGAAATGTGACTAAGAAAGAGATCTAAACACAGGAAACTGATACACATGTGTTTCCTTTGATTCCTTTGGAGATAACCATAGGACATATGGGTAAGAACGGGAACCAAGGATCCTTTGGAGATAAGCATAGGAGTGTTTCCTTTAAAGAGGATCATAGGAATGTTTCCTTTTGAATTACTCAGAGAGAGACCCAAATATTGCACTTCCGTAACCCCTAGTGTGGGACATTTCTAGGCATTTTGCTGTAATGTAAATTGCCTACAAGTGTCCCATGTATTGTATTACCCTAACACCAAAGGTGTCGGACATTTCCAGGCATTTTTGCTGTAATGTAAAGTGCCTAGAAGTGTCCCAAGTATTGTATCTTTCCCTAACACAAAGAGTGAGACATTTCTAGGCATTTTCAGCACTCAGGACGGGGGCCTAAGTGTGGGTCCCCGGGCACAGCCGGTGCTGGTGCTGGGTCTCTCCATGGAGGCCTGGGTCAGCGAAATCGGACTAAGTGTGGAATGGAGAACCAAGGGCGCGAGGCTCTTTAACCAAGGCCCTTGGGTGATAACACTCAGGACGGGGTCTTAAGTGTGGGTCTCAGGGCACGGCCGGTACTGGTGCTTGGTCTCTCCTTGGAGGCCCGGGTCAGCGAAATCTGAATAAGTGTGGAATGGAGAACCAAGAGCACGAGGCTCTTAAACCGGGCCCATGGGTGATAACACTCAGGACGGGGGCTTAAGTGTGGGTCTCAGGGCACGGCCGGTGCTGGTGCTTGGTCTCTCCTTGGAGGCCCGGGTCAGCGAAATCGGACTAAGTGTGGAATGGAGAACCAAGGGCGCGAGGCTCTTTAACCAAGGCCCATGGGTGATAACACTCAGGACGGGGGCTTAAGTTTGGGTCTCAGGGCACTGCCGGTGCTGGTGCTGGGTCTCTCCATGGAGGTCTGGGTCAGCGAAATCGGACTAAGTGTGGAATGGAGAACCAAGGGCGCGAGGCTCTTTAACCAAGGCCCATGGGTGATAACACTCAGGACGGGGGCTTAAGTGTGGGTCTCCGGGCATGGCCGGTGCTGGTGCTTGGTCTCTCCTTGGAGGCCCGGGTCAGCGAAATCTGACTAAGTGTGGAATGGAGAACCAAGAGAACGAGGCTCTTTAACCCAGGCCCATGGGTGATAACACTCAGGACGGGGGCTTAAGTGTGGGTCCCCGGGCATGGCCGGTGCTGGTGCTTGGTCACTCCTTGGTGGCCAGGGTCAGTGAAATGTGAATAAGAAAGAGATCTAAACACAGGAAACTGATATACATATGTTTCCTTTGATTCCCTTGGAGATAACCATAGGCAACATGGGTAAGAACAGGAAACAAGGATCCTTTGGAGATAAGCATAGGAGTGTTTCCTTTAAAGAGGATCATAGGAATGTTTCCTTTTGAATTACTCAGAGAGAGACCCAAATATTGCACTTCCGTAACCCCTAGTGTGGGACATTTCTAGGCATTTTGCTGTAATGTAAAGTGCCTACAAGTGTCCCATGTATTGTATTACCCTAACACCAAAGGTGTGGGACATTTCCAGGCATTTTGCCTCAATGATAAGTGCCTAGAAGCGTCCGGCTCATTCTGATTGGTTGGGACATTTCTAGGCATTTTTGCTATAATATAAAGCGCCTACAAATGTCCCATGTAATGTATTTTTCCCTGACACAAAGAGTGGAACATTTCTAGGCATTTTCAGCACTCAGGGTGTTGGCTTTAGAGTGGGTCCCCGGGCTCAGCAATATTTGGAGGTTTTTTCTCCCATGTTTTGTATTTTTCCCCATGAAAAAGTATGGAACATTTCTAGGCATTTTTGCTATAATGTAAAGCGCCTAGAAGTGTCCCAAGTATTGTATCTTTCCCTAACACAAAGAGTGAGACATTTCTAGGCATTTTCAGCACTCAGGACGGGGGCCTAAGTGTGGGTCCCCGGGAACGGCCGGTGCTGGTGCTGGGTCTCTCCATGGAGGCCTGGGTCAGCGAAATCGGACTAAGTGTGGAATGGAGAACCAAGGGCGCGAGGCTCTTTAACCAAGGCCCATGGGTGATAACACTCAGGACGGGGGCTTAAGTGTGGGTCTCAGGGCACGGCCGGTGCTGGTACTGGGTCTCTTAATGTATGCCCGGGTCAGCGAAAAGTGACTAAGTGTGGAATGGAAGACCAAGGGCGCGAGGCTCTTTAACCCAGGCCCATGGGTGATAACATTCAGGACGGGGGCTTAAGTGTGGGTCTCCGGGCACAGCCAGTGCTGGTGCTGGGTCTCTCCATGGAGGCCTGGGTCAGCGAAATCGGACTAAGTGTGGAATGGAGAACCAAGGGCGCGAGGCTCTTTAACCCAGGCCCATGGGTGATAACACTCAGGACGGAGGCTTAAGTGTGGGTCTCAAGGCACGGCCGGTGCTGGTACTGGGTCTCTTAATGTATGCCCGGGTCAGCGAAAAGTGACTAAGTGTGGAATGGAAGACCAAGGGCGCGAGGCTCTTTAACCCAGGCCCATGGGTGATAACATTCAGGACGGGGGCTTAAGTGTGGGTCTCCGGGAACAGCCAGTGCTGGTGCTGGGTCTCTCCATGGAGGCCTGGGTCAGCGAAATCGGACTAAGTGTGGAATGGAGAACAAAGGGCGCGAGGCTCTTTAACCAAGGCCCATGGGTGTTAACACTCAGGACGGGGGTTTAAGTGTGGGTCTCAGGGCACGGCCGGTGCTGGTGCTTGGTCTCTCCTTGGAGAACCGGGTCAGCGAAATCTGATTAAGTGTGGAATGGAGAACCTAGAGCACGAGGCTCTTTAACCAAGGCCCATGGGTGATAACACTTAGGACGGGGACTTACGTGTGGGTCTCCGGGCATGGCCGGTGCTGGTGCTTGGTCTCTCCTTGGAGACCTGGGTCAGCGAAATCTGACTAAGTGTGGAATGGAGAACCAAGGGAGCGAGGCTCTTTAACCCAGGCCCATGGGTGATAACACTCAGGACGGGGGCTTAAGTGTGGGTCTCAGGGCACGGCCGGTGCTGGTGCCTGGTCTCTCCTTGGAGGCCCGGGTCAGCGAAATCGGACTAAGTGTGGAATGGAGAACCAAGGGCGCGAGGCTCTTTAACCAAGGCCCATGGGTGATAACACTCAGGACGGGGGCTTAAGTGTGGGTCTCAGGGCACGGCCGATGCTGGTGCTTGGTCTCTCCTTGGAGGCCCGGGTCAGCGAAATCTGAATAAGTGTGGAATGGAGAACCAAGAGTACGAGGCTCTTAAACCAGGCCCATGGTTGATAACACTCAGGACGCGGGCTTAAGTGTGGGTCTCCGGGCATGGCCGGTGCTGGTGCTTGGTCTCTCCTTGGAGGCCCGGGTCAGCGAAATCTAACTAAGTGTGGAATGGAGAACCAAGAGCGCGAGGCTCTTTAACCCAGGCCCATGGGTGATAACACTCAGGAGAGGGACTTAAGTGTGGGTCCCCGGGCAGGGCCGGTGCTGGTGCTTGGTCTCTCTGTGGAGGCCCGGTTCAGTGAAATGTGACTAAGAAAGAGATCTAAACACAGGAAACTGATACACATGTGTTTCCTTTGATTCCTTTGGAGATAACCATAGGACATATGGGTAAGAACGGGAACCAAGGATCCTTTGGAGATAAGCATAGGAGTGTTTCCTTTAAAGAGGATCATAGGAATGTTTCCTTTTGAATTACTCAGAGAGAGACCCAAATATTGCACTTCCGTAACCCCTAGTGTGGGACATTTCTAGGCATTTTGCTGTAATGTAAAGTGCCTACAAGTGTCCCATGTATTGTATTACCCTAACACCAAAGGTGTGGGACATTTCCAGGCATTTTGCCTCAATGATAAGTGCCTAGAAGCGTCCGGCTCATTCTGATTGGTTGGGACATTTCTAGGCATTTTTGCTTTAATAGAAAGCGCCTACAAATGTCCCATGTAATGTATTTTTCCCTGACACAAAGAGTGGAACATTTCTAGGCATTTTCAGCACTCAGGGTGTTGGCTTTAGAGTGGGTCCCCGGGCTCAGCAATATTTGGAGGTTTTTTCTCCCATGTTTTGTATTTTTCCCCATGAAAAAGTGTGGGACATTTCTAGGCATTTTTGCTATAATGTAAAGCGCCTAGAAGTGTCCCAAGTATTGTATCTTTCCCTAACAAAAAGAGTGAGACATTTCTAGGCATTTTCAGCACTCAGGACGGGGGCCTAAGTGTGGGTCCCCGGGAACGGCCGGTGCTGGTGCTGGGTCTCTCCATGGAGGCCCGGGTCAGCGAAATCTGACTAAGTGTGGAATGGAAGACCAAGGGCGGGAGGCTCTTTAACCCAGGCCCATGGGTGATAACATTCAGGACGGGGGCTTAAGTGTGGGTCTCTGGGCACAGCCGGTGGTGGTGCTGGGTCTCTCCATGGAGGCCTGGGTCAGCGAAATCGGACTAAGTGTGGAATGGAGAACCAAGGGCGCGAGGCTCTTTAACCAAGGCCCATGGGTGATAACACTCAGGACGGGGGCTTAAGTGTGGGTCTCCGGGCATGGCCGGTGCTGGTGCTTGGTCACTCCTTGGAGGCCCGGGTCAGCGAAATCTAACTAAGTGTGGAATGGAGAACCAAGAGCGCGAGGCTCTTTAACCCAGGCCCATGGGTGATAACACTCAGGAGAGGGACTTAAGTGTGGGTCCCCGGGCACGGCCGGTGCTGGTGCTTGGTCTCTCTGTGGAGGCCCGGTTCAGTGAAATGTGACTAAGAAAGAGATCTAAACACAGGAAACTGATACACAAGTGTTTCCTTTGATTCCTTTGGAGATAACCATAGGACATATGGGTAAGAACGGGAACCAAGGATCCTTTGGAGATAAGCATAGGAGTGTTTCCTTTAAAGAGGATCATAGGAATGTTTCCTTTTGAATTACTCAGAGAGAGACCCAAATATTGCACTTCCGTAACCCCTAGTGTGGGACATTTCTAGGCATTTTGCTGTAATGTAAAGTGCCTACAAGTGTCCCATGTATTGTATTACCCTAACACCAAAGGTGTCGGACATTTCCAGGCATTTTTGCTGTAATGTAAAGTGCCTAGAAGTGTCCCAAGTATTGTATCTTTCCCTAACACAAAGAGTGAGACATTTCTAGGCATTTTCAGCACTCAGGACGGGGGCCTAAGTGTGGGTCCCCGGGCACAGCCGGTGCTGGTGCTGGGTCTCTCCATGGAGGCCTGGGTCAGCGAAATCGGACTAAGTGTGGAATGGAGAACCAAGGGCGCGAGGCTCTTTAACCAAGGCCCTTGGGTGATAACACTCAGGACGGGGTCTTAAGTGTGGGTCTCAGGGCACGGCCGGTGCTGGTGCTTGGTCTCTCCTTGGAGGCCCGGGTCAGCGAAATCTGAATAAGTGTGGAATGGAGAACCAAGAGCACGAGGCTCTTAAACCAGGCCCATGGGTGATAACACTCAGGACGGGGGCTTAGGTGTGGGTCTCAGGGCACGGCCGGTGCTGGTGCTTGGTCTCTCCTTGGAGGCCCGGGTCAGCGAAATCGGATTAAGTGTGGAATGGAGAACCAAGGGCGCGAGGCTCTTTAACCAAGGCCCATGGGTGATAACACTCAGGACGGGGGCTTAAGTGTGGGTCTCAGGGCACTGCCGGTGCTGGTGCTTGGTCTCTCCTTGGAGGCCCGGGTCAGCTAAATCTGAATAAGTGTGGAATGGAGAAACAAGAGCGCGAGGCTCTTTAACCCAGGCCCATGGGTGATAACACTCAGGACGGGGGCTTAAGTGTGGGTCCCCGGGCACGGCCGGTGCTGGTGCTTGGTCACTCCTTGGTGGCCAGGGTCAGTGAAATGTGACTAAGAAAGAGATCTAAACACAGGAAACTGATATACATATGTTTCCTTTGATTCCTTTGGAGATAACCATAGGCAACATGGGTAAGAACAGGAAACAAGGATCCTTTGGAGATAAGCATAGGAGTGTTTCCTTTAAAGAGGATCATAGGAATGTTTCCTTTTGAATTACTCAGAGAGAGACCCAAATATTGCGCTTCCTTAACCCCTAGTGTGGGACATTTCTAGGCATTTTGCTGTAATGTAAAGTGCCTACAAGTGTCCCATGTATTGTATTACCCTAACACCAAAGGTGTGGGACATTTCCAGGCATTTTGCCTCAATGATAAGTGCCTAGAAGCGTCCGGCTCATTCTGATTGGTTGGGACATTTCTAGGCATTTTTGCTATAATATAAAGCGCCTACAAATGTCCCATGTATTGTATTTTTCCCTGACACAAAGAGTGGAACATTTCTAGGCATTTTCAGCACTCAGGGTGTTGGCTTTAGAGTGGGTCCCGGGGCTCAGCAATATTTGGAGGTTTTTTCTCCCATGTTTTGTATTTTTCCCCATGAAAAAGTGTGGGACATTTCTAGGCATTTTTGCTATAATGTAAAGCGCCTAGAAGTGTCCCAAGTATTGTATCTTTCCCTAACACAAAGAGTGAGACATTTCTACGCATTTTCAGCACTCAGGACGGGGGCCTAAGTGTGGGTCCCCGGGAACGGCCGGTGCTGGTGCTGGGTCTCTCCATGGAGGCCTGGGTCAGCGAAATCGGACTAAGTGTGGAATGGAGAACCAAAGGCGCGAGGCTCTTTAACCAAGGCCCATGGGTGATAACATTCAGGACGGGGGCTTAAGTGTGGGTCTCTGGGCACAGCCGGTGCTAGTGCTGGGTCTCTCCATGGAGGCCTGGGTCAGCGAAATCGGACTAAGTTTGGAATGGAGAACCAAGGGCGCGAGGCTCTTTAACCAAGGCCCATGGGTGATAACACTCAGGACGGGGGCTTAAGTGTGGGTTTCAGGGCACGGCCGGTGCTGGTACTGGGTCTCTTAATGTATGCCCGGGTCAGCGAAAAGTGACTAAGTGTGGAATGGAAGACCAAGGGCGCGAGGCTCTTTAACCCAGGCCCATGGGTGATAACATTCAGGACGGGGGCTTAAGTGTGGGTCTCCGGGCACAGCCAGTGCTGGTGCTGGGTCTCTCCATGGAGGCCTGGGTCAGCGAAATCGGACTAAGTGTGGAATGGAGAACCAAGGGCGCGAGGCTCTTTAACCAAGGCCCATGGGTGATAACACTCAGGACGGGGGCTTAAGTGTGGGTCTCCGGGCATGGCCGGTGCTGGTGCTTGGTCTCTCCTTGGAGGCCCGGGTCAGCGAAATCTGACTAAGTGTGGAATGGAGAACCAAGAGAACGAGGCTCTTTAACCCAGGCCCATGGGTGATAACACTCAGGACGGGGGCTTAAGTGTGGGTCCCCGGGCATGGCCGGTGCTGGTGCTTGGTCACTCCTTGGTGGCCAGGGTCAGTGAAATGTGACTAAGAAAGAGATCTAAACACAGGAAACTGATATACATATGTTTCCTTTGATTCCCTTGGAGATAACCATAGGCAACATGGGTAAGAACAGGAAACAAGGATCCTTTGGAGATAAGCATAGGAGTGTTTCCTTTAAAGAGGATCATAGGAATGTTTCCTTTTGAATTACTCAGAGAGAGACCCAAATATTGCACTTCCGTAACCCCTAGTGTGGGACATTTCTAGGCATTTTGCTGTAATGTAAAGTGCCTACAAGTGTCCCATGTATTGTATTACCCTAACACCAAAGGTGTGGGACATTTCCAGGCATTTTGCCTCAATGATAAGTGCCTATAAGCGTCCGGCTCATTCTGATTGGTTGGGACATTTCTAGGCATTTTTGCTATAATATAAAGCGCCTACAAATGTCCCATGTAATGTATTTTTCCCTGACACAAAGAGTGGAACATTTCTAGGCATTTTCAGCACTCAGGGTGTTGGCTTTAGAGTGGGTCCCCGGGCTCAGCAATATTTGGAGGTTTTTTCTCCCATGTTTTGTATTTTTCCCCATGAAAAAGTATGGAACATTTCTAGGCATTTTTGCTATAATGTAAAGCGCCTAGAAGTGTCCCAAGTATTGTATCTTTCCCTAACACAAAGAGTGAGACATTTCTAGGCATTTTCAGCACTCAGGACGGGGGCCTAAGTGTGGGTCCCCGGGAACGGCCGGTGCTGGTGCTGGGTCTCTCCATGGAGGCCTGGGTCAGCGAAATCGGACTAAGTGTGGAATGGAGAACCAAGGGCGCGAGGCTCTTTAACCAAGGCCCATGGGTGATAACACTCAGGACGGGGGCTTAAGTGTGGGTCTCAGGGCACGGCCGGTGCTGGTACTGGGTCTCTTAATGTATGCCCGGGTCAGCGAAAAGTGACTAAGTGTGGAATGGAAGACCAAGGGCGCGAGGCTCTTTAACCCAGGCCCATGGGTGATAACATTCAGGACGGGGGCTTAAGTGTGGGTCTCCGGGCACAGCCAGTGCTGGTGCTGGGTCTCTCCATGGAGGCCTGGGTCAGCGAAATCGGACTAAGTGTGGAATGGAGAACCAAGGGCGCGAGGCTCTTTAACCCAGGCCCATGGGTGATAACACTCAGGACGGAGGCTTAAGTGTGGGTCTCAAGGCACGGCCGGTGCTGGTACTGGGTCTCTTAATGTATGCCCGGGTCAGCGAAAAGTGACTAAGTGTGGAATGGAAGACCAAGGGCGCGAGGCTCTTTAACCCAGGCCCATGGGTGATAACATTCAGGACGGGGGCTTAAGTGTGGGTCTCCGGGAACAGCCAGTGCTGGTGCTGGGTCTCTCCATGGAGGCCTGGGTCAGCGAAATCGGACTAAGTGTGGAATGGAGAACAAAGGGCGCGAGGCTCTTTAACCAAGGCCCATGGGTGTTAACACTCAGGACGGGGGTTTAAGTGTGGGTCTCAGGGCACGGCCGGTGCTGGTGCTTGGTCTCTCCTTGGAGAACCGGGTCAGCGAAATCTGATTAAGTGTGGAATGGAGAACCTAGAGCACGAGGCTCTTTAACCAAGGCCCATGGGTGATAACACTTAGGACGGGGACTTACGTGTGGGTCTCCGGGCATGGCCGGTGCTGGTGCTTGGTCTCTCCTTGGAGACCTGGGTCAGCGAAATCTGACTAAGTGTGGAATGGAGAACCAAGGGAGCGAGGCTCTTTAACCCAGGCCCATGGGTGATAACACTCAGGACGGGGGCTTAAGTGTGGGTCTCAGGGCACGGCCGGTGCTGGTGCCTGGTCTCTCCTTGGAGGCCCGGGTCAGCGAAATCGGACTAAGTGTGGAATGGAGAACCAAGGGCGCGAGGCTCTTTAACCAAGGCCCATGGGTGATAACACTCAGGACGGGGGCTTAAGTGTGGGTCTCAGGGCACGGCCGGTGCTGGTGCTTGGTCTCTTCTTGGAGGCCCGGGTCAGCGAAATCTGAATAAGTGTGGAATGGAGAACCAAGAGCACGAGGCTCTTAAACCAGGCCCATGGTTGATAACACTCAGGACGGGGGCTTAAGTGTGGGTCTCCGGGCATGGCCGGTGCTGGTGCTTGGTCTCTCCTTGGAGGACCGGGTCAGCGAAATCTAACTAAGTGTGGAATGGAGAACCAAGAGCGCGAGGCTCTTTAACCCAGGCCCATGGGTGATAACACTCAAGAGAGGGACTTAAGTGTGGGTCCCCGGGCACGGCCGGTGCTGGTGCTTGGTCTCTCTGTGGAGGCCCGGTTCAGTGAAATGTGACTAAGAAAGAGATCTAAACACAGGAAACTGATACACATGTGTTTCCTTTGATTCCTTTGGAGATAACCATAGGACATATGGGTAAGAACGGGAACCAAGGATCCTTTGGAGATAAGCATAGGAGTGTTTCCTTTAAAGAGGATCATAGGAATGTTTCCTTTTGAATTACTCAGAGAGAGACCCAAATATTGCACTTCCGTAACCCCTAGTGTGGGACATTTCTAGGCATTTTGCTGTAATGTAAAGTGCCTACAAGTGTCCCATGTATTGTATTACCCTAACACCAAAGGTGTCGGACATTTCCAGGCATTTTTGCTGTAATGTAAAGTGCCTAGAAGTGTCCCAAGTATTGTATCTTTCCCTAACACAAAGAGTGAGACATTTCTAGGCATTTTCAGCACTCAGGACGGGGGCCTAAGTGTGGGTCCCCGGGCACAGCCGGTGCTGGTGCTGGGTCTCTCCATGGAGGCCTGGGTCAGCGAAATCGGACTAAGTGTGGAATGGAGAACCAAGGGCGCGAGGCTCTTTAACCAAGGCCCATGGGTGATAACACTCAGGACGGGGGCTTAAGTGTGGGTCTCAGGGCACGGCCGGTGCTGGTACTGGGTCTCTTAATGTATGCCCGGGTCAGCGAAAAGTGACTAAGTGTGGAATGGAAGACCAAGGGCGCGAGGCTCTTTAACCCAGGCCCATGGGTGATAACATTCAGGACGGGGGCTTAAGTGTGGGTCTCCGGGCACAGCCAGTGCTGGTGCTGGGTCTCTCCATGGAGGCCTGGGTCAGCGAAATCGGACTAAGTGTGGAATGGAGAACCAAGGTCGCGAGGCTCTTTAACCCAGGCCCATGGGTGATAACACTCAGGACGGAGGCTTAAGTGTGGGTCTCAAGGCACGGCCGGTGCTGGTACTGGGTCTCTTAATGTATGCCCGGGTCAGCGAAAAGTGACTAAGTGTGGAATGGAAGACCAAGGGCGCGAGGCTCTTTAACCCAGGCCCATGGGTGATAACATTCAGGACGGGGGCTTAAGTGTGGGTCTCCGGGAACAGCCAGTGCTGGTGCTGGGTCTCTCCATGGAGGCCTGGGTCAGCGAAATCGGACTAAGTGTGGAATGGAGAACAAAGGGCGCGAGGCTCTTTAACCAAGGCCCATGGGTGTTAACACTCAGGACGGGGGTTTAAGTGTGGGTCTCAGGGCACGGCCGGTGCTGGTGCTTGGTCTCTCCTTGGAGAACCGGGTCAGCGAAATCTGATTAAGTGTGGAATGGAGAACCTAGAGCACGAGGCTCTTTAACCAAGGCCCATGGGTGATAACACTTAGGACGGGGACTTACGTGTGGGTCTCCGGGCATGGCCGGTGCTGGTGCTTGGTCTCTCCTTGGAGACCTGGGTCAGCGAAATCTGACTAAGTGTGGAATGGAGAACCAAGGGAGCGAGGCTCTTTAACCCAGGCCCATGGGTGATAACACTCAGGACGGGGGCTTAAGTGTGGGTCTCAGGGCACGGCCGGTGCTGGTGCCTGGTCTCTCCTTGGAGGCCCGGGTCAGCGAAATCGGACTAAGTGTGGAATGGAGAACCAAGGGCGCGAGGCTCTTTAACCAAGGCCCATGGGTGATAACACTCAGGACGGGGGCTTAAGTGTGGGTCTCAGGGCACGGCCGGTGCTGGTGCTTGGTCTCTTCTTGGAGGCCCGGGTCAGCGAAATCTGAATAAGTGTGGAATGGAGAACCAAGAGCACGAGGCTCTTAAACCAGGCCCATGGTTGATAACACTCAGGACGGGGGCTTAAGTGTGGGTCTCCGGGCATGGCCGGTGCTGGTGCTTGGTCTCTCCTTGGAGGACCGGGTCAGCGAAATCTAACTAAGTGTGGAATGGAGAACCAAGAGCGCGAGGCTCTTTAACCCAGGCCCATGGGTGATAACACTCAGGAGAGGGACTTAAGTGTGGGTCCCCGGGCACGGCCGGTGCTGGTGCTTGGTCTCTCTGTGGAGGCCCGGTTCAGTGAAATGTGACTAAGAAAGAGATCTAAACACAGGAAACTGATACACATGTGTTTCCTTTGATTCCTTTGGAGATAACCATAGGACATATGGGTAAGAACGGGAACCAAGGATCCTTTGGAGATAAGCATAGGAGTGTTTCCTTTAAAGAGGATCATAGGAATGTTTCCTTTTGAATTACTCAGAGAGAGACCCAAATATTGCACTTCCGTAACCCCTAGTGTGGGACATTTCTAGGCATTTTGCTGTAATGTAAAGTGCCTACAAGTGTCCCATGTATTGTATTACCCTAACACCAAAGGTGTCGGACATTTCCAGGCATTTTTGCTGTAATGTAAAGTGCCTAGAAGTGTCCCAAGTATTGTATCTTTCCCTAACACAAAGAGTGAGACATTTCTAGGCATTTTCAGCACTCAGGACGGGGGCCTAAGTGTGGGTCCCCGGGCACAGCCGGTGCTGGTGCTGGGTCTCTCCATGGAGGCCTGGGTCAGCGAAATCGGACTAAGTGTGGAATGGAGAACCAAGGGCGCGAGGCTCTTTAACCAAGGCCCTTGGGTGATAACACTCAGGACGGGGTCTTAAGTGTGGGTCTCAGGGCACGGCCGGTGCTGGTGCTTGGTCTCTCCTTGGAGGCCCGGGTCAGCGAAATCTGAATAAGTGTGGAATGGAGAACCAAGAGCACGAGGCTCTTAAACCAGGCCCATGGGTGATAACACTCAGGACGGGGGCTTAAGTGTGGGTCTCAGGGCACGGCCGGTGCTGGTGCTTGGTCTCTCCTTGGAGGCCCGGGTCAGCGAAATCTGAATAAGTGTGGAATGGAGAACCAAGAGCACGAGGCTCTTAAACCAGGCCCATGGGTGATAACACTCAGGACGGGGGCTTAAGTGTGGGTCTCAGGGCACGGCCGGTGCTGGTGCTTGGTCTCTCCTTGGAGGCCCGGGTCAGCGAAATCGGACTAAGTGTGGAATGGAGAACCAAGGGCGCGAGGCTCTTTAACCAAGGCCCATGGGTGATAACACTCAGGACGGGGGCTTAAGTGTGGGTCTCAGGGCACTGCCGGTGCTGGTGCTTGGTCTCTCCTTGGAGGCCCGGGTCAGCGAAATCTGAATAAGTGTGGAATGGAGAACCAAGAGCACGAGGCTCTTAAACCAGGCCCATGGTTGATAACACTCAGGACGGGGGCTTAAGTGTGGGTCTCCGGGCATGGCCGGTGCTGGTGCTTGGTCTCTCCTTGGAGGCCCGGGTCAGCGAAATCTAACTAATTGTGGAATGGAGAACCAAGAGCGCGAGGCTCTTTAACCCAGGCCCATGGGTGATAACAATCAGGAGAGGGACTTAAGTGTGGGTCCCCGGGCACGGCCGGTGCTGGTGCTTGGTCTCTCTGTGGAGGCCCGGTTCAGTGAAATGTGACTAAGAAAGAGATCTCAACACAGGAAACTGATACACATGTGTTTCCTTTGATTCCTTTGGAGATAACCATAGGACATATGGGTAAGAACGGGAACCAAGGATCCTTTGGAGATAAGCATAGGAGTGTTTCCTTTAAAGAGGATCATAGGAATGTTTCCTTTTGAATTACTCAGAGAGAGACCCAAATATTGCACTTCCGTAACCCCTAGTGTGGGACATTTCTAGGCATTTTGCTGTAATGTAAAGTGCCTACAAGTGTCCCATGTATTGTATTACCCTAACACCAAAGGTGTCGGACATTTCCAGGCATTTTTGTTGTAATGTAAAGTGCCTAGAAGTGTCCCAAGTATTGTATCTTTCCCTAACACAAAGAGTGAGACATTTCTAGGCATTTTCAGCACTCAGGACGGGGGCCTAAGTGTGGGTCCCCGGGCACAGCCGGTGCTGGTGCTGGGTCTCTCCATGGAGGCCTGGGTCAGCGAAATCGGACTAAGTGTGGAATGGAGAACCAAGGGCGCGAGGCTCTTTAACCAAGGCCCATGGGTGATAACACTCAGGACGGGGGCTTAAGTGTGGGTCTCAGGGCACGGCCGGTGCTGGTGCTTGGTCACTCCTTGGTGGCCAGGGTCAGTGAAATGTGACTAAGAAAGAGATCTAAACACAGGAAACTGATATACATATGTTTCCTTTGATTCCTTTGGAGATAACCATAGGCAACATGGGTAAGAACAGGAAACAAGGATCCTTTGGAGATAAGCATAGGAGTGTTTCCTTTAAAGAGGATCATAGGAATGTTTCCTTTTGAATTACTCAGAGAGAGACCCAAATATTGCGCTTCCTTAACCCCTATTGTTGGACATTTCTAGGCATTTTGCTGTAATGTAAAGTGCCTACAAGTGTCCCATGTATTGTATTACCCTAACACCAAAGGTGTGGGACATTTCCAGGCATTTTGCCTCAATGATAAGTGCCTAGAAGCGTCCGGCTCATTCTGATTGGATGGGACATTTCTAGGCATTTTTGTTATAATATAAAGCGCCTACAAATGTCCCATGTATTGTATTTTTCCCTGACACAAAGAGTGGAACATTTCTAGGCATTTTCAGCACTCAGGGTGTTGGCTTTAGAGTGGGTCCCCGGGCTCAGCAATATTTGGAGGTTTTTTCTCCCATGTTTTGTATTTTTCCCCATGAAAAAGTGTGGGACATTTCTAGGCATTTTTGCTATAATGTAAAGCGCCTAGAAGTGTCCCAAGTATTGTATCTTTCCCTAACACAAAGAGTGAGACATTTCTAGACATTTTCAGCACTCAGGACGGGGGCCTAAGTGTGGGTCCCCGGGAACGGCCGGTGCTGGTGCTGGGTCTCTCCATGGAGGCCTGGGTCAGCGAAATCGGACTAAGTGTGGAATGGAGAACCAAAGGCGCGAGGCTCTTTAACCAAGGCCCATGGGTGATAACATTCAGGACGGGGGCTTAAGTGTGGGTCTCTGGGCACAGCCGGTGCTGGTGCTGGGTCTCTCCATGGAGGCCTGGGTCAGCGAAATCGGACTAAGTGTGGAATGGAGAACCAAGGGCGCGAGGCTTTTTAACCAAGGCCCATGGGTGATAACACTCAGGACGGGGGCTTAAGTGTGGGTCTCAGGGCACGGCCGGTGCTGGTACTGGGTCTCTTAATGTATGCCCGGGTCAGCGAAAAGTGACTAAGTGTGGAATGGAAGACCAAGGGCGCGAGGCTCTTTAACCCAGGCCCATGGGTGATAACATTCAGGACGGGGGCTTAAGTGTGGGTCTCCGGGCACAGCCAGTGCTGGTGCTGGGTCTCTCCATGGAGGCCTGGGTCAGCGAAATCGGACTAAGTGTGGAATGGAGAACCAAGGGCGCGAGGCTCTTTAACCAAGGCCCATGGGTGATAACGCTCAGGACGTGGGCTTAAGTGTGGGTCTCCGGGCATGGCCGGTGCTGGTGCTTGGTCTCTCCTTGGAGGCCCGGGTCAGCGAAATCTGACTAAGTGTGGAATGGAGAACCAAGAGAACGAGGCTCTTTAACCCAGGCCCATGGGTGATAACACTCAGGACGGGGGCTTAAGTGTGGGTCCCCGGGCATGGCCGGTGCTGGTGCTTGGTCACTCCTTGGTGGCCAGGGTCAGTGAAATCGGACTAAGTGTGGAATGGAGAACAAAGGGCGCGAGGCTCTTTAACCAAGGCCCATGGGTGTTAACACTCAGGACGGGGGTTTAAGTGTGGGTCTCAGGGCACGGCCGGTGCTGGTGCTTGGTCTCTCCTTGGAGGCCCGGGTCAGCGAAATCGGACTAAGTGTGGAATGGAGAACCAAGGGCGCGAGGCTCTTTAACCAAGGCCCATGGGTGATAACACTCAGGACGGGGGCTTAAGTGTGGGTCTCAGGGCACTGCCGGTGCTGGTGCTTGGTCTCTCCTTGGAGGCCCGGGTCAGCGAAATCTGAATAAGTGTGGAATGGAGAACCAAGAGCACGAGGCTCTTAAACCAGGCCCATGGGTGATAACACTTAGGACGGGGACTTACGTGTTGGTCTCCGGGCATGGCCGGTGCTGGTGCTTGGTCTCTCCTTGGAGACCTGGGTCAGCGAAATCTGACTAAGTGTGGAATGGAGAACCAAGGGAGCGAGGCTCTTTAACCCAGGCCCATGGGTGATAACACTCAGGACGGGGGCTTAAGTGTGGGTCTCAGGGCACGGCCGGTGCTGGTGCCTGGTCTCTCCTTGGAGGCCCGGGTCAGCGAAATCGGACTAAGTGTGGAATGGAGAACCAAGGGCGCGAGGCTCTTTAACCAAGGCCCATGGGTGATAACACTCAGGACGGGGGCTTAAGTGTGGGTCTCAGGGCACGGCCGGTTCTGGTGCTTGGTCTCTCCTTGGAGGCCCGGGTCAGCGAAATCTGAATAAGTGTGGAATGGAGAACCAAGAGCACGAGGCTCTTAAACCAGGCCCATGGTTGATAACACTCAGGACGGGGGCTTAAGTGTGGGTCTCCGGGCATGGCCGGTGCTGGTGCTTGGTCTCTCCTTGGAGGCCCGGGTCAGCGAAATCTAACTAAGTGTGGAATGGAGAACCAAGAGCGCGAGGCTCTTTAACCCAGGCCCATGGGTGATAACACTCAGGAGAGGGACTTAAGTGTGGGTCCCCGGGCACGGCCGGTGCTGGTGCTTGGTCTCTCTGTGGAGGCCCGGTTCAGTGAAATGTGACTAAGAAAGAGATCTAAACACAGGAAACTGATACACATGTGTTTCCTTTGATTCCTTTGGAGATAACCATAGGACATATGGGTAAGAACGGGAACCAAGGATCCTTTGGAGATAAGCATAGGAGTGTTTCCTTTAAAGAGGATCATAGGAATGTTTCCTTTTGAATTACTCAGAGAGAGACCCAAATATTGCACTTCCGTAACCCCTAGTGTGGGACATTTCTAGGCATTTTGCTGTAATGTAAAGTGCCTACAAGTGTCCCATGTATTGTATTACCCTAACACCAAAGGTGTCGGACATTTCCAGGCATTTTTGCTGTAATGTAAAGTGCCTAGAAGTGTCCCAAGTATTGTATCTTTCCCTAACACAAAGAGTGAGACATTTCTAGGCATTTTCAGCACTCAGGACGGGGGCCTAAGTGTGGGTCCCCGGGCACAGCCGGTGCTGGTGCTGGGTCTCTCCATGGAGGCCTGGGTCAGCGAAATCGGACTAAGTGTGGAATGGAGAACCAAGGGCGCGAGGCTCTTTAACCAAGGCCCTTGGGTGATAACACTCAGGACGGGGTCTTAAGTGTGGGTCTCAGGGCACGGCCGGTGCTGGTGCTTGGTCTCTCCTTGGAGGCCCGGGTCAGCGAAATCTGAATAAGTGTGGAATGGAGAACCAAGAGCACGAGGCTCTTAAACCAGGCCCATGGGTGATAACACTCAGGACGGGGGCTTAAGTGTGGGTCTCAGGGCACTGCCGGTGCTGGTGCTTGGTCTCTCCTTGGAGGCCCGGGTCAGCGAAATCTGAATAAGTGTGGAATGGAGAACCAAGAGCACGAGGCTCTTAAACCAGGCCCATGGTTGATAACACTCAGGACGGGGGCTTAAGTGTGGGTCTCCGGGCATGGCCGGTGCTGGTGCTTGGTCTCTCCTTGGAGGCCCGGGTCAGCGAAATCTAACTAATTGTGGAATGGAGAACCAAGAGCGCGAGGCTCTTTAACCCAGGCCCATGGGTGATAACAATCAGGAGAGGGACTTAAGTGTGGGTCCCCGGGCATGGCCGGTGCTGGTGCTTGGTCTCTCTGTGGAGGCCCGGTTCAGTGAAATGTGACTAAGAAAGAGATCTAAACACAGGAAACTGATACACATGTGTTTCCTTTGATTCCTTTGGAGATAACCATAGGACATATGGGTAAGAACGGGAACCAAGGATCCTTTGGAGATAAGCATAGGAGTGTTTCCTTTAAAGAGGATCATAGGAATGTTTCCTTTTGAATTACTCAGAGAGAGACCCAAATATTGCACTTCCGTAACCCCTAGTGTGGGACATTTCTAGGCATTTTGCTGTAATGTAAAGTGCCTACAAGTGTCCCATGTATTGTATTACCCTAACACCAAAGGTGTCGGACATTTCCAGGCATTGTTGTTGAAATGTAAAGTGCCTAGAAGTGTCCCAAGTATTGTATCTTTCCCTAACACAAAGAGTGAGACATTTCTAGGCATTTTCAGCACTCAGGACGGGGGCCTAAGTGTGGGTCCCCGGGCACAGCCGGTGCTGGTGCTGGGTCTCTCCATGGAGGCCTGGGTCAGCGAAATCGGACTAAGTGTGGAATGGAGAACCAAGGGCGCGAGGCTCTTTAACCAAGGCCCATGGGTGATAAAACTCAGGACGGGGGCTTAAGTGTGGGTCTCAGGGCACGGCCGGTGCTGGTGCTTGGTCTCTCCTTGGAGGCCCGGGTCAGCGAAATCTGAATAAGTGTGGAATTGAGAACCAAGAGCACGAGGCTCTTAAACCAGGCCCATGGGTGATAACACTCAGGACGGGGGCTTAAGTGTGGGTCCCCGGGCACGGCCGGTGCTGGTGCTTGGTCACTCCTTGGTGGCCAGGGTCAGTGAAATGTGACTAAGAAAGAGATCTAAACACAGGAAACTGATATACATATGTTTCCTTTGATTCCTTTGGAGATAACCACAGGCAACATGGGTAAGAACAGGAAACAAGGATCCTTTTGAGATAAGCATAGGAGTGTTTCCTTTAAAGAGGATCATAGGAATGTTTCCTTTTGAATTACTCAGAGAGAGACCCAAATATTGCGCTTCCTTAACCCCTAGTGTTGGACATTTCTAGGCATTTTGCTGTAATGTAAAGTGCCTACAAGTGTCCCATGTATTGTATTACCCTAACACCAAAGGTGTGGGACATTTCCAGGCATTTTGCCTCAATGATAAGTGCCTAGAAGCGTCCGGCTCATTCTGATTGGATGGGACATTTCTAGGCATTTTTGTTATAATATAAAGCGCCTACAAATGTCCCATGTATTGTATTTTTCCCTGACACAAAGAGTGGAACATTTCTAGGCATTTTCAGCACTCAGGGTGTTGGCTTTAGAGTGGGTCCCCGGGCTCAGCAATATTTGGAGGTTTTTTCTCCCATGTTTTGTATTTTTCCCCATGAAAAAGTGTGGGACATTTCTAGGCATTTTTGCTATAATGTAAAGCGCCTAGAAGTGTCCCAAGTATTGTATCTTTCCCTAACACAAAGAGTGAGACATTTCTAGACATTTTCAGCACTCAGGACGGGGGCCTAAGTGTGGGTCCCCGGGAACGGCCGGTGCTGGTGCTGGGTCTCTCCATGGAGGCCTGGGTCAGCGAAATCGGACTAAGTGTGGAATGGAGAACCAAAGGCGCGAGGCTCTTTAACCAAGGCCCATGGGTGATAACATTCAGGACGGGGGCTTAAGTGTGGGTCTCTGGGCACAGCCGGTGCTGGTGCTGGGTCTCTCCATGGAGGCCTGGGTCAGTGAAATCGGACTAAGTGTGGAATGGAGAACCAAGGGCGCGAGGCTTTTTAACCAAGGCCCATGGGTGATAACACTCAGGACGGGGGCTTAAGTGTGGGTCTCAGGGCACGGCCGGTGCTGGTACTGGGTCTCTTAATGTATGCCCGGGTCAGCGAAAAGTGACTAAGTGTGGAATGGAAGACCAAGGGCGCGAGGCTCTTTAACCCAGGCCCATGGGTGATAACATTCAGGACGGGGGCTTAAGTGTGGGTCTCCGGGCACAGCCAGTGCTGGTGCTGGGTCTCTCCATGGAGGCCTGGGTCAGCGAAATCGGACTAAGTGTGGAATGGAGAACCAAGGGCGCGAGGCTCTTTAACCAAGGCCCATGGGTGATAACGCTCAGGACGTGGGCTTAAGTGTGGGTCTCCGGGCATGGCCGGTGCTGGTGCTTGGTCTCTCCTTGGAGGCCCGGGTCAGCGAAATCTGACTAAGTGTGGAATGGAGAACCAAGAGAACGAGGCTCTTTAACCCAGGCCCATGGGTGATAACACTCAGGACGGGGGCTTAAGTGTGGGTCCCCGGGCATGGCCGGTGCTGGTGCTTGGTCACTCCTTGGTGGCCAGGGTCAGTGAAATCGGACTAAGTGTGGAATGGAGAACAAAGGGCGCGAGGCTCTTTAACCAAGGCCCATGGGTGTTAACACTCAGGACGGGGGTTTAAGTGTGGGTCTCAGGGCACGGCCGGTGCTGGTGCTTGGTCTCTCCTTGGAGGCCCGGGTCAGCGAAATCGGACTAAGTGTGGAATGGAGAACCAAGGGCGCGAGGCTCTTTAACCAAGGCCCATGGGTGATAACACTCAGGACGGGGGCTTAAGTGTGGGTCTCAGGGCACTGCCGGTGCTGGTGCTTGGTCTCTCCTTGGAGGCCCGGGTCAGCGAAATCTGAATAAGTGTGGAATGGAGAACCAAGAGCACGAGGCTCTTAAACCAGGCCCATGGGTGATAACACTTAGGACGGGGACTTACGTGTGGGTGTCCGGGCATGGCCGGTGCTGGTGCTTGGTCTCTCCTTGGAGACCTGGGTCAGCGAAATCTGACTAAGTGTGGAATGGAGAACCAAGGGAGCGAGGCTCTTTAACCCAGGCCCATGGGTGATAACACTCAGGACGGGGGCTTAAGTGTGGGTCTCAGGGCACGGCCGGTGCTGGTGCCTGGTCTCTCCTTGGAGGCCCGGGTCAGCGAAATCGGACTAAGTGTGGAATGGAGAACCAAGGGCGCGAGGCTCTTTAACCAAGGCCCATGGGTGATAACACTCAGGACGGGGGCTTAAGTGTGGGTCTCAGGGCACGGCCGGTTCTGGTGCTTGGTCTCTCCTTGGAGGCCCGGGTCAGCGAAATCTGAATAAGTGTGGAATGGAGAACCAAGAGCACGAGGCTCTTAAACCAGGCCCATGGTTGATAACACTCAGGACGGGGGCTTAAGTGTGGGTCTCCGGGCATGGCCGGTGCTGGTGCTTGGTCTCTCCTTGGAGGCCCGGGTCAGCGAAATCTAACTAAGTGTGGAATGGAGAACCAAGAGCGCGAGGCTCTTTAACCCAGGCCCATGGGTGATAACACTCAGGAGAGGGACTTAAGTGTGGGTCCCCGGGCACGGCCGGTGCTGGTGCTTGGTCTCTCTGTGGAGGCCCGGTTCAGTGAAATGTGACTAAGAAAGAGATCTAAACACAGGAAACTGATACACATGTGTTTCCTTTGATTCCTTTGGAGATAACCATAGGACATATGGGTAAGAACGGGAACCAAGGATCCTTTGGAGATAAGCATAGGAGTGTTTCCTTTAAAGAGGATCATAGGAATGTTTCCTTTTGAATTACTCAGAGAGAGACCCAAATATTGCACTTCCGTAACCCCTAGTGTGGGACATTTCTAGGCATTTTGCTGTAATGTAAAGTGCCTACAAGTGTCCCATGTATTGTATTACCCTAACACCAAAGGTGTCGGACATTTCCAGGCATTTTTGCTGTAATGTAAAGTGCCTAGAAGTGTCCCAAGTATTGTATCTTTCCCTAACACAAAGAGTGAGACTTTTCTAGGCATTTTCAGCACTCAGGACGGGGGCCTAAGTGTGGGTCCCCGGGCACAGCCGGTGCTGGTGCTGGGTCTCTCCATGGAGGCCTGGGTCAGCGAAATCGGACTAAGTGTGGAATGGAGAACCAAGGGCGCGAGGCTCTTTAACCAAGGCCCTTGGGTGATAACACTCAGGACGGGGTCTTAAGTGTGGGTCTCAGGGCACGGCCGGTGCTGGTGCTTGGTCTCTCCTTGGAGGCCCGGGTCAGCGAAATCTGAATAAGTGTGGAATGGAGAACCAAGAGCACGAGGCTCTTAAACCAGGCCCATGGGTGATAACACTCAGGACGGGGGCTTAAGTGTGGGTCTCAGGGCACTGCCGGTGCTGGTGCTTGGTCTCTCCTTGGAGGCCCGGGTCAGCGAAATCTGAATAAGTGTGGAATGGAGAACCAAGAGCACGAGGCTCTTAAACCAGGCCCATGGTTGATAACACTCAGGACGGGGGCTTAAGTGTGGGTCTCCGGGCATGGCCGGTGCTGGTGCTTGGTCTCTCCTTGGAGGCCCGGGTCAGCGAAATCTAACTAATTGTGGAATGGAGAACCAAGAGCGCGAGGCTCTTTAACCCAGGCCCATGGGTGATAACAATCAGGAGAGGGACTTAAGTGTGGGTCCCCGGGCATGGCCGGTGCTGGTGCTTGGTCTCTCTGTGGAGGCCCGGTTCAGTGAAATGTGACTAAGAAAGAGATCTAAACACAGGAAACTGATACACATGTGTTTCCTTTGATTCCTTTGGAGATAACCATAGGACATATGGGTAAGAACGGGAACCAAGGATCCTTTGGAGATAAGCATAGGAGTGTTTCCTTTAAAGAGGATCATAGGAATGTTTCCTTTTGAATTACTCAGAGAGAGACCCAAATATTGCACTTCCGTAACCCCTAGTGTGGGACATTTCTAGGCATTTTGCTGTAATGTAAAGTGCCTACAAGTGTCCCATGTATTGTATTACCCTAACACCAAAGGTGTCGGACATTTCCAGGCATTGTTGTTGAAATGTAAAGTGCCTAGAAGTGTCCCAAGTATTGTATCTTTCCCTAACACAAAGAGTGAGACATTTCTAGGCATTTTCAGCACTCAGGACGGGGGCCTAAGTGTGGGTCCCCGGGCACAGCCGGTGCTGGTGCTGGGTCTCTCCATGGAGGCCTGGGTCAGCGAAATCGGACTAAGTGTGGAATGGAGAACCAAGGGCGCGAGGCTCTTTAACCAAGGCCCATGGGTGATAAAACTCAGGACGGGGGCTTAAGTGTGGGTCTCAGGGCACGGCCGGTGCTGGTGCTTGGTCTCTCCTTGGAGGCCCGGGTCAGCGAAATCTGAATAAGTGTGGAATTGAGAACCAAGAGCACGAGGCTCTTAAACCAGGCCCATGGGTGATAACACTCAGGACGGGGGCTTAAGTGTGGGTCCCCGGGCACGGCCGGTGCTGGTGCTTGGTCACTCCTTGGTGGCCAGGGTCAGTGAAATGTGACTAAGAAAGAGATCTAAACACAGGAAACTGATATACATATGTTTCCTTTGATTCCTTTGGAGATAACCACAGGCAACATGGGTAAGAACAGGAAACAAGGATCCTTTTGAGATAAGCATAGGAGTGTTTCCTTTAAAGAGGATCATAGGAATGTTTCCTTTTGAATTACTCAGAGAGAGACCCAAATATTGCGCTTCCTTAACCCCTAGTGTTGGACATTTCTAGGCGTTTTGCTGTAATGTAAAGTGCCTACAAGTGTCCCATGTATTGTATTACCCTAACACCAAAGGTTTGGGACATTTCCAGGCATTTTGCCTCAATGATAAGTGCCTAGAAGCGTCCGGCTCATTCTGATTGGTTGGGACATTTCTAGGCATTTTTGCTATAATATAAAGCGCCTACAAATGTCCCATGTATTGTATTTTTCCCTGACACAAAGAGTGGAACATTTCTAGGCATTTTCAGCACTCAGGGTGTTGGCTTTAGAGTGGGTCCCCGGGCTCAGCAATATTTGGAGGTTTTTTCTCCCATGTTTTGTATTTTTCCCCATGAAAAAGTGTGGGACATTTCTAGGCATTTTTGCTATAATGTAAAGCGCCTAGAAGTGTCCCAAGTATTGTATCTTTCCCTAACACAAAGAGTGAGACATTTCTAGGCATTTTCAGCACTCAGGACGGGGGCCTAAGTGTGGGTCCCCGGGAACGGCCGGTGCTGGTGCTGGGTCTCTCCATGGAGGCCTGGGTCAGCGAAATCTGACTAAGTGTGGAATGGAGAACCAAGGGAGCGAGGCTCTTTAACCCAGGCCCATGGGTGATAACACTCAGGACGGGGGCTTAAGTGTGGGTCTCAGGGCACGGCCGGTGCTGGTGCCTGGTCTCTCCTTGGAGGCCCGGGTCAGCGAAATCGGACTAAGTGTGGAATGGAGAACCAAGGGCGCGAGGCTCTTTAACCAAGGCCCATGGGTGATAACACTTAGGACGGGGACTTACGTGTGGGTCTCCGGGCATGGCCGGTGCTGGTGCTTGGTCTCTCCTTGGAGACCTGGGTCAGCGAAATCTGACTAAGTGTGGAATGGAGAACCAAGGGAGCGAGGCTCTTTAACCCAGGCCCATGGGTGATAACACTCAGGACGGGGGCTTAAGTGTGGGTCTCAGGGCACGGCCGGTGCTGGTGCCTGGTCTCTCCTTGGAGGCCCGGGTCAGCGAAATCGGACTAAGTGTGGAATGGAGAACCAAGGGCGCGAGGCTCTTTAACCAAGGCCCATGGGTGATAACACTCAGGACGGGGGCTTAAGTGTGGGTCTCAGGGCACGGCCGGTGCTGGTGCTTGGTCTCTTCTTGGAGGCCCGGGTCAGCGAAATCTGAATAAGTGTGGAATGGAGAACCAAGAGCACGAGGCTCTTAAACCAGGCCCATGGTTGATAACACTCAGGACGGGGGCTTAAGTGTGGGTCTCCGGGCATGGCCGGTGCTGGTGCTTGGTCTCTCCTTGGAGGACCGGGTCAGCGAAATCTAACTAAGTGTGGAATGGAGAACCAAGAGCGCGAGGCTCTTTAACCCAGGCCCATGGGTGATAACACTCAGGAGAGGGACTTAAGTGTGGGTCCCCGGGCACGGCCGGTGCTGGTGCTTGGTCTCTCTGTGGAGGCCCGGTTCAGTGAAATGTGACTAAGAAAGAGATCTAAACACAGGAAACTGATACACATGTGTTTCCTTTGATTCCTTTGGAGATAACCATAGGACATATGGGTAAGAACGGGAACCAAGGATCCTTTGGAGATAAGCATAGGAGTGTTTCCTTTAAAGAGGATCATAGGAATGTTTCCTTTTGAATTACTCAGAGAGAGACCCAAATATTGCACTTCCGTAACCCCTAGTGTGGGACATTTCTAGGCATTTTGCTGTAATGTAAAGTGCCTACAAGTGTCCCATGTATTGTATTACCCTAACACCAAAGGTGTCGGACATTTCCAGGCATTTTTGCTGTAATGTAAAGTGCCTAGAAGTGTCCCAAGTATTGTATCTTTCCCTAACACAAAGAGTGAGACATTTCTAGGCATTTTCAGCACTCAGGACGGGGGCCTAAGTGTGGGTCCCCGGGCACAGCCGGTGCTGGTGCTGGGTCTCTCCATGGAGGCCTGGGTCAGCGAAATCGGACTAAGTGTGGAATGGAGAACCAAGGGCGCGAGGCTCTTTAACCAAGGCCCTTGGGTGATAACACTCAGGACGGGGTCTTAAGTGTGGGTCTCAGGGCACGGCCGGTGCTGGTGCTTGGTCTCTCCTTGGAGGCCCGGGTCAGCGAAATCTGAATAAGTGTGGAATGGAGAACCAAGAGCCCGAGGCTCTTAAACCAGGCCCATGGGTGATAACACTCAGGACGGGGGCTTAAGTGTGGGTCTCAGGGCACGGCCGGTGCTGGTGCTTGGTCTCTCCTTGGAGGCCCGGGTCAGCGAAATCTGAATAAGTGTGGAATGGAGAACCAAGAGCACGAGGCTCTTAAACCAGGCCCATGGGTGATAACACTCAGGACGGGGGCTTAAGTGTGGGTCTCAGGGCACGGCCGGTGCTGGTGCTTGGTCTCTCCTTGGAGGCCCGGGTCAGCGAAATCGGACTAAGTGTGGAATGGAGAACCAAGGGCGCGAGGCTCTTTAACCAAGGCCCATGGGTGATAACACTCAGGACGGGGGCTTAAGTGTGGGTCTCAGGGCACTGCCGGTGCTGGTGCTTGGTCTCTCCTTGGAGGCCCGGGTCAGCGAAATCTGAATAAGTGTGGAATGGAGAACCAAGAGCACGAGGCTCTTAAACCAGGCCCATGGTTGATAACACTCAGGACGGGGGCTTAAGTGTGGGTCTCCGGGCATGGCCGGTGCTGGTGCTTGGTCTCTCCTTGGAGGCCCGGGTCAGCGAAATCTAACTAATTGTGGAATGGAGAACCAAGAGCGCGAGGCTCTTTAACCCAGGCCCATGGGTGATAACAATCAGGAGAGGGACTTAAGTGTGGGTCCCCGGGCACGGCCGGTGCTGGTGCTTGGTCTCTCTGTGGAGGCCCGGTTCAGTGAAATGTGACTAAGAAAGAGATCTCAACACAGGAAACTGATACACATGTGTTTCCTTTGATTCCTTTGGAGATAACCATAGGACATATGGGTAAGAACGGGAACCAAGGATCCTTTGGAGATAAGCATAGGAGTGTTTCCTTTAAAGAGGATCATAGGAATGTTTCCTTTTGAATTACTCAGAGAGAGACCCAAATATTGCACTTCCGTAACCCCTAGTGTGGGACATTTCTAGGCATTTTGCTGTAATGTAAAGTGCCTACAAGTGTCCCATGTATTGTATTACCCTAACACCAAAGGTGTCGGACATTTCCAGGCATTTTTGTTGTAATGTAAAGTGCCTAGAAGTGTCCCAAGTATTGTATCTTTCCCTAACACAAAGAGTGAGACATTTCTAGGCATTTTCAGCACTCAGGACGGGGGCCTAAGTGTGGGTCCCCGGGCACAGCCGGTGCTGGTGCTGGGTCTCTCCATGGAGGCCTGGGTCAGCGAAATCGGACTAAGTGTGGAATGGAGAACCAAGGGCGCGAGGCTCTTTAACCAAGGCCCATGGGTGATAACACTCAGGACGGGGGCTTAAGTGTGGGTCTCAGGGCACGGCCGGTGCTGGTGCTTGGTCACTCCTTGGTGGCCAGGGTCAGTGAAATGTGACTAAGAAAGAGATCTAAACACAGGAAACTGATATACATATGTTTCCTTTGATTCCTTTGGAGATAACCATAGGCAACATGGGTAAGAACAGGAAACAAGGATCCTTTGGAGATAAGCATAGGAGTGTTTCCTTTAAAGAGGATCATAGGAATGTTTCCTTTTGAATTACTCAGAGAGAGACCCAAATATTGCGCTTCCTTAACCCCTATTGTTGGACATTTCTAGGCATTTTGCTGTAATGTAAAGTGCCTACAAGTGTCCCATGTATTGTATTACCCTAACACCAAAGGTGTGGGACATTTCCAGGCATTTTGCCTCAATGATAAGTGCCTAGAAGCGTCCGGCTCATTCTGATTGGATGGGACATTTCTAGGCATTTTTGTTATAATATAAAGCGCCTACAAATGTCCCATGTATTGTATTTTTCCCTGACACAAAGAGTGGAACATTTCTAGGCATTTTCAGCACTCAGGGTGTTGGCTTTAGAGTGGGTCCCCGGGCTCAGCAATATTTGGAGGTTTTTTCTCCCATGTTTTGTATTTTTCCCCATGAAAAAGTGTGGGACATTTCTAGGCATTTTTGCTATAATGTAAAGCGCCTAGAAGTGTCCCAAGTATTGTATCTTTCCCTAACACAAAGAGTGAGACATTTCTAGACATTTTCAGCACTCAGGACGGGGGCCTAAGTGTGGGTCCCCGGGAACGGCCGGTGCTGGTGCTGGGTCTCTCCATGGAGGCCTGGGTCAGCGAAATCGGACTAAGTGTGGAATGGAGAACCAAAGGCGCGAGGCTCTTTAACCAAGGCCCATGGGTGATAACATTCAGGACGGGGGCTTAAGTGTGGGTCTCTGGGCACAGCCGGTGCTGGTGCTGGGTCTCTCCATGGAGGCCTGGGTCAGCGAAATCGGACTAAGTGTGGAATGGAGAACCAAGGGCGCGAGGCTTTTTAACCAAGGCCCATGGGTGATAACACTCAGGACGGGGGCTTAAGTGTGGGTCTCAGGGCACGGCCGGTGCTGGTACTGGGTCTCTTAATGTATGCCCGGGTCAGCGAAAAGTGACTAAGTGTGGAATGGAAGACCAAGGGCGCGAGGCTCTTTAACCCAGGCCCATGGGTGATAACATTCAGGACGGGGGCTTAAGTGTGGGTCTCCGGGCACAGCCAGTGCTGGTGCTGGGTCTCTCCATGGAGGCCCGGGTCAGCGAAATCTGACTAAGTGTGGAATGGAGAACCAAGAGAACGAGGCTCTTTAACCCAGGCCCATGGGTGATAACGCTCAGGACGTGGGCTTAAGTGTGGGTCTCCGGGCATGGCCGGTGCTGGTGCTTGGTCTCTCCTTGGAGGCCCGGGTCAGCGAAATCTGACTAAGTGTGGAATGGAGAACCAAGAGAACGAGGCTCTTTAACCCAGGCCCATGGGTGATAACACTCAGGACGGGGGCTTAAGTGTGGGTCCCCGGGCATGGCCGGTGCTGGTGCTTGGTCACTCCTTGGTGGCCAGGGTCAGTGAAATCGGACTAAGTGTGGAATGGAGAACAAAGGGCGCGAGGCTCTTTAACCAAGGCCCATGGGTGTTAACACTCAGGACGGGGGTTTAAGTGTGGGTCTCAGGGCACGGCCGGTGCTGGTGCTTGGTCTCTCCTTGGAGGCCCGGGTCAGCGAAATCGGACTAAGTGTGGAATGGAGAACCAAGGGCGCGAGGCTCTTTAACCAAGGCCCATGGGTGATAACACTCAGGACGGGGGCTTAAGTGTGGGTCTCAGGGCACTGCCGGTGCTGGTGCTTGGTCTCTCCTTGGAGGCCCGGGTCAGCGAAATCTGAATAAGTGTGGAATGGAGAACCAAGAGCACGAGGCTCTTAAACCAGGCCCATGGGTGATAACACTTAGGACGGGGACTTACGTGTGGGTGTCCGGGCATGGCCGGTGCTGGTGCTTGGTCTCTCCTTGGAGACCTGGGTCAGCGAAATCTGACTAAGTGTGGAATGGAGAACCAAGGGAGCGAGGCTCTTTAACCCAGGCCCATGGGTGATAACACTCAGGACGGGGGCTTAAGTGTGGGTCTCAGGGCACGGCCGGTGCTGGTGCCTGGTCTCTCCTTGGAGGCCCGGGTCAGCGAAATCGGACTAAGTGTGGAATGGAGAACCAAGGGCGCGAGGCTCTTTAACCAAGGCCCATGGGTGATAACACTCAGGACGGGGGCTTAAGTGTGGGTCTCAGGGCACGGCCGGTTCTGGTGCTTGGTCTCTCCTTGGAGGCCCGGGTCAGCGAAATCTGAATAAGTGTGGAATGGAGAACCAAGAGCACGAGGCTCTTAAACCAGGCCCATGGTTGATAACACTCAGGACGGGGGCTTAAGTGTGGGTCTCCGGGCATGGCCGGTGCTGGTGCTTGGTCTCTCCTTGGAGGCCCGGGTCAGCGAAATCTAACTAAGTGTGGAATGGAGAACCAAGAGCGCGAGGCTCTTTAACCCAGGCCCATGGGTGATAACACTCAGGAGAGGGACTTAAGTGTGGGTCCCCGGGCACGGCCGGTGCTGGTGCTTGGTCTCTCTGTGGAGGCCCGGTTCAGTGAAATGTGACTAAGAAAGAGATCTAAACACAGGAAACTGATACACATGTGTTTCCTTTGATTCCTTTGGAGATAACCATAGGACATATGGGTAAGAACGGGAACCAAGGATCCTTTGGAGATAAGCATAGGAGTGTTTCCTTTAAAGAGGATCATAGGAATGTTTCCTTTTGAATTACTCAGAGAGAGACCCAAATATTGCACTTCCGTAACCCCTAGTGTGGGACATTTCTAGGCATTTTGCTGTAATGTAAAGTGCCTACAAGTGTCCCATGTATTGTATTACCCTAACACCAAAGGTGTCGGACATTTCCAGGCATTTTTGCTGTAATGTAAAGTGCCTAGAAGTGTCCCAAGTATTGTATCTTTCCCTAACACAAAGAGTGAGACATTTCTAGGCATTTTCAGCACTCAGGACGGGGGCCTAAGTGTGGGTCCCCGGGCACAGCCGGTGCTGGTGCTGGGTCTCTCCATGGAGGCCTGGGTCAGCGAAATCGGACTAAGTGTGGAATGGAGAACCAAGGGCGCGAGGCTCTTTAACCAAGGCCCTTGGGTGATAACACTCAGGACGGGGTCTTAAGTGTGGGTCTCAGGGCACGGCCGGTGCTGGTGCTTGGTCTCTCCTTGGAGGCCCGGGTCAGCGAAATCTGAATAAGTGTGGAATGGAGAACCAAGAGCACGAGGCTCTTAAACCAGGCCCATGGGTGATAACACTCAGGACGGGGGCTTAAGTGTGGGTCTCAGGGCACTGCCGGTGCTGGTGCTTGGTCTCTCCTTGGAGGCCCGGGTCAGCGAAATCTGAATAAGTGTGGAATGGAGAACCAAGAGCACGAGGCTCTTAAACCAGGCCCATGGTTGATAACACTCAGGACGGGGGCTTAAGTGTGGGTCTCCGGGCATGGCCGGTGCTGGTGCTTGGTCTCTCCTTGGAGGCCCGGGTCAGCGAAATCTAACTAATTGTGGAATGGAGAACCAAGAGCGCGAGGCTCTTTAACCCAGGCCCATGGGTGATAACAATCAGGAGAGGGACTTAAGTGTGGGTCCCCGGGCATGGCCGGTGCTGGTGCTTGGTCTCTCTGTGGAGGCCCGGTTCAGTGAAATGTGACTAAGAAAGAGATCTAAACACAGGAAACTGATACACATGTGTTTCCTTTGATTCCTTTGGAGATAACCATAGGACATATGGGTAAGAACGGGAACCAAGGATCCTTTGGAGATAAGCATAGGAGTGTTTCCTTTAAAGAGGATCATAGGAATGTTTCCTTTTGAATTACTCAGAGAGAGACCCAAATATTGCACTTCCGTAACCCCTAGTGTGGGACATTTCTAGGCATTTTGCTGTAATGTAAAGTGCCTACAAGTGTCCCATGTATTGTATTACCCTAACACCAAAGGTGTCGGACATTTCCAGGCATTGTTGTTGAAATGTAAAGTGCCTAGAAGTGTCCCAAGTATTGTATCTTTCCCTAACACAAAGAGTGAGACATTTCTAGGCATTTTCAGCACTCAGGACGGGGGCCTAAGTGTGGGTCCCCGGGCACAGCCGGTGCTGGTGCTGGGTCTCTCCATGGAGGCCTGGGTCAGCGAAATCGGACTAAGTGTGGAATGGAGAACCAAGGGCGCGAGGCTCTTTAACCAAGGCCCATGGGTGATAAAACTCAGGACGGGGGCTTAAGTGTGGGTCTCAGGGCACGGCCGGTGCTGGTGCTTGGTCTCTCCTTGGAGGCCCGGGTCAGCGAAATCTGAATAAGTGTGGA
Organism: Pleuronectes platessa; assembly: GCF_947347685.1. Classification (NCBI taxonomy): domain Eukaryota; kingdom Metazoa; phylum Chordata; class Actinopteri; order Pleuronectiformes; family Pleuronectidae; genus Pleuronectes; species Pleuronectes platessa. The sequence goes on from NW_026518969.1 coordinate 301,302, forward strand.
ATTGAGAACCAAGAGCACGAGGCTCTTAAACCAGGCCCATGGGTGATAACACTCAGGACGGGGGCTTAAGTGTGGGTCCCCGGGCACGGCCGGTGCTGGTGCTTGGTCACTCCTTGGTGGCCAGGGTCAGTGAAATGTGACTAAGAAAGAGATCTAAACACAGGAAACTGATATACATATGTTTCCTTTGATTCCTTTGGAGATAACCATAGGCAACATGGGTAAGAACAGGAAACAAGGATCCTTTGGAGATAAGCATAGGAGTGTTTCCTTTAAAGAGGATCATAGGAATGTTTCCTTTTGAATTACTCAGAGAGAGACCCAAATATTGCGCTTCCTTAACCCCTAGTGTTGGACATTTCTAGGCGTTTTGCTGTAATGTAAAGTGCCTACAAGTGTCCCATGTATTGTATTACCCTAACACCAAAGGTTTGGGACATTTCCAGGCATTTTGCCTCAATGATAAGTGCCTAGAAGCGTCCGGCTCATTCTGATTGGTTGGGACATTTCTAGGCATTTTTGCTATAATATAAAGCGCCTACAAATGTCCCATGTATTGTATTTTTCCCTGACACAAAGAGTGGAACATTTCTAGGCATTTTCAGCACTCAGGGTGTTGGCTTTAGAGTGGGTCCCCGGGCTCAGCAATATTTGGAGGTTTTTTCTCCCATGTTTTGTATTTTTCCCCATGAAAAAGTGTGGGACATTTCTAGGCATTTTTGCTATAATGTAAAGCGCCTAGAAGTGTCCAAAGTATTGTATCTTTCCCTAACACAAAGAGTGAGACATTTCTAGGCATTTTCAGCACTCAGGACGGGGGCCTAAGTGTGGGTCCCCGGGAACGGCCGGTGCTGGTGCTGGGTCTCTCCATGGAGGCCTGGGTCAGCGAAATCTGACTAAGTGTGGAATGGAGAACCAAGGGAGCGAGGCTCTTTAACCCAGGCCCATGGGTGATAACACTCAGGACGGGGGCTTAAGTGTGGGTCTCAGGGCACGGCCGGTGCTGGTGCCTGGTCTCTCCTTGGAGGCCCGGGTCAGCGAAATCGGACTAAGTGTGGAATGGAGAACCAAGGGCGCGAGGCTCTTTAACCAAGGCCCATGGGTGATAACACTCAGGACGGGGGCTTAAGTGTGGGTCTCAGGGCACGGCCGGTTCTGGTGCTTGGTCTCTCCTTGGAGGCCCGGGTCAGCGAAATCTGAATAAGTGTGGAATGGAGAACCAAGAGCACGAGGCTCTTAAACCAGGCCCATGGTTGATAACACTCAGGACGGGGGCTTAAGTGTGGGTCTCCGGGCATGGCCGGTGCTGGTGCTTGGTCTCTCCTTGGAGGCCCGGGTCAGCGAAATCTAACTAAGTGTGGAATGGAGAACCAAGAGCGCGAGGCTCTTTAACCCAGGCCCATGGGTGATAACACTCAGGAGAGGGACTTAAGTGTGGGTCCCCGGGCACGGCCGGTGCTGGTGCTTGGTCTCTCTGTGGAGGCCCGGTTCAGTGAAATGTGACTAAGAAAGAGATCTAAACACAGGAAACTGATACACATGTGTTTCCTTTGATTCCTTTGGAGATAACCATAGGACATATGGGTAAGAACGGGAACCAAGGATCCTTTGGAGATAAGCATAGGAGTGTTTCCTTTAAAGAGGATCATAGGAATGTTTCCTTTTGAATTACTCAGAGAGAGACCCAAATATTGCACTTCCGTAACCCCTAGTGTGGGACATTTCTAGGCATTTTGCTGTAATGTAAAGTGCCTACAAGTGTCCCATGTATTGTATTACCCTAACACCAAAGGTGTCGGACATTTCCAGGCATTTTTGCTGTAATGTAAAGTGCCTAGAAGTGTCCCAAGTATTGTACCTTTCCCTAACACAAAGAGTGAGACATTTCTAGGCATTTTCAGCACTCAGGACGGGGGCCTAAGTGTGGGTCCCCGGGCACAGCCGGTGCTAGTACTGGGTCTCTCCATGGAGGCCTGGGTCAGCGAAATCGGACTAAGTGTGGAATGGAGAACCAAGGGCGCGAGGCTCTTTAACCAAGGCCCTTGGGTGATAACACTCAGGACGGGGTCTTAAGTGTGGGTCTCAGGGCACGGCCGGTGCTGGTGCTTGGTCTCTCCTTGGAGGCCCGGGTCAGCGAAATCTGAATAAGTGTGGAATGGAGAACCAAGAGCACGAGGCTCTTAAACCGGGCCCATGGGTGATAACACTCAGGACGGGGGCTTAAGTGTGGGTCTCAGGGCACGGCCGGTGCTGGTGCTTGGTCTCTCCTTGGAGGCCCGGGTCAGCGAAATCGGACTAAGTGTGGAATGGAGAACCAAGGGCGCGAGGCTCTTTAACCAAGGCCCATGGGTGATAACACTCAGGACGGGGGCTTAAGTTTGGGTCTCAGGGCACTGCCGGTGCTGGTGCTTGGTCTCTCCTTGGAGGCCCGGGTCAGCGAAATCTGAATAAGTGTGGAATGGAGAACCAAAAGCACGAGGCTCTTAAACCAGGCCCATGGTTGATAACACTCAGGACGGGGGCTTAAGTGTGGGTCTCCGGGCATGGCCGGTGCTGGTGCTTGGTCTCTCCTTGGAGGCCCGGGTCAGCGAAATCTAACTAATTGTGGAATGGAGAACCAAGAGCGCGAGGCTCTTTAACCCAGGCCCATGGGTGATAACAATCAGGAGAGGGACTTAAGTGTGGGTCCCCGGGCATGGCCGGTGCTGGTGCTTGGTCTCTCTGTGGAGGCCCGGTTCAGTGAAATGTGACTAAGAAAGAGATCTAAACACAGGAAACTGATACACATGTGTTTCCTTTGATTCCTTTGGAGATAACCATAGGACATATGGGTAAGAACGGGAACCAAGGATCCTTTGGAGATAAGCATAGGAGTGTTTCCTTTTAAGAGGATCATAGGAATGTTTCCTTTTGAATTACTCAGAGAGAGACCCAAATATTGCACTTCCGTAACCCCTAGTGTGGGACATTTCTAGGCATTTTGCTGTAATGTAAAGTGCCTACAAGTGTCCCATGTATTGTATTACCCTAACACCAAAGGTGTCGGACATTTCCAGGCATTTTTGCTGTAATGTAAAGTGCCTAGAAGTGTCCCAAGTATTGTATCTTTCCCTAACACAAAGAGTGAGACATTTCTAGGCATTTTCAGCACTCAGGACGGGGGCCTAAGTGTGGGTCCCCGGGCACAGCCGGTGCTGGTGCTGGGTCTCTCCATGGAGGCCTGGGTCAGCGAAATCGGACTAAGTGTGGAATGGAGAACCAAGGGCGCGAGGCTCTTTAACCAAGGCCCTTGGGTGATAACACTCAGGACGGGGTCTTAAGTGTGGGTCTCAGGGCACGGCCGGTGCTGGTGCTTGGTCTCTCCTTGGAGGCCCGGGTCAGCGAAATCTGAATAAGTGTGGAATGGAGAACCAAGAGCACGAGGCTCTTAAACCAGGCCCATGGGTGATAACACTCAGGACGGGGGCTTAAGTGTGGGTCTCAGGGCACTGCCGGTGCTGGTGCTTGGTCTCTCCTTGGAGGCCCGGGTCAGCGAAATCTGAATAAGTGTGGAATGGAGAACCAAGAGCACGAGGCTCTTAAACCAGGCCCATGGTTGATAACACTCAGGACGGGGGCTTAAGTGTGGGTCTCCGGGCATGGCCGGTGCTGGTGCTTGGTCTCTCCTTGGAGGCCCGGGTCAGCGAAATCTAACTAATTGTGGAATGGAGAACCAAGAGCGCGAGGCTCTTTAACCCAGGCCCATGGGTGATAACAATCAGGAGAGGGACTTAAGTGTGGGTCCCCGGGCATGGCCGGTGCTGGTGCTTGGTCTCTCTGTGGAGGCCCGGTTCAGTGAAATGTGACTAAGAAAGAGATCTAAACACAGGAAACTGATACACATGTGTTTCCTTTGATTCCTTTGGAGATAACCATAGGACATATGGGTAAGAACGGGAACCAAGGATCCTTTGGAGATAAGCATAGGAGTGTTTCCTTTAAAGAGGATCATAGGAATGTTTCCTTTTGAATTACTCAGAGAGAGACCCAAATATTGCACTTCCGTAACCCCTAGTGTGGGACATTTCTAGGCATTTTGCTGTAATGTAAAGTGCCTACAAGTGTCCCATGTATTGTATTACCCTAACACCAAAGGTGTCGGACATTTCCAGGCATTGTTGTTGAAATGTAAAGTGCCTAGAAGTGTCCCAAGTATTGTATCTTTCCCTAACACAAAGAGTGAGACATTTCTAGGCATTTTCAGCACTCAGGACGGGGGCCTAAGTGTGGGTCCCCGGGCACAGCCGGTGCTGGTGCTGGGTCTCTCCATGGAGGCCTGGGTCAGCGAAATCGGACTAAGTGTGGAATGGAGAACCAAGGGCGCGAGGCTCTTTAACCAAGGCCCATGGGTGATAAAACTCAGGACGGGGGCTTAAGTGTGGGTCTCAGGGCACGGCCGGTGCTGGTGCTTGGTCTCTCCTTGGAGGCCCGGGTCAGCGAAATCTGAATAAGTGTGGAATTGAGAACCAAGAGCACGAGGCTCTTAAACCAGGCCCATGGGTGATAACACTCAGGACGGGGGCTTAAGTGTGGGTCCCCGGGCACGGCCGGTGCTGGTGCTTGGTCACTCCTTGGTGGCCAGGGTCAGTGAAATGTGACTAAGAAAGAGATCTAAACACAGGAAACTGATATACATATGTTTCCTTTGATTCCTTTGGAGATAACCATAGGCAACATGGGTAAGAACAGGAAACAAGGATCCTTTGGAGATAAGCATAGGAGTGTTTCCTTTAAAGAGGATCATAGGAATGTTTCCTTTTGAATTACTCAGAGAGAGACCCAAATATTGCGCTTCCTTAACCCCTAGTGTTGGACATTTCTAGGCGTTTTGCTGTAATGTAAAGTGCCTACAAGTGTCCCATGTATTGTATTACCCTAACACCAAAGGTTTGGGACATTTCCAGGCATTTTGCCTCAATGATAAGTGCCTAGAAGCGTCCGGCTCATTCTGATTGGTTGGGACATTTCTAGGCATTTTTGCTATAATATAAAGCGCCTACAAATGTCCCATGTATTGTATTTTTCCCTGACACAAAGAGTGGAACATTTCTAGGCATTTTCAGCACTCAGGGTGTTGGCTTTAGAGTGGGTCCCCGGGCTCAGCAATATTTGGAGGTTTTTTCTCCCATGTTTTGTATTTTTCCCCATGAAAAAGTGTGGGACATTTCTAGGCATTTTTGCTATAATGTAAAGCGCCTAGAAGTGTCCAAAGTATTGTATCTTTCCCTAACACAAAGAGTGAGACATTTCTAGGCATTTTCAGCACTCAGGACGGGGGCCTAAGTGTGGGTCCCCGGGAACGGCCGGTGCTGGTGCTGGGTCTCTCCATGGAGGCCTGGGTCAGCGAAATCTGACTAAGTGTGGAATGGAGAACCAAGGGAGCGAGGCTCTTTAACCCAGGCCCATGGGTGATAACACTCAGGACGGGGGCTTAAGTGTGGGTCTCAGGGCACGGCCGGTGCTGGTGCCTGGTCTCTCCTTGGAGGCCCGGGTCAGCGAAATCGGACTAAGTGTGGAATGGAGAACCAAGGGCGCGAGGCTCTTTAACCAAGGCCCATGGGTGATAACACTCAGGACGGGGGCTTAAGTGTGGGTCTCAGGGCACGGCCGGTTCTGGTGCTTGGTCTCTCCTTGGAGGCCCGGGTCAGCGAAATCTGAATAAGTGTGGAATGGAGAACCAAGAGCACGAGGCTCTTAAACCAGGCCCATGGTTGATAACACTCAGGACGGGGGCTTAAGTGTGGGTCTCCGGGCATGGCCGGTGCTGGTGCTTGGTCTCTCCTTGGAGGCCCGGGTCAGCGAAATCTAACTAAGTGTGGAATGGAGAACCAAGAGCGCGAGGCTCTTTAACCCAGGCCCATGGGTGATAACACTCAGGAGAGGGACTTAAGTGTGGGTCCCCGGGCACGGCCGGTGCTGGTGCTTGGTCTCTCTGTGGAGGCCCGGTTCAGTGAAATGTGACTAAGAAAGAGATCTAAACACAGGAAACTGATACACATGTGTTTCCTTTGATTCCTTTGGAGATAACCATAGGACATATGGGTAAGAACGGGAACCAAGGATCCTTTGGAGATAAGCATAGGAGTGTTTCCTTTAAAGAGGATCATAGGAATGTTTCCTTTTGAATTACTCAGAGAGAGACCCAAATATTGCACTTCCGTAACCCCTAGTGTGGGACATTTCTAGGCATTTTGCTGTAATGTAAAGTGCCTACAAGTGTCCCATGTATTGTATTACCCTAACACCAAAGGTGTCGGACATTTCCAGGCATTTTTGCTGTAATGTAAAGTGCCTAGAAGTGTCCCAAGTATTGTACCTTTCCCTAACACAAAGAGTGAGACATTTCTAGGCATTTTCAGCACTCAGGACGGGGGCCTAAGTGTGGGTCCCCGGGCACAGCCGGTGCTAGTGCTGGGTCTCTCCATGGAGGCCTGGGTCAGCGAAATCGGACTAAGTGTGGAATGGAGAACCAAGGGCGCGAGGCTCTTTAACCAAGGCCCTTGGGTGATAACACTCAGGACGGGGTCTTAAGTGTGGGTCTCAGGGCACGGCCGGTGCTGGTGCTTGGTCTCTCCTTGGAGGCCCGGGTCAGCGAAATCTGAATAAGTGTGGAATGGAGAACCAAGAGCACGAGGCTCTTAAACCGGGCCCATGGGTGATAACACTCAGGACGGGGGCTTAAGTGTGGGTCTCAGGGCACGGCCGGTGCTGGTGCTTGGTCTCTCCTTGGAGGCCCGGGTCAGCGAAATCGGACTAAGTGTGGAATGGAGAACCAAGGGCGCGAGGCTCTTTAACCAAGGCCCATGGGTGATAACACTCAGGACGGGGGCTTAAGTTTGGGTCTCAGGGCACTGCCGGTGCTGGTGCTTGGTCTCTCCTTGGAGGCCCGGGTCAGCGAAATCTGAATAAGTGTGGAATGGAGAACCAAAAGCACGAGGCTCTTAAACCAGGCCCATGGTTGATAACACTCAGGACGGGGGCTTAAGTGTGGGTCTCCGGGCATGGCCGGTGCTGGTGCTTGGTCTCTCCTTGGAGGCCCGGGTCAGCGAAATCTAACTAATTGTGGAATGGAGAACCAAGAGCGCGAGGCTCTTTAACCCAGGCCCATGGGTGATAACAATCAGGAGAGGGACTTAAGTGTGGGTCCCCGGGCATGGCCGGTGCTGGTGCTTGGTCTCTCTGTGGAGGCCCGGTTCAGTGAAATGTGACTAAGAAAGAGATCTAAACACAGGAAACTGATACACATGTGTTTCCTTTGATTCCTTTGGAGATAACCATAGGACATATGGGTAAGAACGGGAACCAAGGATCCTTTGGAGATAAGCATAGGAGTGTTTCCTTTTAAGAGGATCATAGGAATGTTTCCTTTTGAATTACTCAGAGAGAGACCCAAATATTGCACTTCCGTAACCCCTAGTGTGGGACATTTCTAGGCATTTTGCTGTAATGTAAAGTGCCTACAAGTGTCCCATGTATTGTATTACCCTAACACCAAAGGTGTCGGACATTTCCAGGCATTTTTGTTGTAATGTAAAGTGCCTAGAAGTGTCCCAAGTATTGTATCTTTCCCTAACACAAAGAGTGAGACATTTCTAGGCATTTTCAGCACTCAGGACGGGGGCCTAAGTTTGGGTCCCCGGGCACAGCCGGTGCTGGTGCTGGGTCTCTCCATGGAGGCCTGGGTCAGCGAAATCGGACTAAGTGTGGAATGGAGAACCAAGGGCGCGAGGCTCTTTAACCCAGGCCCATGGGTGATAACACTCAGGACGGAGGCTTAAGTGTGGGTCTCAAGGCACGGCCGGTGCTGGTACTGGGTCTCTTAATGTATGCCCGGGTCAGCGAAAAGTGACTAAGTGTGGAATGGAAGACCAAGGGCGCGAGGCTCTTTAACCCAGGCCCATGGGTGATAACATTCAGGACAGGGGCTTAAGTGTGGGTCTCCGGGAACAGCCAGTGCTGGTGCTGGGTCTCTCCATGGAGAACTGGGTCAGTGAAATCGGACTAAGTGTGGAATGGAGAACAAAGGGCGCGAGGCTCTTTAACCAAGGCCCATGGGTGTTAACACTCAGGACGGGGGTTTAAGTGTGGGTCTCAGGGCACGGCCGGTGCTGGTGCTTGGTCTCTCCTTGGAGAACCGGGTCAGCGAAATCTGATTAAGTGTGGAATGGAGAACCTAGAGCACGAGGCTCTTTAACCAAGGCCCATGGGTGATAACACTTAGGACGGGGACTTACGTGTGGGTCTCCGGGCATGGCCGGTGCTGGTGCTTGGTCTCTCCTTGGAGACCTGGGTCAGCGAAATCTGACTAAGTGTGGAATGGAGAACCAAGGGAGCGAGGCTCTTTAACCCAGGCCCATGGGTGATAACACTCAGGACGGGGGCTTAAGTGTGGGTCTCAGGGCACGGCCGGTGCTGGTGCCTGGTCTCTCCTTGGAGGCCCGGGTCAGCGAAATCGGACTAAGTGTGGAATGGAGAACCAAGGGCGCGAGGCTCTTTAACCAAGGCCCATGGGTGATAACACTCAGGACGGGGGCTTAAGTGTGGGTCTCAGGGCACGGCCGGTTCTGGTGCTTGGTCTCTCCTTGGAGGCCCGGGTCAGCGAAATCTGAATAAGTGTGGAATGGAGAACCAAGAGCGCGAGGCTCTTTAACCCAGGCCCATGGGTGATAACACTCAGGAGAGGGACTTAAGTGTGGGTCCCCGGGCACGGCCGGTGCTGGTGCTTGGTCTCTCTGTGGAGGCCCGGTTCAGTGAAATGTGACTAAGAAAGAGATCTAAACACAGGAAACTGATACACATGTGTTTCCTTTGATTCCTTTGGAGATAACCATAGGACATATGGGTAAGAACGGGAACCAAGGATCCTTTGGAGATAAGCATAGGAGTGTTTCCTTTAAAGAGGATCATAGGAATGTTTCCTTTTGAATTACTCAGAGAGAGACCCAAATATTGCACTTCCGTAACCCCTAGTGTGGGACATTTCTAGGCATTTTGCTGTAATGTAAAGTGCCTACAAGTGTCCCATGTATTGTATTACCCTAACACCAAAGGTGTCGGACATTTCCAGGCATTTTTGCTGTAATGTAAAGTGCCTAGAAGTGTCCCAAGTATTGTATCTTTCCCTAACACAAAGAGTGAGACATTTCTAGGCATTTTCAGCACTCAGGACGGGGGCCTAAGTGTGGGTCCCCGGGCACAGCCGGTGCTGGTGCTGGGTCTCTCCATGGAGGCCTGGGTCAGCGAAATCGGACTAAGTGTGGAATGGAGAACCAAGGGCGCGAGGCTCTTTAACCAAGGCCCTTGGGTGATAACACTCAGGACGGGGTCTTAAGTGTGGGTCTCAGGGCACGGCCGGTACTGGTGCTTGGTCTCTCCTTGGAGGCCCGGGTCAGCGAAATCTGAATAAGTGTGGAATGGAGAACCAAGAGCACGAGGCTCTTAAACCGGGCCCATGGGTGATAACACTCAGGACGGGGGCTTAAGTGTGGGTCTCAGGGCACGGCCGGTGCTGGTGCTTGGTCTCTCCTTGGAGGCCCGGGTCAGCGAAATCGGACTAAGTGTGGAATGGAGAACCAAGGGCGCGAGGCTCTTTAACCAAGGCCCATGGGTGATAACACTCAGGACGGGGGCTTAAGTTTGGGTCTCAGGGCACTGCCGGTGCTGGTGCTTGGTCTCTCCTTGGAGGCCCGGGTCAGCGAAATCTGAATAAGTGTGGAATGGAGAACCAAGAGCACGAGGCTCTTAAACCAGGCCCATGGTTGATAACACTCAGGACGGGGGCTTAAGTGTGGGTCTCCGGGCATGGCCGGTGCTGGTGCTTGGTCTCTCCTTGGAGGCCCGGGTCAGCGAAATCTAACTAATTGTGGAATGGAGAACCAAGAGCGCGAGGCTCTTTAACCCAGGCCCATGGGTGATAACAATCAGGAGAGGGACTTAAGTGTGGGTCCCCGGGCACGGCCGGTGCTGGTGCTTGGTCTCTCTGTGGAGGCCCGGTTCAGTGAAATGTGACTAAGAAAGAGATCTAAACACAGGAAACTGATACACATGTGTTTCCTTTGATTCCTTTGGAGATAACCATAGGACATATGGGTAAGAACGGGAACCAAGGATCCTTTGGAGATAAGCATAGGAGTGTTTCCTTTAAAGAGGATCATAGGAATGTTTCCTTTTGAATTACTCAGAGAGAGACCCAAATATTGCACTTCCGTAACCCCTAGTGTGGGACATTTCTAGGCATTTTGCTGTAATGTAAAGTGCCTACAAGTGTCCCATGTATTGTATTACCCTAACACCAAAGGTGTCGGACATTTCCAGGCTTTTTGCTGTAATGTAAAGTGCCTAGAAGTGTCCCAAGTATTGTATCTTTCCCTAACACAAAGAGTGAGACATTTCTAGGCATTTTCAGCACTCAGGACGGGGGCCTAAGTGTGGGTCCCCGGGCACAGCCGGTGCTGGTGCTGGGTCTCTCCATGGAGGCCTGGGTCAGCGAAATCGGACTAAGTGTGGAATGGAGAACCAAGGGCGCGAGGCTCTTTAACCAAGGCCCTTGGGTGATAACACTCAGGACGGGGTCTTAAGTGTGGGTCTCAGGGCACGGCCGGTGCTGGTGCTTGGTCTCTCCTTGGAGGCCCGGGTCAGCGAAATCTGAATAAGTGTGGAATGGAGAACCAAGAGCACGAGGCTCTTAAACCAGGCCCATGGGTGATAACACTCAGGACGGGGGCTTAAGTGTGGGTCTCAGGGCACTGCCGGTGCTGGTGCTTGGTCTCTCCTTGGAGGCCCGGGTCAGCGAAATCTGAATAAGTGTGGAATGGAGAACCAAGAGCACGAGGCTCTTAAACCAGGCCCATGGTTGATAACACTCAGGACGGGGGCTTAAGTGTGGGTCTCCGGGCATGGCCGGTGCTGGTGCTTGGTCTCTCCTTGGAGGCCCGGGTCTGCGAAATCTAACTAATTGTGGAATGGAGAACCAAGAGCGCGAGGCTCTTTAACCCAGGCCCATGGGTGATAACAATCAGGAGAGGGACTTAAGTGTGGGTCCCCGGGCACGGCCGGTGCTGGTGCTTGGTCTCTCTGTGGAGGCCCGGTTCAGTGAAATGTGACTAAGAAAGAGATCTAAACACAGGAAACTGATACACATGTGTTTCCTTTGATTCCTTTGGAGATAACCATAGGACATATGGGTAAGAACGGGAACCAAGGATCCTTTGGAGATAAGCATAGGAGTGTTTCCTTTAAAGAGGATCATAGGAATGTTTCCTTTTGAATTACTCAGAGAGAGACCCAAATATTGCACTTCCGTAACCCCTAGTGTGGGACATTTCTAGGCATTTTGCTGTAATGTAAAGTGCCTACAAGTGTCCCATGTATTGTATTACCCTAACACCAAAGGTGTCGGACATTTCCAGGCATTTTTGTTGTACTGTAAAGTGCCTAGAAGTGTCCCAAGTATTGTATCTTTCCCTAACACAAAGAGTGAGACATTTCTAGGCATTTTCAGCACTCAGGACGGGGGCCTAAGTGTGGGTCCCCGGGCACAGCCGGTGCTGGTGCTGGGTCTCTCCATGGAGGCCTGGGTCAGCGAAATCGGACTAAGTGTGGAATGGAGAACCAAGGGCGCGAGGCTCTTTAACCAAGGCCCATGGGTGATAAAACTCAGGACGGGGGCTTAAGTGTGGGTCTCAGGGCACGGCCGGTGCTGGTGCTTGGTCTCTCCTTGGAGGCCCGGGTCAGCGAAATCTGAATAAGTGTGGAATTGAGAACCAAGAGCACGAGGCTCTTAAACCAGGCCCATGGGTGATAACACTCAGGACGGGGGCTTAAGTGTGGGTCCCCGGGCACGGCCGGTGCTGGTGCTTGGTCACTCCTTGGTGGCCAGGGTCAGTGAAATGTGACTAAGAAAGAGATCTAAACACAGGAAACTGATATACATATGTTTCCTTTGATTCCTTTGGAGATAACCATAGGCAACATGGGTAAGAACAGGAAACAAGGATCCTTTGGAGATAAGCATAGGAGTGTTTCCTTTAAAGAGGATCATAGGAATGTTTCCTTTTGAATTACTCAGAGAGAGACCCAAATATTGCGCTTCCTTAACCCCTAGCGTTGGACATTTCTAGGCATTTTGCTGTAATGTAAAGTGCCTACAAGTGTCCCATGTATTGTATTACCCTAACACCAAAGGTTTGGGACATTTCCAGGCATTTTGCCTCAATGATAAGTGCCTAGAAGCGTCCGGCTCATTCTGATTGGTTGGGACATTTCTAGGCATTTTTGCTATAATATAAAGCGCCTACAAATGTCCCATGTATTGTATTTTTCCCTGACACAAAGAGTGGAACATTTCTAGGCATTTTCAGCACTCAGGGTGTTGGCTTTAGAGTGGGTCCCCGGGCTCAGCAATATTTGGAGGTTTTTTCTCCAATGTTTTGTATTTTTCCCCATGAAAAAGTGTGGGACATTTCTAGGCATTTTTGCTATAATGTAAAGCGCCTAGAAGTGTCCCAAGTATTGTATCTTTCCCTAACACAAAGAGTGAGACATTTCTAGGCATTTTCAGCACTCAGGACGGGGGCCTAAGTGTGGGTCCCCGGGAACGGCCGGTGCTGGTGCTGGGTCTCTCCATGGAGGCCTGGGTCAGCGAAATCGGACTAAGTGTGGAATGGAGAACCAAAGGCGCGAGGCTCTTTAACCAAGGCCCATGGGTGATAACATTCAGGACGGGGGCTTAAGTGTGGGTCTCTGGGCACAGCCGGTGCTGGTGCTGGGTCTCTCCATGGAGGCCTGGGTCAGCGAAATCGGACTAAGTGTGGAATGGAGAACCAAGGGCGCGAGGCTCTTTAACCCAGGCCCATGGGTGATAACACTCAGGACGGAGGCTTAAGTGTGGGTCTCAAGGCACGGCCGGTGCTGGTACTGGGTCTCTTAATGTATGCCCGGGTCAGCGAAAAGTGACTAAGTGTGGAATGGAAGACCAAGGGCGCGAGGCTCTTTAACCCAGGCCCATGGGTGATAACATTCAGGACAGGGGCTTAAGTGTGGGTCTCCGGGAACAGCCAGTGCTGGTGCTGGGTCTCTCCATGGAGGCCTGGGTCAGTGAAATCGGACTAAGTGTGGAATGGAGAACAAAGGGCGCGAGGCTCTTTAACCAAGGTCCATGGGTGTTAACACTCAGGACGGGGGTTTAAGTGTGGGTCTCAGGGCACGGCCGGTGCTGGTGCTTGGTCTCTCCTTGGAGAACCGGGTCAGCGAAATCTGATTAAGTGTGGAATGGAGAACCTAGAGCACGAGGCTCTTTAACCAAGGCCCATGGGTGATAACACTTAGGACGGGGACTTACGTGTGGGTCTCCGGGCATGGCCGGTGCTGGTGCTTGGTCTCTCCTTGGAGACCTGGGTCAGCGAAATCTGACTAAGTGTGGAATGGAGAACCAAGGGAGCGAGGCTCTTTAACCCAGGCCCATGGGTGATAACACTCAGGACGGGGGCTTAAGTGTGGGTCTCAGGGCACGGCCGGTGCTGGTGCCTGGTCTCTCCTTGGAGGCCCGGGTCAGCGAAATCGGACTAAGTGTGGAATGGAGAACCAAGGGCGCGAGGCTCTTTAACCAAGGCCCATGGGTGATAACACTCAGGACGGGGGCTTAAGTGTGGGTCTCAGGGCACGGCCGGTTCTGGTGCTTGGTCTCTCCTTGGAGGCCCGGGTCAGCGAAATCTGAATAAGTGTGGAATGGAGAACCAAGAGCACGAGGCTCTTAAACCAGGCCCATGGTTGATAACACTCAGGACGGGGGCTTAAGTGTGGGTCTCCGGGCATGGCCGGTGCTGGTGCTTGGTCTCTCCTTGGAGGCCCGGGTCAGCGAAATCTAACTAAATGTGGAATGGAGAACCAAGAGCGCGAGGCTCTTTAACCCAGGCCCATGGGTGATAACACTCAGGAGAGGGACTTAAGTGTGGGTCCCCGGGCACGGCCGGTGCTGGTGCTTGGTCTCTCTGTGGAGGCCCGGTTCAGTGAAATGTGACTAAGAAAGAGATCTAAACACAGGAAACTGATACACATGTGTTTCCTTTGATTCCTTTGGAGATAACCATAGGACATATGGGTAAGAACGGGAACCAAGGATCCTTTGGAGATAAGCATAGGAGTGTTTCCTTTAAAGAGGATCATAGGAATGTTTCCTTTTGAATTACTCAGAGAGAGACCCAAATATTGCACTTCCGTAACCCCTAGTGTGGGACATTTCTAGGCATTTTGCTGTAATGTAAAGTGCCTACAAGTGTCCCATCTATTGTATTACCCTAACACCAAAGGTGTCGGACATTTCCAGGCATTGTTGTTGAAATGTAAAGTGCCTAGAAGTGTCCCAAGTATTGTATCTTTCCCTAACACAAAGAGTGAGACATTTCTAGGCATTTTCAGCACTCAGGACGGGGGCCTAAGTGTGGGTCCCCGGGCACAGCCGGTGCTGGTGCTGGGTCTCTCCATGGAGGCCTGGGTCAGCGAAATCGGACTAAGTGTGGAATGGAGAACCAAGGGCGCGAGGCTCTTTAACCAAGGCCCATGGGTGATAAAACTCAGGACGGGGGCTTAAGTGTGGGTCTCAGGGCACGGCCGGTGCTGGTGCTTGGTCTCTCCTTGGAGGCCCGGGTCAGCGAAATCTGAATAAGTGTGGAATTGAGAACCAAGAGCACGAGGCTCTTAAACCAGGCCCATGGGTGATAACACTCAGGACGGGGGCTTAAGTGTGGGTCCCCGGGCACGGCCGGTGCTGGTGCTTGGTCACTCCTTGGTGGCCAGGGTCAGTGAAATGTGACTAAGAAAGAGATCTAAACACAGGAAACTGATATACATATGTTTCCTTTGATTCCTTTGGAGATAACCACAGGCAACATGGGTAAGAACAGGAAACAAGGATCCTTTTGAGATAAGCATAGGAGTGTTTCCTTTAAAGAGGATCATAGGAATGTTTCCTTTTGAATTACTCAGAGAGAGACCCAAATATTGCGCTTCCTTAACCCCTAGTGTTGGACATTTCTAGGCGTTTTGCTGTAATGTAAAGTGCCTACAAGTGTCCCATGTATTGTATTACCCTAACACCAAAGGTTTGGGACATTTCCAGGCATTTTGCCTCAATGATAAGTGCCTAGAAGCGTCCGGCTCATTCTGATTGGTTGGGACATTTCTAGGCATTTTTGCTATAATATAAAGCGCCTACAAATGTCCCATGTATTGTATTTTTCCCTGACACAAAGAGTGGAACATTTCTAGGCATTTTCAGCACTCAGGGTGTTGGCTTTAGAGTGGGTCCCCGGGCTCAGCAATATTTGGAGGTTTTTTCTCCCATGTTTTGTATTTTTCCCCATGAAAAAGTGTGGGACATTTCTAGGCATTTTTGCTATAATGTAAAGCGCCTAGAAGTGTCCCAAGTATTGTATCTTTCCCTAACACAAAGAGTGAGACATTTCTAGGCATTTTCAGCACTCAGGACGGGGGCCTAAGTGTGGGTCCCCGGGAACGGCCGGTGCTGGTGCTGGGTCTCTCCATGGAGGCCTGGGTCAGCGAAATCTGACTAAGTGTGGAATGGAGAACCAAGGGAGCGAGGCTCTTTAACCCAGGCCCATGGGTGATAACACTCAGGACGGGGGCTTAAGTGTGGGTCTCAGGGCACGGCCGGTGCTGGTGCCTGGTCTCTCCTTGGAGGCCCGGGTCAGCGAAATCGGACTAAGTGTGGAATGGAGAACCAAGGGCGCGAGGCTCTTTAACCAAGGCCCATGGGTGATAACACTTAGGACGGGGACTTACGTGTGGGTCTCCGGGCATGGCCGGTGCTGGTGCTTGGTCTCTCCTTGGAGACCTGGGTCAGCGAAATCTGACTAAGTGTGGAATGGAGAACCAAGGGAGCGAGGCTCTTTAACCCAGGCCCATGGGTGATAACACTCAGGACGGGGGCTTAAGTGTGGGTCTCAGGGCACGGCCGGTGCTGGTGCCTGGTCTCTCCTTGGAGGCCCGGGTCAGCGAAATCGGACTAAGTGTGGAATGGAGAACCAAGGGCGCGAGGCTCTTTAACCAAGGCCCATGGGTGATAACACTCAGGACGGGGGCTTAAGTGTGGGTCTCAGGGCACGGCCGGTGCTGGTGCTTGGTCTCTTCTTGGAGGCCCGGGTCAGCGAAATCTGAATAAGTGTGGAATGGAGAACCAAGAGCACGAGGCTCTTAAACCAGGCCCATGGTTGATAACACTCAGGACGGGGGCTTAAGTGTGGGTCTCCGGGCATGGCCGGTGCTGGTGCTTGGTCTCTCCTTGGAGGACCGGGTCAGCGAAATCTAACTAAGTGTGGAATGGAGAACCAAGAGCGCGAGGCTCTTTAACCCAGGCCCATGGGTGATAACACTCAGGAGAGGGACTTAAGTGTGGGTCCCCGGGCACGGCCGGTGCTGGTGCTTGGTCTCTCTGTGGAGGCCCGGTTCAGTGAAATGTGACTAAGAAAGAGATCTAAACACAGGAAACTGATACACATGTGTTTCCTTTGATTCCTTTGGAGATAACCATAGGACATATGGGTAAGAACGGGAACCAAGGATCCTTTGGAGATAAGCATAGGAGTGTTTCCTTTAAAGAGGATCATAGGAATGTTTCCTTTTGAATTACTCAGAGAGAGACCCAAATATTGCACTTCCGTAACCCCTAGTGTGGGACATTTCTAGGCATTTTGCTGTAATGTAAAGTGCCT
The DNA here is from genome assembly GCF_947347685.1 of Pleuronectes platessa. Classification (NCBI taxonomy): domain Eukaryota; kingdom Metazoa; phylum Chordata; class Actinopteri; order Pleuronectiformes; family Pleuronectidae; genus Pleuronectes; species Pleuronectes platessa. The sequence continues at coordinate 318,068 of NW_026518969.1, forward strand.
ACAAGTGTCCCATGTATTGTATTACCCTAACACCAAAGGTGTCGGACATTTCCAGGCATTTTTGCTGTAATGTAAAGTGCCTAGAAGTGTCCCAAGTATTGTATCTTTCCCTAACACAAAGAGTGAGACATTTCTAGGCATTTTCAGCACTCAGGACGGGGGCCTAAGTGTGGGTCCCCGGGCACAGCCGGTGCTGGTGCTGGGTCTCTCCATGGAGGCCTGGGTCAGCGAAATCGGACTAAGTGTGGAATGGAGAACCAAGGGCGCGAGGCTCTTTAACCAAGGCCCTTGGGTGATAACACTCAGGACGGGGTCTTAAGTGTGGGTCTCAGGGCACGGCCGGTGCTGGTGCTTGGTCTCTCCTTGGAGGCCCGGGTCAGCGAAATCTGAATAAGTGTGGAATGGAGAACCAAGAGCCCGAGGCTCTTAAACCAGGCCCATGGGTGATAACACTCAGGACGGGGGCTTAAGTGTGGGTCTCAGGGCACGGCCGGTGCTGGTGCTTGGTCTCTCCTTGGAGGCCCGGGTCAGCGAAATCTGAATAAGTGTGGAATGGAGAACCAAGAGCACGAGGCTCTTAAACCAGGCCCATGGGTGATAACACTCAGGACGGGGGCTTAAGTGTGGGTCTCAGGGCACGGCCGGTGCTGGTGCTTGGTCTCTCCTTGGAGGCCCGGGTCAGCGAAATCGGACTAAGTGTGGAATGGAGAACCAAGGGCGCGAGGCTCTTTAACCAAGGCCCATGGGTGATAACACTCAGGACGGGGGCTTAAGTGTGGGTCTCAGGGCACTGCCGGTGCTGGTGCTTGGTCTCTCCTTGGAGGCCCGGGTCAGCGAAATCTGAATAAGTGTGGAATGGAGAACCAAGAGCACGAGGCTCTTAAACCAGGCCCATGGTTGATAACACTCAGGACGGGGGCTTAAGTGTGGGTCTCCGGGCATGGCCGGTGCTGGTGCTTGGTCTCTCCTTGGAGGCCCGGGTCAGCGAAATCTAACTAATTGTGGAATGGAGAACCAAGAGCGCGAGGCTCTTTAACCCAGGCCCATGGGTGATAACAATCAGGAGAGGGACTTAAGTGTGGGTCCCCGGGCACGGCCGGTGCTGGTGCTTGGTCTCTCTGTGGAGGCCCGGTTCAGTGAAATGTGACTAAGAAAGAGATCTCAACACAGGAAACTGATACACATGTGTTTCCTTTGATTCCTTTGGAGATAACCATAGGACATATGGGTAAGAACGGGAACCAAGGATCCTTTGGAGATAAGCATAGGAGTGTTTCCTTTAAAGAGGATCATAGGAATGTTTCCTTTTGAATTACTCAGAGAGAGACCCAAATATTGCACTTCCGTAACCCCTAGTGTGGGACATTTCTAGGCATTTTGCTGTAATGTAAAGTGCCTACAAGTGTCCCATGTATTGTATTACCCTAACACCAAAGGTGTCGGACATTTCCAGGCATTTTTGTTGTAATGTAAAGTGCCTAGAAGTGTCCCAAGTATTGTATCTTTCCCTAACACAAAGAGTGAGACATTTCTAGGCATTTTCAGCACTCAGGACGGGGGCCTAAGTGTGGGTCCCCGGGCACAGCCGGTGCTGGTGCTGGGTCTCTCCATGGAGGCCTGGGTCAGCGAAATCGGACTAAGTGTGGAATGGAGAACCAAGGGCGCGAGGCTCTTTAACCAAGGCCCATGGGTGATAACACTCAGGACGGGGGCTTAAGTGTGGGTCTCAGGGCACGGCCGGTGCTGGTGCTTGGTCACTCCTTGGTGGCCAGGGTCAGTGAAATGTGACTAAGAAAGAGATCTAAACACAGGAAACTGATATACATATGTTTCCTTTGATTCCTTTGGAGATAACCATAGGCAACATGGGTAAGAACAGGAAACAAGGATCCTTTGGAGATAAGCATAGGAGTGTTTCCTTTAAAGAGGATCATAGGAATGTTTCCTTTTGAATTACTCAGAGAGAGACCCAAATATTGCGCTTCCTTAACCCCTATTGTTGGACATTTCTAGGCATTTTGCTGTAATGTAAAGTGCCTACAAGTGTCCCATGTATTGTATTACCCTAACACCAAAGGTGTGGGACATTTCCAGGCATTTTGCCTCAATGATAAGTGCCTAGAAGCGTCCGGCTCATTCTGATTGGATGGGACATTTCTAGGCATTTTTGTTATAATATAAAGCGCCTACAAATGTCCCATGTATTGTATTTTTCCCTGACACAAAGAGTGGAACATTTCTAGGCATTTTCAGCACTCAGGGTGTTGGCTTTAGAGTGGGTCCCCGGGCTCAGCAATATTTGGAGGTTTTTTCTCCCATGTTTTGTATTTTTCCCCATGAAAAAGTGTGGGACATTTCTAGGCATTTTTGCTATAATGTAAAGCGCCTAGAAGTGTCCCAAGTATTGTATCTTTCCCTAACACAAAGAGTGAGACATTTCTAGACATTTTCAGCACTCAGGACGGGGGCCTAAGTGTGGGTCCCCGGGAACGGCCGGTGCTGGTGCTGGGTCTCTCCATGGAGGCCTGGGTCAGCGAAATCGGACTAAGTGTGGAATGGAGAACCAAAGGCGCGAGGCTCTTTAACCAAGGCCCATGGGTGATAACATTCAGGACGGGGGCTTAAGTGTGGGTCTCTGGGCACAGCCGGTGCTGGTGCTGGGTCTCTCCATGGAGGCCTGGGTCAGCGAAATCGGACTAAGTGTGGAATGGAGAACCAAGGGCGCGAGGCTTTTTAACCAAGGCCCATGGGTGATAACACTCAGGACGGGGGCTTAAGTGTGGGTCTCAGGGCACGGCCGGTGCTGGTACTGGGTCTCTTAATGTATGCCCGGGTCAGCGAAAAGTGACTAAGTGTGGAATGGAAGACCAAGGGCGCGAGGCTCTTTAACCCAGGCCCATGGGTGATAACATTCAGGACGGGGGCTTAAGTGTGGGTCTCCGGGCACAGCCAGTGCTGGTGCTGGGTCTCTCCATGGAGGCCTGGGTCAGCGAAATCGGACTAAGTGTGGAATGGAGAACCAAGGGCGCGAGGCTCTTTAACCAAGGCCCATGGGTGATAACGCTCAGGACGTGGGCTTAAGTGTGGGTCTCCGGGCATGGCCGGTGCTGGTGCTTGGTCTCTCCTTGGAGGCCCGGGTCAGCGAAATCTGACTAAGTGTGGAATGGAGAACCAAGAGAACGAGGCTCTTTAACCCAGGCCCATGGGTGATAACACTCAGGACGGGGGCTTAAGTGTGGGTCCCCGGGCATGGCCGGTGCTGGTGCTTGGTCACTCCTTGGTGGCCAGGGTCAGTGAAATCGGACTAAGTGTGGAATGGAGAACAAAGGGCGCGAGGCTCTTTAACCAAGGCCCATGGGTGTTAACACTCAGGACGGGGGTTTAAGTGTGGGTCTCAGGGCACGGCCGGTGCTGGTGCTTGGTCTCTCCTTGGAGGCCCGGGTCAGCGAAATCGGACTAAGTGTGGAATGGAGAACCAAGGGCGCGAGGCTCTTTAACCAAGGCCCATGGGTGATAACACTCAGGACGGGGGCTTAAGTGTGGGTCTCAGGGCACTGCCGGTGCTGGTGCTTGGTCTCTCCTTGGAGGCCCGGGTCAGCGAAATCTGAATAAGTGTGGAATGGAGAACCAAGAGCACGAGGCTCTTAAACCAGGCCCATGGGTGATAACACTTAGGACGGGGACTTACGTGTGGGTGTCCGGGCATGGCCGGTGCTGGTGCTTGGTCTCTCCTTGGAGACCTGGGTCAGCGAAATCTGACTAAGTGTGGAATGGAGAACCAAGGGAGCGAGGCTCTTTAACCCAGGCCCATGGGTGATAACACTCAGGACGGGGGCTTAAGTGTGGGTCTCAGGGCACGGCCGGTGCTGGTGCCTGGTCTCTCCTTGGAGGCCCGGGTCAGCGAAATCGGACTAAGTGTGGAATGGAGAACCAAGGGCGCGAGGCTCTTTAACCAAGGCCCATGGGTGATAACACTCAGGACGGGGGCTTAAGTGTGGGTCTCAGGGCACGGCCGGTTCTGGTGCTTGGTCTCTCCTTGGAGGCCCGGGTCAGCGAAATCTGAATAAGTGTGGAATGGAGAACCAAGAGCACGAGGCTCTTAAACCAGGCCCATGGTTGATAACACTCAGGACGGGGGCTTAAGTGTGGGTCTCCGGGCATGGCCGGTGCTGGTGCTTGGTCTCTCCTTGGAGGCCCGGGTCAGCGAAATCTAACTAAGTGTGGAATGGAGAACCAAGAGCGCGAGGCTCTTTAACCCAGGCCCATGGGTGATAACACTCAGGAGAGGGACTTAAGTGTGGGTCCCCGGGCACGGCCGGTGCTGGTGCTTGGTCTCTCTGTGGAGGCCCGGTTCAGTGAAATGTGACTAAGAAAGAGATCTAAACACAGGAAACTGATACACATGTGTTTCCTTTGATTCCTTTGGAGATAACCATAGGACATATGGGTAAGAACGGGAACCAAGGATCCTTTGGAGATAAGCATAGGAGTGTTTCCTTTAAAGAGGATCATAGGAATGTTTCCTTTTGAATTACTCAGAGAGAGACCCAAATATTGCACTTCCGTAACCCCTAGTGTGGGACATTTCTAGGCATTTTGCTGTAATGTAAAGTGCCTACAAGTGTCCCATGTATTGTATTACCCTAACACCAAAGGTGTCGGACATTTCCAGGCATTTTTGCTGTAATGTAAAGTGCCTAGAAGTGTCCCAAGTATTGTATCTTTCCCTAACACAAAGAGTGAGACATTTCTAGGCATTTTCAGCACTCAGGACGGGGGCCTAAGTGTGGGTCCCCGGGCACAGCCGGTGCTGGTGCTGGGTCTCTCCATGGAGGCCTGGGTCAGCGAAATCGGACTAAGTGTGGAATGGAGAACCAAGGGCGCGAGGCTCTTTAACCAAGGCCCTTGGGTGATAACACTCAGGACGGGGTCTTAAGTGTGGGTCTCAGGGCACGGCCGGTGCTGGTGCTTGGTCTCTCCTTGGAGGCCCGGGTCAGCGAAATCTGAATAAGTGTGGAATGGAGAACCAAGAGCACGAGGCTCTTAAACCAGGCCCATGGGTGATAACACTCAGGACGGGGGCTTAAGTGTGGGTCTCAGGGCACTGCCGGTGCTGGTGCTTGGTCTCTCCTTGGAGGCCCGGGTCAGCGAAATCTGAATAAGTGTGGAATGGAGAACCAAGAGCACGAGGCTCTTAAACCAGGCCCATGGTTGATAACACTCAGGACGGGGGCTTAAGTGTGGGTCTCCGGGCATGGCCGGTGCTGGTGCTTGGTCTCTCCTTGGAGGCCCGGGTCAGCGAAATCTAACTAATTGTGGAATGGAGAACCAAGAGCGCGAGGCTCTTTAACCCAGGCCCATGGGTGATAACAATCAGGAGAGGGACTTAAGTGTGGGTCCCCGGGCATGGCCGGTGCTGGTGCTTGGTCTCTCTGTGGAGGCCCGGTTCAGTGAAATGTGACTAAGAAAGAGATCTAAACACAGGAAACTGATACACATGTGTTTCCTTTGATTCCTTTGGAGATAACCATAGGACATATGGGTAAGAACGGGAACCAAGGATCCTTTGGAGATAAGCATAGGAGTGTTTCCTTTAAAGAGGATCATAGGAATGTTTCCTTTTGAATTACTCAGAGAGAGACCCAAATATTGCACTTCCGTAACCCCTAGTGTGGGACATTTCTAGGCATTTTGCTGTAATGTAAAGTGCCTACAAGTGTCCCATGTATTGTATTACCCTAACACCAAAGGTGTCGGACATTTCCAGGCATTGTTGTTGAAATGTAAAGTGCCTAGAAGTGTCCCAAGTATTGTATCTTTCCCTAACACAAAGAGTGAGACATTTCTAGGCATTTTCAGCACTCAGGACGGGGGCCTAAGTGTGGGTCCCCGGGCACAGCCGGTGCTGGTGCTGGGTCTCTCCATGGAGGCCTGGGTCAGCGAAATCGGACTAAGTGTGGAATGGAGAACCAAGGGCGCGAGGCTCTTTAACCAAGGCCCATGGGTGATAAAACTCAGGACGGGGGCTTAAGTGTGGGTCTCAGGGCACGGCCGGTGCTGGTGCTTGGTCTCTCCTTGGAGGCCCGGGTCAGCGAAATCTGAATAAGTGTGGAATTGAGAACCAAGAGCACGAGGCTCTTAAACCAGGCCCATGGGTGATAACACTCAGGACGGGGGCTTAAGTGTGGGTCCCCGGGCACGGCCGGTGCTGGTGCTTGGTCACTCCTTGGTGGCCAGGGTCAGTGAAATGTGACTAAGAAAGAGATCTAAACACAGGAAACTGATATACATATGTTTCCTTTGATTCCTTTGGAGATAACCATAGGCAACATGGGTAAGAACAGGAAACAAGGATCCTTTGGAGATAAGCATAGGAGTGTTTCCTTTAAAGAGGATCATAGGAATGTTTCCTTTTGAATTACTCAGAGAGAGACCCAAATATTGCGCTTCCTTAACCCCTAGTGTTGGACATTTCTAGGCGTTTTGCTGTAATGTAAAGTGCCTACAAGTGTCCCATGTATTGTATTACCCTAACACCAAAGGTTTGGGACATTTCCAGGCATTTTGCCTCAATGATAAGTGCCTAGAAGCGTCCGGCTCATTCTGATTGGTTGGGACATTTCTAGGCATTTTTGCTATAATATAAAGCGCCTACAAATGTCCCATGTATTGTATTTTTCCCTGACACAAAGAGTGGAACATTTCTAGGCATTTTCAGCACTCAGGGTGTTGGCTTTAGAGTGGGTCCCCGGGCTCAGCAATATTTGGAGGTTTTTTCTCCCATGTTTTGTATTTTTCCCCATGAAAAAGTGTGGGACATTTCTAGGCATTTTTGCTATAATGTAAAGCGCCTAGAAGTGTCCAAAGTATTGTATCTTTCCCTAACACAAAGAGTGAGACATTTCTAGGCATTTTCAGCACTCAGGACGGGGGCCTAAGTGTGGGTCCCCGGGAACGGCCGGTGCTGGTGCTGGGTCTCTCCATGGAGGCCTGGGTCAGCGAAATCTGACTAAGTGTGGAATGGAGAACCAAGGGAGCGAGGCTCTTTAACCCAGGCCCATGGGTGATAACACTCAGGACGGGGGCTTAAGTGTGGGTCTCAGGGCACGGCCGGTGCTGGTGCCTGGTCTCTCCTTGGAGGCCCGGGTCAGCGAAATCGGACTAAGTGTGGAATGGAGAACCAAGGGCGCGAGGCTCTTTAACCAAGGCCCATGGGTGATAACACTCAGGACGGGGGCTTAAGTGTGGGTCTCAGGGCACGGCCGGTTCTGGTGCTTGGTCTCTCCTTGGAGGCCCGGGTCAGCGAAATCTGAATAAGTGTGGAATGGAGAACCAAGAGCACGAGGCTCTTAAACCAGGCCCATGGTTGATAACACTCAGGACGGGGGCTTAAGTGTGGGTCTCCGGGCATGGCCGGTGCTGGTGCTTGGTCTCTCCTTGGAGGCCCGGGTCAGCGAAATCTAACTAAGTGTGGAATGGAGAACCAAGAGCGCGAGGCTCTTTAACCCAGGCCCATGGGTGATAACACTCAGGAGAGGGACTTAAGTGTGGGTCCCCGGGCACGGCCGGTGCTGGTGCTTGGTCTCTCTGTGGAGGCCCGGTTCAGTGAAATGTGACTAAGAAAGAGATCTAAACACAGGAAACTGATACACATGTGTTTCCTTTGATTCCTTTGGAGATAACCATAGGACATATGGGTAAGAACGGGAACCAAGGATCCTTTGGAGATAAGCATAGGAGTGTTTCCTTTAAAGAGGATCATAGGAATGTTTCCTTTTGAATTACTCAGAGAGAGACCCAAATATTGCACTTCCGTAACCCCTAGTGTGGGACATTTCTAGGCATTTTGCTGTAATGTAAAGTGCCTACAAGTGTCCCATGTATTGTATTACCCTAACACCAAAGGTGTCGGACATTTCCAGGCATTTTTGCTGTAATGTAAAGTGCCTAGAAGTGTCCCAAGTATTGTACCTTTCCCTAACACAAAGAGTGAGACATTTCTAGGCATTTTCAGCACTCAGGACGGGGGCCTAAGTGTGGGTCCCCGGGCACAGCCGGTGCTAGTGCTGGGTCTCTCCATGGAGGCCTGGGTCAGCGAAATCGGACTAAGTGTGGAATGGAGAACCAAGGGCGCGAGGCTCTTTAACCAAGGCCCTTGGGTGATAACACTCAGGACGGGGTCTTAAGTGTGGGTCTCAGGGCACGGCCGGTGCTGGTGCTTGGTCTCTCCTTGGAGGCCCGGGTCAGCGAAATCTGAATAAGTGTGGAATGGAGAACCAAGAGCACGAGGCTCTTAAACCGGGCCCATGGGTGATAACACTCAGGACGGGGGCTTAAGTGTGGGTCTCAGGGCACGGCCGGTGCTGGTGCTTGGTCTCTCCTTGGAGGCCCGGGTCAGCGAAATCGGACTAAGTGTGGAATGGAGAACCAAGGGCGCGAGGCTCTTTAACCAAGGCCCATGGGTGATAAAACTCAGGACGGGGGCTTAAGTGTGGGTCTCAGGGCACGGCCGGTGCTGGTGCTTGGTCTCTCCTTGGAGGCCCGGGTCAGCGAAATCTGAATAAGTGTGGAATTGAGAACCAAGAGCACGAGGCTCTTAAACCAGGCCCATGGGTGATAACACTCAGGACGGGGGCTTAAGTGTGGGTCCCCGGGCACGGCCGGTGCTGGTGCTTGGTCACTCCTTGGTGGCCAGGGTCAGTGAAATGTGACTAAGAAAGAGATCTAAACACAGGAAACTGATATACATATGTTTCCTTTGATTCCTTTGGAGATAACCATAGGCAACATGGGTAAGAACAGGAAACAAGGATCCTTTGGAGATAAGCATAGGAGTGTTTCCTTTAAAGAGGATCATAGGAATGTTTCCTTTTGAATTACTCAGAGAGAGACCCAAATATTGCGCTTCCTTAACCCCTAGCGTTGGACATTTCTAGGCATTTTGCTGTAATGTAAAGTGCCTACAAGTGTCCCATGTATTGTATTACCCTAACACCAAAGGTTTGGGACATTTCCAGGCATTTTGCCTCAATGATAAGTGCCTAGAAGCGTCCGGCTCATTCTGATTGGTTGGGACATTTCTAGGCATTTTTGCTATAATATAAAGCGCCTACAAATGTCCCATGTATTGTATTTTTCCCTGACACAAAGAGTGGAACATTTCTAGGCATTTTCAGCACTCAGGGTGTTGGCTTTAGAGTGGGTCCCCGGGCTCAGCAATATTTGGAGGTTTTTTCTCCAATGTTTTGTATTTTTCCCCATGAAAAAGTGTGGGACATTTCTAGGCATTTTTGCTATAATGTAAAGCGCCTAGAAGTGTCCCAAGTATTGTATCTTTCCCTAACACAAAGAGTGAGACATTTCTAGGCATTTTCAGCAGTCAGGACGGGGGCCTAAGTGTGGGTCCCCGGGAACGGCCGGTGCTGGTGCTGGGTCTCTCCATGGAGGCCTGGGTCAGCGAAATCGGACTAAGTGTGGAATGGAGAACCAAAGGCGCGAGGCTCTTTAACCAAGGCCAATGGGTGATAACATTCAGGACGGGGGCTTAAGTGTGGGTCTCTGGGCACAGCCGGTGCTGGTGCTGGGTCTCTCCATGGAGGCCTGGGTCAGCGAAATCGGACTAAGTGTGGAATGGAGAACCAAGGGCGCGAGGCTCTTTAACCCAGGCCCATGGGTGATAACACTCAGGACGGAGGCTTAAGTGTGGGTCTCAAGGCACGGCCGGTGCTGGTACTGGGTCTCTTAATGTATGCCCGGGTCAGCGAAAAGTGACTAAGTGTGGAATGGAAGACCAAGGGCGCGAGGCTCTTTAACCCAGGCCCATGGGTGATAACATTCAGGACAGGGGCTTAAGTGTGGGTCTCCGGGAACAGCCAGTGCTGGTGCTGGGTCTCTCCATGGAGGCCTGGGTCAGTGAAATCGGACTAAGTGTGGAATGGAGAACAAAGGGCGCGAGGCTCTTTAACCAAGGCCCATGGGTGTTAACACTCAGGACGGGGGTTTAAGTGTGGGTCTCAGGGCACGGCCGGTGCTGGTGCTTGGTCTCTCCTTGGAGAACCGGGTCAGCGAAATCTGATTAAGTGTGGAATGGAGAACCTAGAGCACGAGGCTCTTTAACCAAGGCCCATGGGTGATAACACTTAGGACGGGGACTTACGTGTGGGTCTCCGGGCATGGCCGGTGCTGGTGCTTGGTCTCTCCTTGGAGACCTGGGTCAGCGAAATCTGACTAAGTGTGGAATGGAGAACCAAGGGAGCGAGGCTCTTTAACCCAGGCCCATGGGTGATAACACTCAGGACGGGGGCTTAAGTGTGGGTCTCAGGGCACGGCCGGTGCTGGTGCCTGGTCTCTCCTTGGAGGCCCGGGTCAGCGAAATCGGACTAAGTGTGGAATGGAGAACCAAGGGCGCGAGGCTCTTTAACCAAGGCCCATGGGTGATAACACTCAGGACGGGGGCTTAAGTGTGGGTCTCAGGGCACGGCCGGTTCTGGTGCTTGGTCTCTCCTTGGAGGCCCGGGTCAGCGAAATCTGAATAAGTGTGGAATGGAGAACCAAGAGCACGAGGCTCTTAAACCAGGCCCATGGTTGATAACACTCAGGACGGGGGCTTAAGTGTGGGTCTCCGGGCATGGCCGGTGCTGGTGCTTGGTCTCTCCTTGGAGGCCCGGGTCAGCGAAATCTAACTAAATGTGGAATGGAGAACCAAGAGCGCGAGGCTCTTTAACCCAGGCCCATGGGTGATAACACTCAGGAGAGGGACTTAAGTGTGGGTCCCCGGGCACGGCCGGTGCTGGTGCTTGGTCTCTCTGTGGAGGCCCGGTTCAGTGAAATGTGACTAAGAAAGAGATCTAAACACAGGAAACTGATACACATGTGTTTCCTTTGATTCCTTTGGAGATAACCATAGGACATATGGGTAAGAACGGGAACCAAGGATCCTTTGGAGATAAGCATAGGAGTGTTTCCTTTAAAGAGGATCATAGGAATGTTTCCTTTTGAATTACTCAGAGAGAGACCCAAATATTGCACTTCCGTAACCCCTAGTGTGGGACATTTCTAGGCATTTTGCTGTAATGTAAAGTGCCTACAAGTGTCCCATGTATTGTATCTTTCCCTAACACAAAGAGTGAGACATTTCTAGGCATTTTCAGCACTCAGGACGGGGGCCTAAGTGTGGGTCCCCGGGCACAGCCGGTGCTGGTGCTGGGTCTCTCCATGGAGGCCTGGGTCAGCGAAATCGGACTAAGTGTGGAATGGAGAACCAAGGGCGCGAGGCTCTTTAACCAAGGCCCTTGGGTGATAACACTCAGGACGGGGTCTTAAGTGTGGGTCTCAGGGCACGGCCGGTACTGGTGCTTGGTCTCTCCTTGGAGGCCCGGGTCAGCGAAATCTGAATAAGTGTGGAATGGAGAACCAAGAGCACGAGGCTCTTAAACCGGGCCCATGGGTGATAACACTCAGGACGGGGGCTTAAGTGTGGGTCTCAGGGCACGGCCGGTGCTGGTGCTTGGTCTCTCCTTGGAGGCCCGGGTCAGCGAAATCGGACTAAGTGTGGAATGGAGAACCAAGGGCGCGAGGCTCTTTAACCAAGGCCCATGGGTGATAACACTCAGGACGGGGGCTTAAGTTTGGGTCTCAGGGCACTGCCGGTGCTGGTGCTTGGTCTCTCCTTGGAGGCCCGGGTCAGCGAAATCTGAATAAGTGTGGAATGGAGAACCAAGAGCACGAGGCTCTTAAACCAGGCCCATGGTTGATAACACTCAGGACGGGGGCTTAAGTGTGGGTCTCCGGGCATGGCCGGTGCTGGTGCTTGGTCTCTCCTTGGAGGCCCGGGTCAGCGAAATCTAACTAATTGTGGAATGGAGAACCAAGAGCGCGAGGCTCTTTAACCCAGGCCCATGGGTGATAACAATCAGGAGAGGGACTTAAGTGTGGGTCCCCGGGCACGGCCGGTGCTGGTGCTTGGTCTCTCTGTGGAGGCCCGGTTCAGTGAAATGTGACTAAGAAAGAGATCTAAACACAGGAAACTGATACACATGTGTTTCCTTTGATTCCTTTGGAGATAACCATAGGACATATGGGTAAGAACGGGAACCAAGGATCCTTTGGAGATAAGCATAGGAGTGTTTCCTTTAAAGAGGATCATAGGAATGTTTCCTTTTGAATTACTCAGAGAGAGACCCAAATATTGCACTTCCGTAACCCCTAGTGTGGGACATTTCTAGGCATTTTGCTGTAATGTAAAGTGCCTACAAGTGTCCCATGTATTGTATTACCCTAACACCAAAGGTGTCGGACATTTCCAGGCTTTTTGCTGTAATGTAAAGTGCCTAGAAGTGTCCCAAGTATTGTATCTTTCCCTAACACAAAGAGTGAGACATTTCTAGGCATTTTCAGCACTCAGGACGGGGGCCTAAGTGTGGGTCCCCGGGCACAGCCGGTGCTGGTGCTGGGTCTCTCCATGGAGGCCTGGGTCAGCGAAATCGGACTAAGTGTGGAATGGAGAACCAAGGGCGCGAGGCTCTTTAACCAAGGCCCTTGGGTGATAACACTCAGGACGGGGTCTTAAGTGTGGGTCTCAGGGCACGGCCGGTGCTGGTGCTTGGTCTCTCCTTGGAGGCCCGGGTCAGCGAAATCTGAATAAGTGTGGAATGGAGAACCAAGAGCACGAGGCTCTTAAACCAGGCCCATGGGTGATAACACTCAGGACGGGGGCTTAAGTGTGGGTCTCAGGGCACTGCCGGTGCTGGTGCTTGGTCTCTCCTTGGAGGCCCGGGTCAGCGAAATCTGAATAAGTGTGGAATGGAGAACCAAGAGCACGAGGCTCTTAAACCAGGCCCATGGTTGATAACACTCAGGACGGGGGCTTAAGTGTGGGTCTCCGGGCATGGCCGGTGCTGGTGCTTGGTCTCTCCTTGGAGGCCCGGGTCTGCGAAATCTAACTAATTGTGGAATGGAGAACCAAGAGCGCGAGGCTCTTTAACCCAGGCCCATGGGTGATAACAATCAGGAGAGGGACTTAAGTGTGGGTCCCCGGGCACGGCCGGTGCTGGTGCTTGGTCTCTCTGTGGAGGCCCGGTTCAGTGAAATGTGACTAAGAAAGAGATCTAAACACAGGAAACTGATACACATGTGTTTCCTTTGATTCCTTTGGAGATAACCATAGGACATATGGGTAAGAACGGGAACCAAGGATCCTTTGGAGATAAGCATAGGAGTGTTTCCTTTAAAGAGGATCATAGGAATGTTTCCTTTTGAATTACTCAGAGAGAGACCCAAATATTGCACTTCCGTAACCCCTAGTGTGGGACATTTCTAGGCATTTTGCTGTAATGTAAAGTGCCTACAAGTGTCCCATGTATTGTATTACCCTAACACCAAAGGTGTCGGACATTTCCAGGCATTTTTGTTGTAATGTAAAGTGCCTAGAAGTGTCCCAAGTATTGTATCTTTCCCTAACACAAAGAGTGAGACATTTCTAGGCATTTTCAGCACTCAGGACGGGGGCCTAAGTGTGGGTCCCCGGGCACAGCCGGTGCTGGTGCTGGGTCTCTCCATGGAGGCCTGGGTCAGCGAAATCGGACTAAGTGTGGAATGGAGAACCAAGGGCGCGAGGCTCTTTAACCAAGGCCCATGGGTGATAAAACTCAGGACGGGGGCTTAAGTGTGGGTCTCAGGGCACGGCCGGTGCTGGTGCTTGGTCTCTCCTTGGAGGCCCGGGTCAGCGAAATCTGAATAAGTGTGGAATTGAGAACCAAGAGCACGAGGCTCTTAAACCAGGCCCATGGGTGATAACACTCAGGACGGGGGCTTAAGTGTGGGTCCCCGGGCACGGCCGGTGCTGGTGCTTGGTCACTCCTTGGTGGCCAGGGTCAGTGAAATGTGACTAAGAAAGAGATCTAAACACAGGAAACTGATATACATATGTTTCCTTTGATTCCTTTGGAGATAACCATAGGCAACATGGGTAAGAACAGGAAACAAGGATCCTTTGGAGATAAGCATAGGAGTGTTTCCTTTAAAGAGGATCATAGGAATGTTTCCTTTTGAATTACTCAGAGAGAGACCCAAATATTGCGCTTCCTTAACCCCTAGCGTTGGACATTTCTAGGCATTTTGCTGTAATGTAAAGTGCCTACAAGTGTCCCATGTATTGTATTACCCTAACACCAAAGGTTTGGGACATTTCCAGGCATTTTGCCTCAATGATAAGTGCCTAGAAGTGTCCGGCTCATTCTGATTGGTTGGGACATTTCTAGGCATTTTTGCTATAATATAAAGCGCCTACAAATGTCCCATGTATTGTATTTTTCCCTGACACAAAGAGTGGAACATTTCTAGGCATTTTCAGCACTCAGGGTGTTGGCTTTAGAGTGGGTCCCCGGGCTCAGCAATATTTGGAGGTTTTTTCTCCAATGTTTTGTATTTTTCCCCATGAAAAAGTGTGGGACATTTCTAGGCATTTTTGCTATAATGTAAAGCGCCTAGAAGTGTCCCAAGTATTGTATCTTTCCCTAACACAAAGAGTGAGACATTTCTAGGCATTTTCAGCACTCAGGACGGGGGCCTAAGTGTGGGTCCCCGGGAACGGCCGGTGCTGGTGCTGGGTCTCTCCATGGAGGCCTGGGTCAGCGAAATCGGACTAAGTGTGGAATGGAGAACCAAAGGCGCGAGGCTCTTTAACCAAGGCCCATGGGTGATAACATTCAGGACGGGGGCTTAAGTGTGGGTCTCTGGGCACAGCCGGTGCTGGTGCTGGGTCTCTCCATGGAGGCCTGGGTCAGCGAAATCGGACTAAGTGTGGAATGGAGAACCAAGGGCGCGAGGCTCTTTAACCCAGGCCCATGGGTGATAACACTCAGGACGGAGGCTTAAGTGTGGGTCTCAAGGCACGGCCGGTGCTGGTACTGGGTCTCTTAATGTATGCCCGGGTCAGCGAAAAGTGACTAAGTGTGGAATGGAAGACCAAGGGCGCGAGGCTCTTTAACCCAGGCCCATGGGTGATAACATTCAGGACAGGGGCTTAAGTGTGGGTCTCCGGGAACAGCCAGTGCTGGTGCTGGGTCTCTCCATGGAGGCCTGGGTCAGTGAAATCGGACTAAGTGTGGAATGGAGAACAAAGGGCGCGAGGCTCTTTAACCAAGGTCCATGGGTGTTAACACTCAGGACGGGGGTTTAAGTGTGGGTCTCAGGGCACGGCCGGTGCTGGTGCTTGGTCTCTCCTTGGAGAACCGGGTCAGCGAAATCTGATTAAGTGTGGAATGGAGAACCTAGAGCACGAGGCTCTTTAACCAAGGCCCATGGGTGATAACACTTAGGACGGGGACTTACGTGTGGGTCTCCGGGCATGGCCGGTGCTGGTGCTTGGTCTCTCCTTGGAGACCTGGGTCAGCGAAATCTGACTAAGTGTGGAATGGAGAACCAAGGGAGCGAGGCTCTTTAACCCAGGCCCATGGGTGATAACACTCAGGACGGGGGCTTAAGTGTGGGTCTCAGGGCACGGCCGGTGCTGGTGCCTGGTCTCTCCTTGGAGGCCCGGGTCAGCGAAATCGGACTAAGTGTGGAATGGAGAACCAAGGGCGCGAGGCTCTTTAACCAAGGCCCATGGGTGATAACACTCAGGACGGGGGCTTAAGTGTGGGTCTCAGGGCACGGCCGGTTCTGGTGCTTGGTCTCTCCTTGGAGGCCCGGGTCAGCGAAATCTGAATAAGTGTGGAATGGAGAACCAAGAGCACGAGGCTCTTAAACCAGGCCCATGGTTGATAACACTCAGGACGGGGGCTTAAGTGTGGGTCTCCGGGCATGGCCGGTGCTGGTGCTTGGTCTCTCCTTGGAGGCCCGGGTCAGCGAAATCTAACTAAATTTGGAATGGAGAACCAAGAGCGCGAGGCTCTTTAACCCAGGCCCATGGGTGATAACACTCAGGAGAGGGACTTAAGTGTGGGTCCCCGGGCACGGCCGGTGCTGGTGCTTGGTCTCTCTGTGGAGGCCCGGTTCAGTGAAATGTGACTAAGAAAGAGATCTAAACACAGGAAACTGATACACATGTGTTTCCTTTGATTCCTTTGGAGATAACCATAGGACATATGGGTAAGAACGGGAACCAAGGATCCTTTGGAGATAAGCATAGGAGTGTTTCCTTTAAAGAGGATCATAGGAATGTTTCCTTTTGAATTACTCAGAGAGAGACCCAAATATTGCACTTCCGTAACCCCTAGTGTGGGACATTTCTAGGCATTTTGCTGTAATGTAAAGTGCCTACAAGTGTCCCATGTATTGTATTACCCTAACACCAAAGGTGTCGGACATTTCCAGGCATTTTTGCTGTAATGTAAAGTGCCTAGAAGTGTCCCAAGTATTGTATCTTTCCCTAACACAAAGAGTGAGACATTTCTAGGCATTTTCAGCACTCAGGACGGGGGCCTAAGTGTGGGTCCCCGGGCACAGCCGGTGCTGGTGCTGGGTCTCTCCATGGAGGCCTGGGTCAGCGAAATCGGACTAAGTGTGGAATGGAGAACCAAGGGCGCGAGGCTCTTTAACCAAGGCCCTTGGGTGATAACACTCAGGACGGGGTCTTAAGTGTGGGTCTCAGGGCACGGCCGGTACTGGTGCTTGGTCTCTCCTTGGAGGCCCGGGTCAGCGAAATCTGAATAAGTGTGGAATGGAGAACCAAGAGCACGAGGCTCTTAAACCGGGCCCATGGGTGATAACACTCAGGACGGGGGCTTAAGTGTGGGTCTCAGGGCACGGCCGGTGCTGGTGCTTGGTCTCTCCTTGGAGGCCCGGGTCAGCGAAATCGGACTAAGTGTGGAATGGAGAACCAAGGGCGCGAGGCTCTTTAACCAAGGCCCATGGGTGATAACACTCAGGACGGGGGCTTAAGTTTGGGTCTCAGGGCACTGCCGGTGCTGGTGCTTGGTCTCTCCTTGGAGGCCCGGGTCAGCGAAATCTGAATAAGTGTGGAATGGAGAACCAAGAGCACGAGGCTCTTAAACCAGGCCCATGGGTGATAACACTCAGGACGGGGGCTTAAGTGTGGGTCTCAGGGCACTGCCGGTGCTGGTGCTTGGTCTCTCCTTGGAGGCCCGGGTCAGCGAAATCTGAATAAGTGTGGAATGGAGAACCAAGAGCACGAGGCTCTTAAACCAGGCCCATGGTTGATAACACTCAGGACGGGGGCTTAAGTGTGGGTCTCCGGGCATGGCCGGTGCTGGTGCTTGGTCTCTCCTTGGAGGCCCGGGTCTGCGAAATCTAACTAATTGTGGAATGGAGAACCAAGAGCGCGAGGCTCTTTAACCCAGGCCCATGGGTGATAACAATCAGGAGAGGGACTTAAGTGTGGGTCCCCGGGCACGGCCGGTGCTGGTGCTTGGTCTCTCTGTGGAGGCCCGGTTCAGTGAAATGTGACTAAGAAAGAGATCTAAACACAGGAAACTGATACACATGTGTTTCCTTTGATTCCTTTGGAGATAACCATAGGACATATGGGTAAGAACGGGAACCAAGGATCCTTTGGAGATAAGCATAGGAGTGTTTCCTTTAAAGAAGATCATAGGAATGTTTCCTTTTGAATTACTCAGAGAGAGACCCAAATATTGCACTTCCGTAACCCCTAGTGTGGGACATTTCTAGGCATTTTGCTGTAATGTAAAGTGCCTACAAGTGTCCCATGTATTGTATTACCCTAACACCAAAGGTGTCGGACATTTCCAGGCATTTTTGTTGTAATGTAAAGTGCCTAGAAGTGTCCCAAGTATTGTATCTTTCCCTAACACAAAGAGTGAGACATTTCTAGGCATTTTCAGCACTCAGGACGGGGGCCTAAGTGTGGGTCCCCGGGCACAGCCGGTGCTGGTGCTGGGTCTCTCCATGGAGGCCTGGGTCAGCGAAATCGGACTAAGTGTGGAATGGAGAACCAAGGGCGCGAGGCTCTTTAACCAAGGCCCATGGGTGATAAAACTCAGGACGGGGGCTTAAGTGTGGGTCTCAGGGCACGGCCGGTGCTGGTGCTTGGTCTCTCCTTGGAGGCCCGGGTCAGCGAAATCTGAATAAGTGTGGAATTGAGAACCAAGAGCACGAGGCTCTTAAACCAGGCCCATGGGTGATAACACTCAGGACGGGGGCTTAAGTGTGGGTCCCCGGGCACGGCCGGTGCTGGTGCTTGGTCACTCCTTGGTGGCCAGGGTCAGTGAAATGTGACTAAGAAAGAGATCTAAACACAGGAAACTGATATACATATGTTTCCTTTGATTCCTTTGGAGATAACCATAGGCAACATGGGTAAGAACAGGAAACAAGGATCCTTTGGAGATAAGCATAGGAGTGTTTCCTTTAAAGAGGATCATAGGAATGTTTCCTTTTGAATTACTCAGAGAGAGACCCAAATATTGCGCTTCCTTAACCCCTAGTGTTGGACATTTCTAGGCATTTTGCTGTAATGTAAAGTGCCTACAAGTGTCCCATGTATTGTATTACCCTAACACCAAAGGTGTGGGACATTTCAAGGCATTTTGCCTCAATGATAAGTGCCTAGAAGCGTCCGGCTCATTCTGATTGGTTGGGACATTTCTAGGCATTTTTGCAATAATATAAAGCGCCTACAAATGTCCCATGTATTGTATTTTTCCCTGACACAAAGAGTGGAACATTTCTAGGCATTTTCAGCACTCAGGGTGTTGGCTTTAGAGTGGGTCCCCGGGCTCAGCAATATTTGGAGGTTTTTTCTCCCATGTTTTGTATTTTTCCCCATGAAAAAGTGTGGGACATTTCTAGGCATTTTTGCTATAATGTAAAGCGCCTAGAAGTGTCCCAAGTATTGTATCTTTCCCTAACACAAAGAGTGAGACATTTCTAGGCATTTTCAGCAGTCAGGACGGGGGCCTAAGTGTGGGTCCCCGGGAACGGCCGGTGCTGGTGCTGGGTCTCTCCATGGAGGCCTGGGTCAGCGAAATCGGACTAAGTGTGGAATGGAGAACCAAAGGCGCGAGGCTCTTTAACCAAGGCCCATGGGTGATAACATTCAGAACGGGGGCTTAAGTGTGGGTCTCTGGGCACAGCCGGTGCTGGTGCTGGGTCTCTCCATGGAGGCCTGGGTCAGCGAAATCGGACTAAGTGTGGAATGGAGAACCAAGGGCGCGAGGCTCTTTAACCAAGGCCCATGTGTGATAACACTCAGGACGGGGGCTTAAGTGTGGGTCTCAGGGCACGGCCGGTGCTGGTACTGGGTCTCTTAATGTATGCCCGGGTCAGCGAAAAGTGACTAAGTGTGGAATGGAAGACCAAGGGCGCGAGGCTCTTTAACCCAGGCCCATGGGTGATAACATTCAGGACGGGGGCTTAAGTGTGGGTCTCCGGGCACAGCCAGTGCTGGTGCTGGGTCTCTCCATGGAGGCCTGGGTCAGCGAAATCGGACTAAGTGTGGAATGGAGAACCAAGGGCGCGAGGCTCTTTAACCCAGGCCCATGGGTGATAACACTCAGGACGGAGGCTTAAGTGTGGGTCTCAAGGCACGGCCGGTGCTGGTACTGAGTCTCTTAATGTATGCCCGGGTCAGCGAAAAGTGACTAAGTGTGGAATGGAAGACCAAGGGCGCGAGGCTCTTTAACCCAGGCCCATGGGTGATAACATTCAGGACGGGGGCTTAAGTGTGGGTCTCCGGGAACAGCCAGTGCTGGTGCTGGGTCTCTCCATGGAGGCCTGGGTCAGCGAAATCGGACTAAGTGTGGAATGGAGAACAAAGGGCGCGAGGCTCTTTAACCAAGGCCCATGGGTGTTAACACTCAGGACGGGGACTTACGTGTGGGTCTCCGGGCATGGCCGGTGCTGGTGCTTGGTCTCTCCTTGGAGACCTGGGTCAGCGAAATCTGACTAAGTGTGGAATGGAGAACCAAGGGAGCGAGGCTCTTTAACCCAGGCCCATGGGTGATAACACTCAGGACGGGGGCTTAAGTGTGGGTCTCAGGGCACGGCCGGTGCTGGTGCCTGGTCTCTCCTTGGAGGCCCGGGTCAGCGAAATCGGACTAAGTGTGGAATGGAGAACCAAGGGCGCGAGGCTCTTTAACCAAGGCCCATGGGTGATAACACTCAGGACGGGGGCTTAAGTGTGGGTCTCAGGGCACGGCCGGTGCTGGTGCTTGGTCTCTCCTTGGAGGCCCGGGTCAGCGAAATCTGAATAAGTGTGGAATGGAGAACCAAGAGCACGAGGCTCTTAAACCAGGCCCATGGTTGATAACACTCAGGACGGGGGCTTAAGTGTGGGTCTCCGGGCATGGCCGGTGCTGGTGCTTGGTCTCTCCTTGGAGGCCCGGGTCAGCGAAATCTAACTAAGTGTGGAATGGAGAACCAAGAGCGCGAGGCTCTTTAACCCAGGCCCATGGGTGATAACACTCAGGAGAGGGACTTAAGTGTGGGTCCCCGGGCACGGCCGGTGCTGGTGCTTGGTCTCTCTGTGGAGGCCCGGTTCAGTGAAATGTGACTAAGAAAGAGATCTAAACACAGGAAACTGATACACATGTGTTTCCTTTGATTCCTTTGGAGATAACCATAGGACATATGGGTAAGAACGGGAACCAAGGATCCTTTGGAGATAAGCATAGGAGTGTTTCCTTTAAAGAGGATCATAGGAATGTTTCCTTTTGAATTACTCAGAGAGAGACCCAAATATTGCACTTCCGTAACCCCTAGTGTGGGACATTTCTAGGCATTTTGCTGTAATGTAAAGTGCCTACAAGTGTCCCATGTATTGTATTACCCTAACACCAAAGGTGTCGGACATTTCCAGGCATTTTTGCTGTAATGTAAAGTGCCTAGAAGTGTCCCAAGTATTGTATCTTTCCCTAACACAAAGAGTGAGACATTTCTAGGCATTTTCAGCACTCAGGACGGGGGCCTAAGTGTGGGTCCCCGGGCACAGCCGGTGCTGGTGCTGGGTCTCTCCATGGAGGCCTGGGTCAGCGAAATCGGACTAAGTGTGGAATGGAGAACCAAGGGCGCGAGGCTCTTTAACCAAGGCCCTTGGGTGATAACACTCAGGACGGGGTCTTAAGTGTGGGTCTCAGGGCACGGCCGGTGCTGGTGCTTGGTCTCTCCTTGGAGGCCCGGGTCAGCGAAATCTGAATAAGTGTGGAATGGAGAACCAAGAGCACGAGGCTCTTAAACCAGGCCCATGGGTGATAACACTCAGGACGGGGGCTTAAGTGTGGGTCTCAGGGCACGGCCGGTGCTGGTGCTTGGTCTCTCCTTGGAGGCCCGGGTCAGCGAAATCTGAATAAGTGTGGAATGGAGAACCAAGAGCACGAGGCTCTTAAACCAGGCCCATGGGTGATAACACTCAGGACGGGGGCTTAAGTGTGGGTCTCAGGGCACGGCCGGTGCTGGTGCTTGGTCTCTCCTTGGAGGCCCGGGTCAGCGAAATCGGACTAAGTGTGGAATGGAGAACCAAGGGCGCGAGGCTCTTTAACCAAGGCCCATGGGTGATAACACTCAGGACGGGGGCTTAAGTGTGGGTCTCAGGGCACTGCCGGTGCTGGTGCTTGGTCTCTCCTTGGAGGCCCGGGTCAGCGAAATCTGAATAAGTGTGGAATGGAGAACCAAGAGCACGAGGCTCTTAAACCAGGCCCATTGTTGATAACACTCAGGACGGGGGCTTAAGTGTGGGTCTCCGGGCATGGCCGGTGCTGGTGCTTGGTCTCTCCTTGGAGGCCCGGGTCTGCGAAATCTAACTAATTGTGGAATGGAGAACCAAGAGCGCGAGGCTCTTTAACCCAGGCCCATGGGTGATAACAATCAGGAGAGGGACTTAAGTGTGGGTCCCCGGGCACGGCCGGTGCTGGTGCTTGGTCTCTCTGTGGAGGCCCGGTTCAGTGAAATGTGACTAAGAAAGAGATCTAAACACAGGAAACTGATACACATGTGTTTCCTTTGATTCCTTTGGAGATAACCATAGGACATATGGGTAAGAACGGGAACCAAGGATCCTTTGGAGATAAGCATAGGAGTGTTTCCTTTAAAGAGGATCATAGGAATGTTTCCTTTTTTAATTACTCAGAGAGAGACCCAAATATTGCACTTCCGTAACCCCTAGTGTGGGACATTTCTAGGCATTTTGCTGTAATGTAAAGTGCCTACAAGTGTCCCATGTATTGTATTACCCTAACACCAAAGGTGTCGGACATTTCCAGGCATTTTTGCTGTAATGTAAAGTGCCTAGAAGTGTCCCAAGTATTGTATCTTTCCCTAACACAAAGAGTGAGACATTTCTAGGCATTTTCAGCACTCAGGACGGGGGCCTAAGTGTGGGTCCCCGGGCACAGCCGGTGCTGGTGCTGGGTCTCTCCATGGAGGCCTGGGTCAGCGAAATCGGACTAAGTGTGGAATGGAGAACCAAGGGCGCGAGGCTCTTTAACCAAGGCCCTTGGGTGATAACACTCAGGACGGGGTCTTAAGTGTGGGTCTCAGGGCACGGCCGGTACTGGTGCTTGGTCTCTCCTTGGAGGCCCGGGTCAGCGAAATCTGAATAAGTGTGGAATGGAGAACCAAGAGCACGAGGCTCTTAAACCGGGCCCATGGGTGATAACACTCAGGACGGGGGCTTAAGTGTGGGTCTCAGGGCACGGCCGGTGCTGGTGCTTGGTCTCTCCTTGGAGGCCCGGGTCAGCGAAATCGGACTAAGTGTGGAATGGAGAACCAAGGGCGCGAGGCTCTTTAACCAAGGCCCATGGGTGATAACACTCAGGACGGGGGCTTAAGTTTGGGTCTCAGGGCACTGCCGGTGCTGGTGCTTGGTCTCTCCTTGGAGGCCCGGGTCAGCGAAATCTGAATAAGTGTGGAATGGAGAACCAAGAGCACGAGGCTCTTAAACCAGGCCCATGGTTGATAACACTCAGGACGGGGGCTTAAGTGTGGGTCTCCGGGCATGGCCGGTGCTGGTGCTTGGTCTCTCCTTGGAGGCCCGGGTCAGCGAAATCTAACTAATTGTGGAATGGAGAACCAAGAGCGCGAGGCTCTTTAACCCAGGCCCATGGGTGATAACAATCAGGAGAGGGACTTAAGTGTGGGTCCCCGGGCACGGCCGGTGCTGGTGCTTGGTCTCTCTGTGGAGGCCCGGTTCAGTGAAATGTGACTAAGAAAGAGATCTAAACACAGGAAACTGATACACATGTGTTTCCTTTGATTCCTTTGGAGATAACCATAGGACATATGGGTAAGAACGGGAACCAAGGATCCTTTGGAGATAAGCATAGGAGTGTTTCCTTTAAAGAGGATCATAGGAATGTTTCCTTTTGAATTACTCAGAGAGAGACCCAAATATTGCACTTCCGTAACCCCTAGTGTGGGACATTTCTAGGCATTTTGCTGTAATGTAAAGTGCCTACAAGTGTCCCATGTATTGTATTACCCTAACACCAAAGGTGTCGGACATTTCCAGGCTTTTTGCTGTAATGTAAAGTGCCTAGAAGTGTCCCAAGTATTGTATCTTTCCCTAACACAAAGAGTGAGACATTTCTAGGCATTTTCAGCACTCAGGACGGGGGCCTAAGTGTGGGTCCCCGGGCACAGCCGGTGCTGGTGCTGGGTCTCTCCATGGAGGCCTGGGTCAGCGAAATCGGACTAAGTGTGGAATGGAGAACCAAGGGCGCGAGGCTCTTTAACCAAGGCCCTTGGGTGATAACACTCAGGACGGGGTCTTAAGTGTGGGTCTCAGGGCACGGCCGGTGCTGGTGCTTGGTCTCTCCTTGGAGGCCCGGGTCAGCGAAATCTGAATAAGTGTGGAATGGAGAACCAAGAGCACGAGGCTCTTAAACCAGGCCCATGGGTGATAACACTCAGGACGGGGGCTTAAGTGTGGGTCTCAGGGCACTGCCGGTGCTGGTGCTTGGTCTCTCCTTGGAGGCCCGGGTCAGCGAAATCTGAATAAGTGTGGAATGGAGAACCAAGAGCACGAGGCTCTTAAACCAGGCCCATGGTTGATAACACTCAGGACGGGGGCTTAAGTGTGGGTCTCCGGGCATGGCCGGTGCTGGTGCTTGGTCTCTCCTTGGAGGCCCGGGTCTGCGAAATCTAACTAATTGTGGAATGGAGAACCAAGAGCGCGAGGCTCTTTAACCCAGGCCCATGGGTGATAACAATCAGGAGAGGGACTTAAGTGTGGGTCCCCGGGCACGGCCGGTGCTGGTGCTTGGTCTCTCTGTGGAGGCCCGGTTCAGTGAAATGTGACTAAGAAAGAGATCTAAACACAGGAAACTGATACACATGTGTTTCCTTTGATTCCTTTGGAGATAACCATAGGACATATGGGTAAGAACGGGAACCAAGGATCCTTTGGAGATAAGCATAGGAGTGTTTCCTTTAAAGAGGATCATAGGAATGTTTCCTTTTGAATTACTCAGAGAGAGACCCAAATATTGCACTTCCGTAACCCCTAGTGTGGGACATTTCTAGGCATTTTGCTGTAATGTAAAGTGCCTACAAGTGTCCCATGTATTGTATTACCCTAACACCAAAGGTGTCGGACATTTCCAGGCATTTTTGTTGTAATGTAAAGTGCCTAGAAGTGTCCCAAGTATTGTATCTTTCCCTAACACAAAGAGTGAGACATTTCTAGGCATTTTCAGCACTCAGGACGGGGGCCTAAGTGTGGGTCCCCGGGCACAGCCGGTGCTGGTGCTGGGTCTCTCCATGGAGGCCTGGGTCAGCGAAATCGGACTAAGTGTGGAATGGAGAACCAAGGGCGCGAGGCTCTTTAACCAAGGCCCATGGGTGATAAAACTCAGGACGGGGGCTTAAGTGTGGGTCTCAGGGCACGGCCGGTGCTGGTGCTTGGTCTCTCCTTGGAGGCCCGGGTCAGCGAAATCTGAATAAGTGTGGAATTGAGAACCAAGAGCACGAGGCTCTTAAACCAGGCCCATGGGTGATAACACTCAGGACGGGGGCTTAAGTGTGGGTCCCCGGGCACGGCCGGTGCTGGTGCTTGGTCACTCCTTGGTGGCCAGGGTCAGTGAAATGTGACTAAGAAAGAGATCTAAACACAGGAAACTGATATACATATGTTTCCTTTGATTCCTTTGGAGATAACCATAGGCAACATGGGTAAGAACAGGAAACAAGGATCCTTTGGAGATAAGCATAGGAGTGTTTCCTTTAAAGAGGATCATAGGAATGTTTCCTTTTGAATTACTCAGAGAGAGACCCAAATATTGCGCTTCCTTAACCCCTAGCGTTGGACATTTCTAGGCATTTTGCTGTAATGTAAAGTGCCTACAAGTGTCCCATGTATTGTATTACCCTAACACCAAAGGTTTGGGACATTTCCAGGCATTTTGCCTCAATGATAAGTGCCTAGAAGCGTCCGGCTCATTCTGATTGGTTGGGACATTTCTAGGCATTTTTGCTATAATATAAAGCGCCTACAAATGTCCCATGTATTGTATTTTTCCCTGACACAAAGAGTGGAACATTTCTAGGCATTTTCAGCACTCAGGGTGTTGGCTTTAGAGTGGGTCCCCGGGCTCAGCAATATTTGGAGGTTTTTTCTCCAATGTTTTGTATTTTTCCCCATGAAAAAGTGTGGGACATTTCTAGGCATTTTTGCTATAATGTAAAGCGCCTAGAAGTGTCCCAAGTATTGTATCTTTCCCTAACACAAAGAGTGAGACATTTCTAGGCATTTTCAGCACTCAGGACGGGGGCCTAAGTGTGGGTCCCCGGGAACGGCCGGTGCTGGTGCTGGGTCTCTCCATGGAGGCCTGGGTCAGCGAAATCGGACTAAGTGTGGAATGGAGAACCAAAGGCGCGAGGCTCTTTAACCAAGGCCCATGGGTGATAACATTCAGGACGGGGGCTTAAGTGTGGGTCTCTGGGCACAGCCGGTGCTGGTGCTGGGTCTCTCCATGGAGGCCTGGGTCAGCGAAATCGGACTAAGTGTGGAATGGAGAACCAAGGGCGCGAGGCTCTTTAACCCAGGCCCATGGGTGATAACACTCAGGACGGAGGCTTAAGTGTGGGTCTCAAGGCACGGCCGGTGCTGGTACTGGGTCTCTTAATGTATGCCCGGGTCAGCGAAAAGTGACTAAGTGTGGAATGGAAGACCAAGGGCGCGAGGCTCTTTAACCCAGGCCCATGGGTGATAACATTCAGGACAGGGGCTTAAGTGTGGGTCTCCGGGAACAGCCAGTGCTGGTGCTGGGTCTCTCCATGGAGGCCTGGGTCAGTGAAATCGGACTAAGTGTGGAATGGAGAACAAAGGGCGCGAGGCTCTTTAACCAAGGTCCATGGGTGTTAACACTCAGGACGGGGGTTTAAGTGTGGGTCTCAGGGCACGGCCGGTGCTGGTGCTTGGTCTCTCCTTGGAGAACCGGGTCAGCGAAATCTGATTAAGTGTGGAATGGAGAACCTAGAGCACGAGGCTCTTTAACCAAGGCCCATGGGTGATAACACTTAGGACGGGGACTTACGTGTGGGTCTCCGGGCATGGCCGGTGCTGGTGCTTGGTCTCTCCTTGGAGACCTGGGTCAGCGAAATCTGACTAAGTGTGGAATGGAGAACCAAGGGAGCGAGGCTCTTTAACCCAGGCCCATGGGTGATAACACTCAGGACGGGGGCTTAAGTGTGGGTCTCAGGGCACGGCCGGTGCTGGTGCCTGGTCTCTCCTTGGAGGCCCGGGTCAGCGAAATCGGACTAAGTGTGGAATGGAGAACCAAGGGCGCGAGGCTCTTTAACCAAGGCCCATGGGTGATAACACTCAGGACGGGGGCTTAAGTGTGGGTCTCAGGGCACGGCCGGTTCTGGTGCTTGGTCTCTCCTTGGAGGCCCGGGTCAGCGAAATCTGAATAAGTGTGGAATGGAGAACCAAGAGCACGAGGCTCTTAAACCAGGCCCATGGTTGATAACACTCAGGACGGGGGCTTAAGTGTGGGTCTCCGGGCATGGCCGGTGCTGGTGCTTGGTCTCTCCTTGGAGGCCCGGGTCAGCGAAATCTAACTAAATGTGGAATGGAGAACCAAGAGCGCGAGGCTCTTTAACCCAGGCCCATGGGTGATAACACTCAGGAGAGGGACTTAAGTGTGGGTCCCCGGGCACGGCCGGTGCTGGTGCTTGGTCTCTCTGTGGAGGCCCGGTTCAGTGAAATGTGACTAAGAAAGAGATCTAAACACAGGAAACTGATACACATGTGTTTCCTTTGATTCCTTTGGAGATAACCATAGGACATATGGGTAAGAACGGGAACCAAGGATCCTTTGGAGATAAGCATAGGAGTGTTTCCTTTAAAGAGGATCATAGGAATGTTTCCTTTTGAATTACTCAGAGAGAGACCCAAATATTGCACTTCCGTAACCCCTAGTGTGGGACATTTCTAGGCATTTTGCTGTAATGTAAAGTGCCTACAAGTGTCCCATGTATTGTATTACCCTAACACCAAAGGTGTCGGACATTTCCAGGCATTTTTGCTGTAATGTAAAGTGCCTAGAAGTGTCCCAAGTATTGTATCTTTCCCTAACACAAAGAGTGAGACATTTCTAGGCATTTTCAGCACTCAGGACGGGGGCCTAAGTGTGGGTCCCCGGGCACAGCCGGTGCTGGTGCTGGGTCTCTCCATGGAGGCCTGGGTCAGCGAAATCGGACTAAGTGTGGAATGGAGAACCAAGGGCGCGAGGCTCTTTAACCAAGGCCCTTGGGTGATAACACTCAGGACGGGGTCTTAAGTGTGGGTCTCAGGGCACGGCCGGTACTGGTGCTTGGTCTCTCCTTGGAGGCCCGGGTCAGCGAAATCTGAATAAGTGTGGAATGGAGAACCAAGAGCACGAGGCTCTTAAACCGGGCCCATGGGTGATAACACTCAGGACGGGGGCTTAAGTGTGGGTCTCAGGGCACGGCCGGTGCTGGTGCTTGGTCTCTCCTTGGAGGCCCGGGTCAGCGAAATCGGACTAAGTGTGGAATGGAGAACCAAGGGCGCGAGGCTCTTTAACCAAGGCCCATGGGTGATAACACTCAGGACGGGGGCTTAAGTTTGGGTCTCAGGGCACTGCCGGTGCTGGTGCTTGGTCTCTCCTTGGAGGCCCGGGTCAGCGAAATCTGAATAAGTGTGGAATGGAGAACCAAGAGCACGAGGCTCTTAAACCAGGCCCATGGGTGATAACACTCAGGACGGGGGCTTAAGTGTGGGTCTCAGGGCACTGCCGGTGCTGGTGCTTGGTCTCTCCTTGGAGGCCCGGGTCAGCGAAATCTGAATAAGTGTGGAATGGAGAACCAAGAGCACGAGGCTCTTAAACCAGGCCCATGGTTGATAACACTCAGGACGGGGGCTTAAGTGTGGGTCTCCGGGCATGGCCGGTGCTGGTGCTTGGTCTCTCCTTGGAGGCCCGGGTCTGCGAAATCTAACTAATTGTGGAATGGAGAACCAAGAGCGCGAGGCTCTTTAACCCAGGCCCATGGGTGATAACAATCAGGAGAGGGACTTAAGTGTGGGTCCCCGGGCACGGCCGGTGCTGGTGCTTGGTCTCTCTGTGGAGGCCCGGTTCAGTGAAATGTGACTAAGAAAGAGATCTAAACACAGGAAACTGATACACATGTGTTTCCTTTGATTCCTTTGGAGATAACCATAGGACATATGGGTAAGAACGGGAACCAAGGATCCTTTGGAGATAAGCATAGGAGTGTTTCCTTTAAAGAAGATCATAGGAATGTTTCCTTTTGAATTACTCAGAGAGAGACCCAAATATTGCACTTCCGTAACCCCTAGTGTGGGACATTTCTAGGCATTTTGCTGTAATGTAAAGTGCCTACAAGTGTCCCATGTATTGTATTACCCTAACACCAAAGGTGTCGGACATTTCCAGGCATTTTTGTTGTAATGTAAAGTGCCTAGAAGTGTCCCAAGTATTGTATCTTTCCCTAACACAAAGAGTGAGACATTTCTAGGCATTTTCAGCACTCAGGACGGGGGCCTAAGTGTGGGTCCCCGGGCACAGCCGGTGCTGGTGCTGGGTCTCTCCATGGAGGCCTGGGTCAGCGAAATCGGACTAAGTGTGGAATGGAGAACCAAGGGCGCGAGGCTCTTTAACCAAGGCCCATGGGTGATAAAACTCAGGACGGGGGCTTAAGTGTGGGTCTCAGGGCACGGCCGGTGCTGGTGCTTGGTCTCTCCTTGGAGGCCCGGGTCAGCGAAATCTGAATAAGTGTGGAATTGAGAACCAAGAGCACGAGGCTCTTAAACCAGGCCCATGGGTGATAACACTCAGGACGGGGGCTTAAGTGTGGGTCCCCGGGCACGGCCGGTGCTGGTGCTTGGTCACTCCTTGGTGGCCAGGGTCAGTGAAATGTGACTAAGAAAGAGATCTAAACACAGGAAACTGATATACATATGTTTCCTTTGATTCCTTTGGAGATAACCATAGGCAACATGGGTAAGAACAGGAAACAAGGATCCTTTGGAGATAAGCATAGGAGTGTTTCCTTTAAAGAGGATCATAGGAATGTTTCCTTTTGAATTACTCAGAGAGAGACCCAAATATTGCGCTTCCTTAACCCCTAGTGTTGGACATTTCTAGGCATTTTGCTGTAATGTAAAGTGCCTACAAGTGTCCCATGTATTGTATTACCCTAACACCAAAGGTGTGGGACATTTCCAGGCATTTTGCCTCAATGATAAGTGCCTAGAAGCGTCCGGCTCATTCTGATTGGTTGGGACATTTCTAGGCATTTTTGCAATAATATAAAGCGCCTACAAATGTCCCATGTATTGTATTTTTCCCTGACACAAAGAGTGGAACATTTCTAGGCATTTTCAGCACTCAGGGTGTTGGCTTTAGAGTGGGTCCCCGGGCTCAGCAATATTTGGAGGTTTTTTCTCCCATGTTTTGTATTTTTCCCCATGAAAAAGTGTGGGACATTTCTAGGCATTTTTGCTATAATGTAAAGCGCCTAGAAGTGTCCCAAGTATTGTATCTTTCCCTAACACAAAGAGTGAGACATTTCTAGGCATTTTCAGCAGTCAGGACGGGGGCCTAAGTGTGGGTCCCCGGGAACGGCCGGTGCTGGTGCTGGGTCTCTCCATGGAGGCCTGGGTCAGCGAAATCGGACTAAGTGTGGAATGGAGAACCAAAGGCGCGAGGCTCTTTAACCAAGGCCCATGGGTGATAACATTCAGAACGGGGGCTTAAGTGTGGGTCTCTGGGCACAGCCGGTGCTGGTGCTGGGTCTCTCCATGGAGGCCTGGGTCAGCGAAATCGGACTAAGTGTGGAATGGAGAACCAAGGGCGCGAGGCTCTTTAACCAAGGCCCATGTGTGATAACACTCAGGACGGGGGCTTAAGTGTGGGTCTCAGGGCACGGCCGGTGCTGGTACTGGGTCTCTTAATGTATGCCCGGGTCAGCGAAAAGTGACTAAGTGTGGAATGGAAGACCAAGGGCGCGAGGCTCTTTAACCCAGGCCCATGGGTGATAACATTCAGGACGGGGGCTTAAGTGTGGGTCTCCGGGCACAGCCAGTGCTGGTGCTGGGTCTCTCCATGGAGGCCTGGGTCAGCGAAATCGGACTAAGTGTGGAATGGAGAACCAAGGGCGCGAGGCTCTTTAACCCAGGCCCATGGGTGATAACACTCAGGACGGAGGCTTAAGTGTGGGTCTCAAGGCACGGCCGGTGCTGGTACTGAGTCTCTTAATGTATGCCCGGGTCAGCGAAAAGTGACTAAGTGTGGAATGGAAGACCAAGGGCGCGAGGCTCTTTAACCCAGGCCCATGGGTGATAACATTCAGGACGGGGGCTTAAGTGTGGGTCTCCGGGAACAGCCAGTGCTGGTGCTGGGTCTCTCCATGGAGGCCTGGGTCAGCGAAATCGGACTAAGTGTGGAATGGAGAACCAAGAGCGCGAGGCTCTTTAACCCAGGCCCATGGGTGATAACACTCAGGAGAGGGACTTAAGTGTGGGTCCCCGGGCACGGCCGGTGCTGGTGCTTGGTCTCTCTGTGGAGGCCCGGTTCAGTGAAATGTGACTAAGAAAGAGATCTAAACACAGGAAACTGATACACATGTGTTTCCTTTGATTCCTTTGGAGATAACCATAGGACATATGGGTAAGAACGGGAACCAAGGATCCTTTGGAGATAAGCATAGGAGTGTTTCCTTTAAAGAGGATCATAGGAATGTTTCCTTTTGAATTACTCAGAGAGAGACCCAAATATTGCACTTCCGTAACCCCTAGTGTGGGACATTTCTAGGCATTTTGCTGTAATGTAAAGTGCCTACAAGTGTCCCATGTATTGTATTACCCTAACACCAAAGGTGTCGGACATTTCCAGGCATTTTTGCTGTAATGTAAAGTGCCTAGAAGTGTCCCAAGTATTGTATCTTTCCCTAACACAAAGAGTGAGACATTTCTAGGCATTTTCAGCACTCAGGACGGGGGCCTAAGTGTGGGTCCCCGGGCACAGCCGGTGCTGGTGCTGGGTCTCTCCATGGAGGCCTGGGTCAGCGAAATCGGACTAAGTGTGGAATGGAGAACCAAGGGCGCGAGGCTCTTTAACCAAGGCCCTTGGGTGATAACACTCAGGACGGGGTCTTAAGTGTGGGTCTCAGGGCACGGCCGGTGCTGGTGCTTGGTCTCTCCTTGGAGGCCCGGGTCAGCGAAATCTGAATAAGTGTGGAATGGAGAACCAAGAGCACGAGGCTCTTAAACCAGGCCCATGGGTGATAACACTCAGGACGGGGGCTTAAGTGTGGGTCTCAGGGCACGGCCGGTGCTGGTGCTTGGTCTCTCCTTGGAGGCCCGGGTCAGCGAAATCTGAATAAGTGTGGAATGGAGAACCAAGAGCACGAGGCTCTTAAACCAGGCCCATGGGTGATAACACTCAGGACGGGGGCTTAAGTGTGGGTCTCAGGGCACGGCCGGTGCTGGTGCTTGGTCTCTCCTTGGAGGCCCGGGTCAGCGAAATCGGACTAAGTGTGGAATGGAGAACCAAGGGCGCGAGGCTCTTTAACCAAGGCCCATGGGTGATAACACTCAGGACGGGGGCTTAAGTGTGGGTCTCAGGGCACTGCCGGTGCTGGTGCTTGGTCTCTCCTTGGAGGCCCGGGTCAGCGAAATCTGAATAAGTGTGGAATGGAGAACCAAGAGCACGAGGCTCTTAAACCAGGCCCATTGTTGATAACACTCAGGACGGGGGCTTAAGTGTGGGTCTCCGGGCATGGCCGGTGCTGGTGCTTGGTCTCTCCTTGGAGGCCCGGGTCTGCGAAATCTAACTAATTGTGGAATGGAGAACCAAGAGCGCGAGGCTCTTTAACCCAGGCCCATGGGTGATAACAATCAGGAGAGGGACTTAAGTGTGGGTCCCCGGGCACGGCCGGTGCTGGTGCTTGGTCTCTCTGTGGAGGCCCGGTTCAGTGAAATGTGACTAAGAAAGAGATCTAAACACAGGAAACTGATACACATGTGTTTCCTTTGATTCCTTTGGAGATAACCATAGGACATATGGGTAAGAACGGGAACCAAGGATCCTTTGGAGATAAGCATAGGAGTGTTTCCTTTAAAGAGGATCATAGGAATGTTTCCTTTTGAATTACTCAGAGAGAGACCCAAATATTGCACTTCCGTAACCCCTAGTGTGGGACATTTCTAGGCATTTTGCTGTAATGTAAAGTGCCTACAAGTGTCCCATGTATTGTATTACCCTAACACCAAAGGTGTCGGACATTTCCAGGCATTTTTGTTGTAATGTAAAGTGCCTAGAAGTGTCCCAAGTATTGTATCTTTCCCTAACACAAAGAGTGAGACATTTCTAGGCATTTTCAGCACTCAGGACGGGGGCCTAAGTGTGGGTCCCCGGGCACAGCCGGTGCTGGTGCTGGGTCTCTCCATGGAGGCCTGGGTCAGCGAAATCGGACTAAGTGTGGAATGGAGAACCAAGGGCGCGAGGCTCTTTAACCAAGGCCCATGGGTGATAAAACTCAGGACGGGGGCTTAAGTGTGGGTCTCAGGGCACGGCCGGTGCTGGTGCTTGGTCTCTCCTTGGAGGCCCGGGTCAGCGAAATCTGAATAAGTGTGGAATTGAGAACCAAGAGCACGAGGCTCTTAAACCAGGCCCATGGGTGATAACACTCAGGACGGGGGCTTAAGTGTGGGTCCCCGGGCACGGCCGGTGCTGGTGCTTGGTCACTCCTTGGTGGCCAGGGTCAGTGAAATGTGACTAAGAAAGAGATCTAAACACAGGAAACTGATATACATATGTTTCCTTTGATTCCTTTGGAGATAACCATAGGCAACATGGGTAAGAACAGGAAACAAGGATCCTTTGGAGATAAGCATAGGAGTGTTTCCTTTAAAGAGGATCATAGGAATGTTTCCTTTTGAATTACTCAGAGAGAGACCCAAATATTGCGCTTCCTTAACCCCTAGTGTTGGACATTTCTAGGCATTTTGCTGTAATGTAAAGTGCCTACAAGTGTCCCATGTATTGTATTACCCTAACACCAAAGGTGTGGGACATTTCCAGGCATTTTGCCTCAATGATAAGTGCCTAGAAGCGTCCGGCTCATTCTGATTGATAGGGACATTTCTAGGCATTTTTGCAATAATATAAAGCGCCTACAAATGTCCCATGTATTGTATTTTTCCCTGACACAAAGAGTGGAACATTTCTAGGCATTTTCAGCACTCAGGGTGTTGGCTTTAGAGTGGGTCCCCGGGCTCAGCAATATTTGGAGGTTTTTTCTCCCATGTTTTGTATTTTTCCCCATGAAAAAGTGTGGGACATTTCTAGGCATTTTTGCTATAATGTAAAGCGCCTAGAAGTGTCCCAAGTATTGTATCTTTCCCTAACACAAAGAGTGAGACATTTCTAGGCATTTTCAGCACTCAGGACGGGGGCCTAAGTGTGGGTCCCCGGGAACGGCCGGTGCTGGTGCTGGGTCTCTCCATGGAGGCCTGGGTCAGCGAAATCGGACTAAGTGTGGAATGGAGAACCAAAGGCGCGAGGCTCTTTAACCAAGGCCCATGGGTGATAACATTCAGGACGGGGGCTTAAGTGTGGGTCTCTGGGCACAGCCGGTGCTGGTGCTGGGTCTCTCCATGGAGGCCTGGGTCAGCGAAATCGGACTAAGTGTGGAATGGAGAACCAAGGGCGCGAGGCTCTTTAACCAAGGCCCATGGGTGATAACACTCAGGACGGGGGCTTAAGTGTGGGTCTCAGGGCACGGCCGGTGCTGGTACTGGGTCTCTTAATGTATGCCCGGGTCAGCGAAAAGTGACTAAGTGTGGAATGGAAGACCAAGGGCACGAGGCTCTTTAACCCAGGCCCATGGGTGATAACATTCAGGACGGGGGCTTAAGTGTGGGTCTCCGGGCACAGCCAGTGCTGGTGCTGGGTCTCTCCATGGAGGCCTGGGTCAGCGAAATCGGACTAAGTGTGGAATGGAGAACCAAGGGCGCGAGGCTCTTTAACCCAGGCCCATGGGTGATAACACTCAGGACGGAGGCTTAAGTGTGGGTCTCAAGGCACGGCCGGTGCTGGTACTGGGTCTCTTAATGTATGCCCGGGTCAGCGAAAAGTGACTAAGTGTGGAATGGAAGACCAAGGGCGCGAGGCTCTTTAACCCAGGCCCATGGGTGATAACATTCAGGACGGGGGCTTAAGTGTGGGTCTCCGGGAAAAGCCAGTGCTGGTGCAGGGTCTCTCCATGGAGGCCTGGGTCAGCGAAATCGGACTAAGTGTGGAATGGAGAACAAAGGGCGCGAGGCTCTTTAACCAAGGCCCATGGGTGTTAACACTCAGGACGGGGGTTTAAGTGTGGGTCTCAGGGCACGGCCGGTGCTGGTGCTTGGTCTCTCCTTGGAGAACCGGGTCAGCGAAATCTGATTAAGTGTGGAATGGAGAACCTAGAGCACGAGGCTCTTTAACCAAGGCCCATGGGTGATAACACTTAGGACGGGGACTTACGTGTGGGTCTCCGGGCATGGCCGGTGCTGGTGCTTGGTCTCTCCTTGGAGACCTGGGTCAGCGAAATCTGACTAAGTGTGGAATGGAGAACCAAGGGAGCGAGGCTCTTTAACCCAGGCCCATGGGTGATAACACTCAGGACGGGGGCTTAAGTGTGGGTCTCAGGGCACGGCCGGTGCTGGTGCCTGGTCTCTCCTTGGAGGCCCGGGTCAGCGAAATCGGACTAAGTGTGGAATGGAGAACCAAGGGCGCGAGGCTCTTTAACAAAGGCCCATGGGTGATAACACTCAGGACGGGGGCTTAAGTGTGGGTCTCAGGGCACGGCCGGTGCTGGTGCTTGGTCTCTCCTTGGAGGCCCGGGTCAGCGAAATCTGAATAAGTGTGGAATGGAGAACCAAGAGCACGAGGCTCTTAAACCAGGCCCATGGTTGATAACACTCAGGACGGGGGCTTAAGTGTGGGTCTCCGGGCATGGCCGGTGCTGGTGCTTGGTCTCTCCTTGGAGGCCCGGGTCAGCGAAATCTAACTAAGTGTGGAATGGAGAACCAAGGGCGCGAGGCTCTTTAACCAAGGCCCATGGGTGATAAAACTCAGGACGGGGGCTTAAGTGTGGCTCTCAGGGCACGGCCGGTGCTGGTGCTTGGTCTCTCCTTGGAGGCCCGGGTCAGCGAAATCTGAATAAGTGTGGAATTGAGAACCAAGAGCACGAGGCTCTTAAACCAGGCCCATGGGTGATAACACTCAGGACGGGGGCTTAAGTGTGGGTCCCCGGGCACGGCCGGTGCTGGTGCTTGGTCACTCCTTGGTGGCCAGGGTCAGTGAAATGTGACTAAGAAAGAGATCTAAACACAGGAAACTGATATACATATGTTTCCTTTGATTCCTTTGGAGATAACCATAGGCAACATGGGTAAGAACAGGAAACAAGGATCCTTTGGAGATAAGCATAGGAGTGTTTCCTTTAAAGAGGATCATAGGAATGTTTCCTTTTGAATTACTCAGAGAGAGACCCAAATATTGCGCTTCCTTAACCCCTAGCGTTGGACATTTCTAGGCATTTTGCTGTAATGTAAAGTGCCTACAAGTGTCCCATGTATTGTATTACCCTAACACCAAAGGTTTGGGACATTTCCAGGCATTTTGCCTCAATGATAAGTGCCTAGAAGTGTCCGGCTCATTCTGATTGGTTGGGACATTTCTAGGCATTTTTGCTATAATATAAAGCGCCTACAAATGTCCCATGTATTGTATTTTTCCCTGACACAAAGAGTGGAACATTTCTAGGCATTTTCAGCACTCAGGGTGTTGGCTTTAGAGTGGGTCCCCGGGCTCAGCAATATTTGGAGGTTTTTTCTCCAATGTTTTGTATTTTTCCCCATGAAAAAGTGTGGGACATTTCTAGGCATTTTTGCTATAATGTAAAGCGCCTAGAAGTGTCCCAAGTATTGTATCTTTCCCTAACACAAAGAGTGAGACATTTCTAGGCATTTTCAGCACTCAGGACGGGGGCCTAAGTGTGGGTCCCCGGGAACGGCCGGTGCTTGTGCTGGGTCTCTCCATGGAGGCCTGGGTCAGCGAAATCGGACTAAGTGTGGAATGGAGAACCAAAGGCGCGAGGCTCTTTAACCAAGGCCCATGGGTGATAACATTCAGGACGGGGGCTTAAGTGTGGGTCTCTGGGCACAGCCGGTGCTGGTGCTGGGTCTCTCCATGGAGGCCTGGGTCAGCGAAATCGGACTAAGTGTGGAATGGAGAACCAAGGGCGCGAGGCTCTTTAACCCAGGCCCATGGGTGATAACACTCAGGACGGAGGCTTAAGTGTGGGTCTCAAGGCACGGCCGGTGCTGGTACTGGGTCTCTTAATGTATGCCCGGGTCAGCGAAAAGTGACTAAGTGTGGAATGGAAGACCAAGGGCGCGAGGCTCTTTAACCCAGGCCCATGGGTGATAACATTCAGGACAGGGGCTTAAGTGTGGGTCTCCGGGAACAGCCAGTGCTGGTGCTGGGTCTCTCCATGGAGGCCTGGGTCAGTGAAATCGGACTAAGTGTGGAATGGAGAACAAAGGGCGCGAGGCTCTTTAACCAAGGCCCATGGGTGTTAACACTCAGGACGGGGGTTTAAGTGTGGGTCTCAGGGCACGGCCGGTGCTGGTGCTTGGTCTCTCCTTGGAGAACCGGGTCAGCGAAATCTGATTAAGTGTGGAATGGAGAACCTAGAGCACGAGGCTCTTTAACCAAGGCCCATGGGTGATAACACTTAGGACGGGGACTTACGTGTGGGTCTCCGGGCATGGCCGGTGCTGGTGCTTGGTCTCTCCTTGGAGACCTGGGTCAGCGAAATCTGACTAAGTGTGGAATGGAGAACCAAGGGAGCGAGGCTCTTTAACCCAGGCCCATGGGTGATAACACTCAGGACGGGGGCTTAAGTGTGGGTCTCAGGGCACGGCCGGTGCTGGTGCCTGGTCTCTCCTTGGAGGCCCGGGTCAGCGAAATCGGACTAAGTGTGGAATGGAGAACCAAGGGCGCGAGGCTCTTTAACCAAGGCCCTTGGGTGATAACACTCAGGACGGGGTCTTAAGTGTGGGTCTCAGGGCACGGCCGGTACTGGTGCTTGGTCTCTCCTTGGAGGCCCGGGTCAGCGAAATCTGAATAAGTGTGGAATGGAGAACCAAGAGCACGAGGCTCTTAAACCGGGCCCATGGGTGATAACACTCAGGACGGGGGCTTAAGTGTGGGTCTCAGGGCACGGCCGGTGCTGGTGCTTGGTCTCTCCTTGGAGGCCCGGGTCAGCGAAATCGGACTAAGTGTGGAATGGAGAACCAAGGGCGCGAGGCTCTTTAACCAAGGCCCATGGGTGATAACACTCAGGACGGGGGCTTAAGTTTGGGTCTCAGGGCACTGCCGGTGCTGGTGCTTGGTCTCTCCTTGGAGGCCCGGGTCAGCGAAATCTGAATAAGTGTGGAATGGAGAACCAAGAGCACGAGGCTCTTAAACCAGGCCCATGGTTGATAACACTCAGGACGGGGGCTTAAGTGTGGGTCTCCGGGCATGGCCGGTGCTGGTGCTTGGTCTCTCCTTGGAGGCCCGGGTCAGCGAAATCTAACTAATTGTGGAATGGAGAACCAAGAGCGCGAGGCTCTTTAACCCAGGCCCATGGGTGATAACAATCAGGAGAGGGACTTAAGTGTGGGTCCCCGGGCACGGCCGGTGCTGGTGCTTGGTCTCTCTGTGGAGGCCCGGTTCAGTGAAATGTGACTAAGAAAGAGATCTAAACACAGGAAACTGATACACATGTGTTTCCTTTGATTCCTTTGGAGATAACCATAGGACATATGGGTAAGAACGGGAACCAAGGATCCTTTGGAGATAAGCATAGGAGTGTTTCCTTTAAAGAGGATCATAGGAATGTTTCCTTTTGAATTACTCAGAGAGAGACCCAAATATTGCACTTCCGTAACCCCTAGTGTGGGACATTTCTAGGCATTTTGCTGTAATGTAAAGTGCCTACAAGTGTCCCATGTATTGTATTACCCTAACACCAAAGGTGTCGGACATTTCCAGGCTTTTTGCTGTAATGTAAAGTGCCTAGAAGTGTCCCAAGTATTGTATCTTTCCCTAACACAAAGAGTGAGACATTTCTAGGCATTTTCAGCACTCAGGACGGGGGCCTAAGTGTGGGTCCCCGGGCACAGCCGGTGCTGGTGCTGGGTCTC
Organism: Pleuronectes platessa; assembly: GCF_947347685.1. NCBI lineage: Eukaryota > Metazoa > Chordata > Actinopteri > Pleuronectiformes > Pleuronectidae > Pleuronectes > Pleuronectes platessa. The sequence goes on from NW_026518969.1 coordinate 356,706, forward strand.
TCCATGGAGGCCTGGGTCAGCGAAATCGGACTAAGTGTGGAATGGAGAACCAAGGGCGCGAGGCTCTTTAACCAAGGCCCTTGGGTGATAACACTCAGGACGGGGTCTTAAGTGTGGGTCTCAGGGCACGGCCGGTGCTGGTGCTTGGTCTCTCCTTGGAGGCCCGGGTCAGCGAAATCTGAATAAGTGTGGAATGGAGAACCAAGAGCACGAGGCTCTTAAACCAGGCCCATGGGTGATAACACTCAGGACGGGGGCTTAAGTGTGGGTCTCAGGGCACTGCCGGTGCTGGTGCTTGGTCTCTCCTTGGAGGCCCGGGTCAGCGAAATCTGAATAAGTGTGGAATGGAGAACCAAGAGCACGAGGCTCTTAAACCAGGCCCATGGTTGATAACACTCAGGACGGGGGCTTAAGTGTGGGTCTCCGGGCATGGCCGGTGCTGGTGCTTGGTCTCTCCTTGGAGGCCCGGGTCTGCGAAATCTAACTAATTGTGGAATGGAGAACCAAGAGCGCGAGGCTCTTTAACCCAGGCCCATGGGTGATAACAATCAGGAGAGGGACTTAAGTGTGGGTCCCCGGGCACGGCCGGTGCTGGTGCTTGGTCTCTCTGTGGAGGCCCGGTTCAGTGAAATGTGACTAAGAAAGAGATCTAAACACAGGAAACTGATACACATGTGTTTCCTTTGATTCCTTTGGAGATAACTATAGGACATATGGGTAAGAACGGGAACCAAGGATCCTTTGGAGATAAGCATAGGAGTGTTTCCTTTAAAGAGGATCATAGGAATGTTTCCTTTTGAATTACTCAGAGAGAGACCCAAATATTGCACTTCCGTAACCCCTAGTGTGGGACATTTCTAGGCATTTTGCTGTAATGTAAAGTGCCTACAAGTGTCCCATGTATTGTATTACCCTAACACCAAAGGTGTCGGACATTTCCAGGCATTTTTGTTGTAATGTAAAGTGCCTAGAAGTGTCCCAAGTATTGTATCTTTCCCTAACACAAAGAGTGAGACATTTCTAGGCATTTTCAGCACTCAGGACGGGGGCCTAAGTGTGGGTCCCCGGGCACAGCCGGTGCTGGTGCTGGGTCTCTCCATGGAGGCCTGGGTCAGCGAAATCGGACTAAGTGTGGAATGGAGAACCAAGGGCGCGAGGCTCTTTAACCAAGGCCCATGGGTGATAAAACTCAGGACGGGGGCTTAAGTGTGGGTCTCAGGGCACGGCCGGTGCTGGTGCTTGGTCTCTCCTTGGAGGCCCGGGTCAGCGAAATCTGAATAAGTGTGGAATTGAGAACCAAGAGCACGAGGCTCTTAAACCAGGCCCATGGGTGATAACACTCAGGACGGGGGCTTAAGTGTGGGTCCCCGGGCACGGCCGGTGCTGGTGCTTGGTCACTCCTTGGTGGCCAGGGTCAGTGAAATGTGACTAAGAAAGAGATCTAAACACAGGAAACTGATATACATATGTTTCCTTTGATTCCTTTGGAGATAACCATAGGCAACATGGGTAAGAACAGGAAACAAGGATCCTTTGGAGATAAGCATAGGAGTGTTTCCTTTAAAGAGGATCATAGGAATGTTTCCTTTTGAATTACTCAGAGAGAGACCCAAATATTGCGCTTCCTTAACCCCTAGCGTTGGACATTTCTAGGCATTTTGCTGTAATGTAAAGTGCCTACAAGTGTCCCATGTATTGTATTACCCTAACACCAAAGGTTTGGGACATTTCCAGGCATTTTGCCTCAATGATAAGTGCCTAGAAGCGTCCGGCTCATTCTGATTGGTTGGGACATTTCTAGGCATTTTTGCTATAATATAAAGCGCCTACAAATGTCCCATGTATTGTATTTTTCCCTGACACAAAGAGTGGAACATTTCTAGGCATTTTCAGCACTCAGGGTGTTGGCTTTAGAGTGGGTCCCCGGGCTCAGCAATATTTGGAGGTTTTTTCTCCAATGTTTTGTATTTTTCCCCATGAAAAAGTGTGGGACATTTCTAGGCATTTTTGCTATAATGTAAAGCGCCTAGAAGTGTCCCAAGTATTGTATCTTTCCCTAACACAAAGAGTGAGACATTTCTAGGCATTTTCAGCACTCAGGACGGGGGCCTAAGTGTGGGTCCCCGGGAACGGCCGGTGCTGGTGCTGGGTCTCTCCATGGAGGCCTGGGTCAGCGAAATCGGACTAAGTGTGGAATGGAGAACCAAAGGCGCGAGGCTCTTTAACCAAGGCCCATGGGTGATAACATTCAGGACGGGGGCTTAAGTGTGGGTCTCTGGGCACAGCCGGTGCTGGTGCTGGGTCTCTCCATGGAGGCCTGGGTCAGCGAAATCGGACTAAGTGTGGAATGGAGAACCAAGGGCGCGAGGCTCTTTAACCCAGGCCCATGGGTGATAACACTCAGGACGGAGGCTTAAGTGTGGGTCTCAAGGCACGGCCGGTGCTGGTACTGGGTCTCTTAATGTATGCCCGGGTCAGCGAAAAGTGACTAAGTGTGGAATGGAAGACCAAGGGCGCGAGGCTCTTTAACCCAGGCCCATGGGTGATAACATTCAGGACAGGGGCTTAAGTGTGGGTCTCCGGGAACAGCCAGTGCTGGTGCTGGGTCTCTCCATGGAGGCCTGGGTCAGTGAAATCGGACTAAGTGTGGAATGGAGAACAAAGGGCGCGAGGCTCTTTAACCAAGGCCCATGGGTGTTAACACTCAGGACGGGGGTTTAAGTGTGGGTCTCAGGGCACGGCCGGTGCTGGTGCTTGGTCTCTCCTTGGAGAACCGGGTCAGCGAAATCTGATTAAGTGTGGAATGGAGAACCTAGAGCACGAGGCTCTTTAACCAAGGCCCATGGGTGATAACACTTAGGACGGGGACTTACGTGTGGGTCTCCGGGCATGGCCGGTGCTGGTGCTTGGTCTCTCCTTGGAGACCTGGGTCAGCGAAATCTGACTAAGTGTGGAATGGAGAACCAAGGGAGCGAGGCTCTTTAACCCAGGCCCATGGGTGATAACACTCAGGACGGGGGCTTAAGTGTGGGTCTCAGGGCACGGCCGGTGCTGGTGCCTGGTCTCTCCTTGGAGGCCCGGGTCAGCGAAATCGGACTAAGTGTGGAATGGAGAACCAAGGGCGCGAGGCTCTTTAACCAAGGCCCATGGGTGATAACACTCAGGACGGGGGCTTAAGTGTGGGTCTCAGGGCACGGCCGGTTCTGGTGCTTGGTCTCTCCTTGGAGGCCCGGGTCAGCGAAATCTGAATAAGTGTGGAATGGAGAACCAAGAGCACGAGGCTCTTAAACCAGGC